>NC_036858.1:19132171-19265964 GCF_002910315.2 Salvelinus sp. IW2-2015
CTCAGCCCACTGACAGTCCTAGCAAAATTCTTGCTTGAGAAATTGCTCTTTGCTAAGAAGCTATTGTTTCTTTTTGACCATTTTAATTGAAAAACAATCACAGTAAGGTACTTAATTGTTCCCCAGAAATATGATATTGAGATTTTTAAAAAAACAGCTGCATTAGACTTTTAAAAGGACAATATCATTTTTTAAATTTACATTTATTTTGACCCTGAAAGTGGGCTAGGAGAAACTGTAATCCAGTGTTGGTTTAAACAGCCAACTTCATCTAACTTTAGCCATGGCTAACCAAAAACACAATAGGATTAAAATGGGGAAACAATGACAGAAGATATTTACAAATCCGAACCACAGATTTATTTTTCTTGCGCAGAATACTACTTTCAAGGTAAAATAAAACATTTTAAAAGTAACAAGTAAAAAAAAAAAACTGTCCTTTAAGAACTGTTGTTTTTGTGTGTGTTTGTTATGTAGTACATGGTGGAGGAAGTGCTTGAATATATATTTTAATGTTTTTGAATAGTGAATACAAKAGACAGAAATGTACATCAATGTGAGTATAAATGAGCCTATTTCAATCTCACCCTCTATGTAACACGTTTTGTACAGTCCCTTTAACAAGTATTTATACCCCTTGACTTACAGCTGTGTCTTTCTGGGTAAGTCTCTAAGAGCTTTCCACACTTGGATTGTGCAACATTTGGCAATTTATTATTTAAAAAAATATTCAAGCTCTGTCAAATTGGTTGTTGATCATTGCTAGAGAACCATTTTCAGGTCTTGCCATAGATTTTGAAGTAGATTTAAGTCAAAACTGTAACCTGGCCACTCAGGAACATTCACGGTCTTCTTGGTAAGCAACTCCAGTGTAGATTTGGCCATGTGTTTTAGGTTATTGTCCTACTGATGGAAAGCAGACAGCACAGAAAAGACCTAGACAACCTGGTTAAGCACCATTCTGTTTCTTTTTATCCTTAAAACTCCAATCCTTAACGATACAAGCATACCCATAACATGAGCAGCCACCATTATGCTTGAAAATATGGAGAGTGATACTCAGACTGCCCTCGACCAGCACAAAAACATCCTGTGGCGAACTGCAATAGCATCGAAGAGCCCCCGCGATATGCAACTGTTCAGGGAAGTCAGGAACCAATACACGCAGTCAGTCAGGAAAGCAAAGGCCAGCTTTTTCAAGCAGAAATTTGCATCCTGTAGCTCTAACTCCAAAAAGTTCTGGATACTGTAAAGTCCATGGAAAACAAGAGCACCTCCTCCCAGCTGCCCGCTGCACTGAGGCTAGGTAACACCGGTCACCACTGATAAGTCTGTGATAATCGAAAACTTCAACAAACATTTCTCAATGGCTGCGCCATGCCTTCCTCCTGGCGACTCCAACCTTGGCCAACAGCCCCGCCCCCCCACTGCTACTCGCCCAAGCCTCCCCAGCTTCTCCTTTACCATATCCAGATAGCAGATGTTCTGAAGAGCTGGAAAACCTGGACCCATACAAATCAGCTGGGCTTGACAATCTGGACCCCCTATTTCTGAAACTGTCCGCCGCCATTGTCGCACCCCTATTACCAGCCTGTTCAACCTCTCCTTCGTATCATCTGAGATCCCCAAGGATTGGAAAGCTGCCGCGGTCATCCCCCTCTTCAAAGGGGAGACACCCTGGACCCAAACTGTTACAGACCTTATCCATCCTGCCCTTCCTATCTAAGGTCTTCGAAGCCAAGTCAACAAAGATCACTGACCATCTCGAATCCCACCGTACCTTCTCCGCTGTGCAATCCGGTTTCCGAGCCGGTCACGGGTGCACCTCAGCCACGCTCAAGGTACTAAACGATATCATAACCGCCATCGATAAAAGACATTACTGTGCAGCCGTCTTCATCGACCTGGCCAAGGCTTTCGACTCTGTCAATCACCATATTCTTATCGGCAGACTCAGTAGCCTCGGTTTTTCTAATGACTGCCTTGCCTGGTTCACCAACTACTTTGCAGACAGAGTTCAGTGTGTCAAATCGGAGGGCATGTTGTCCGGTCCTCTGGCAGTCTCTATGGGGTACCACAGGGTTCAATTCTCGGGCCGACTCTTTTCTCTGTATACATCAATGATGTTGCTCTTGCTGCGGCGATTCCCTGATCCACCTCTACGCAGACGACACCATTCTATATACTTCCCGGCCCTTCCTTGGACACTGTGCTATCTAACCCTCAACACGAGCTTCAATGCCATACAACACTCCTTCCGTGGCCTCCATTGCTCTTAAACGCTAGTAAACCAAATGCATGCTTTTCAACCGTTCGCTGCCTGCACCCGCACGCCCGACTAGCATCAACCACCTGGACGGTTCTGACCTAGAATATGTGGACATCTATAAGTACCTAGGTGTCTGGCTAGACTGCAAACTCTCCTTCCAGACTCATATCAAACATCTCCAATCCAAAATCAAATCAAGAATCGGCTTTCTATTCCGCAACAAAGCCTCCTTCACTCACGCCGCCAAACTTACCCTAGTAAAACTGACTATCCTACCGATCCTCGACTTCGGCGATGTCATCTCAAATAGCTTCTAATACTCTACTCAGCAAACTGGATGCAGTTTATCACAGTGCCATTCGTTTTGTTCTAAAGCACCTTATAGACCCACCACTGCGACCTGTATGCCCTAGTCGGCTGGCCCTCCTACATGTTCGTCGTCAAACCACTGGCTCCAGGTCATCTACAAGGCTATGCTAGGTAAAGTGCACCTTATCTCAGTTCACTGGTCACGATGGCTACACCACCCCGCGACACGCGCTCCAGCAGGTGTATCTCACTGATCATCCCAAAGCCAAACCTCATTTGGACGCCTTTCCTTCCAGTTCTCTGCTGCCTGCGACTGGAACGAATTGCAAAAATCTCTGAAGTTGGAGACTTTTATCTCCCTCAACAACTTTAAAAATTTGCTATCCGAGCAGCTAACCGATCGCTGCAGCTGTCATAGTCCATCTGTAAACTACCCCACAATTTACCTACCTCACCCCCCATACTGCTTTTATTTATTTACTTTTCTGCTCTTTTGCACACCAGTATCTCTTCTTGCACATGATCATCTGATGATTTATCACTCCAGTGTTAATCTGCTAAATTGTAATTATTCGATTTATTGCCTACTCATGCCTTTTGCACACATTGTATATAGATTCTTCTTTTTTTCTACATGTTATTGATGTTTATTGTTTACTCCATGTGTAACTCTGTGTTGTCTGTTCACACTGCTATGCTTTATCTTGGCCAGGTCGCAGTTGCAAATGAGACTTGTTCTCAACTAGCCTACCTGGTTAAATAAAGGTGAAATAAAAAAAATAAAAATAAAAAAATAAAAAATGTGTTGTATTGGTTTGCCTCAAACATAACATGTTGTATTCAGGACAAAGTTAATTTGCGAGCAATTTTTTGGGGGCAGTATTACATGCTGACCACACTGCTCACGTCGCGTGCGCTGCAAAATACATTTACACATACATGTTATTCAATCATTGCCTCCCATTGCTCATGCGCGTCAACAAGCGTCTGTATAGCCAGGCGCTAAAATAGAACTTGGTTCTATTTGTGACGCGCTGCAAGTCCTGCCTCTCCCATCTCATTAGTTTTTCGGATCATATACCCACGTGGGTGATTGAAAGCTGAACTGAGGTCCACACTCTAGTCAGTTGTGTTAATGCACCTTAAAGTTGGTTGCCAACCACCATATAAAGTCCAAAGAACAAGCCTGTAGGAGATTACTAGAAACTAACGGTTTAACGTTACCCTTTCATCTGTGGATTAATTGTCGGAGTAGAGGACAAATTAACTAGCAACAGAAAGCTAGCTAGCCATTGTCATAAATGTTTAATACTTTTCGACCTGTTCCCAAATTAATATAGTTGGTTCAGAGTTTGTTTTGATATTTCAACCTGTGTGTCGCGATGGCGATCTGGTCAGCATGTTACTTTAGTGCCTTGTTGCAAACAGGATGCATGTGTTTGAATATTTCTATTCTGTACAGGCTTTCTTCTTTTCATTCTTCCAATTAGGTTAGTATTGTGGAGTAACTGCAATGTTGTTGATCCATCCTCAGTTTTCTCATATCACAGCCATTAACTTCTCTAGGGTAGGGGGCAGCATTCGGAATTTTGGATGAAAAGCATGCCCAAATTAAATTGCCTGCTACTCGGGCCCAGAAGATATGATATGCATATAACTGGTAGATTTGGATAGAAAACACTCTAAAGTTTGTAAAACTGTTAGAATAGTGTCTGTGAGTATAGCAGAACTGATTTGGCAGGCGAAAACCTGAGAAACATCCATTCGGGAAGTCGTTTTTTTTGTTGGTTTTGTAGTTTTCTATTCAATGCCATTACAGTATCCATTGACTTAGGACTCACATTGCAGTTCCTATGCCTTCCACTAGATGTCAACAGTCTTTAGAAATTGTTTCAGGCTTGTATTCTGAAAGGAGCAAGTAAGAGCAGTCTGAATGAGTGGACCCTAAAGTGTCACAGAGCTTTTTCATGCGCACGACCGAGAGTGCCTTTCTTGTTTACCTTTTATATTGACAACGTTATTGTCCGGTTGAAATATTATCGATTATTTAGGCTAAAAACAACCTGAGAATTGAATATAAACATTGTTTGACATGTTTCTATGAACTTTACGGATACAATTTAGATTTTTTGTCTGCCTGTTTTGACTGCGTTTGAGCCTGTGGATTACTGAAGAAAACGTGGGAACAAAACGGAGGTTTTTGGATATAAAGAGACTTTATCAAACAAAAGGAACATTTATTGAGTAAATTAATGTCTGCTGAATGCAACCATATGAAGATCATCAAAGGTAAGGGATTAATTTTATCTCTATTTCTGACTTGTGTAACTCTTCTACTTGTCTGGTTACTGTTTGTAATGATTTGTCTGCTGGGCTATGTTCTCAAATAATCGTAAGGTATGCTTTCGCCGTATTTTTTAAATCTGACATCGTGGTTGGATTCACAAGAAGTTAATCTTTAAACCTATGTAAAATATGTTTTGTTTTCTGAATTTTTATAATGAGTATTTCTGTATTTGAATTTGGCGCCCAGCAGTTTCACTGGCTGTTGAAGAGGTGGGACGCTAACGTCTCACGTACCCTAGAGAACTCTAACGGTTTTAAATTCACCATTGGCCTCATGGTGAAATTCCTGAGCAGTTTCCTTCCTCTTCAGGAACTGAGTTAGTGACTGGGTGTATTGGCTACTGCATCTTTGTAGTGACTGGGTGTATCGATACACCATCCAAAGTGTAATTAATCGTCACCATGCTCAAAGGGATATTCAATGTCCGCTTTTTTTTACCCATTTACCAATAGGTGCCCTTCTTTGCAAGATATTGGAAAACTGTCCTGGTCTTTGTGGTTAAAATTCATTGCTCGACCGAGGGACCTGGTTTATGGGGGTACAGAGATGGGGTAGTCATTAAACAAATCGTGTTAAACACTTATTGCACACAAAGTGAGTCCATGCAACTTATTATGTGACTTCAGCAAAGTTTTACTCCTGAACTTATTTAGGCTTGCCATAACAAAGGGGTTGAATACTTATTGACTAAAAACATTTGTTTTTCATTTGTAAAAATTCCACTTTGACATTATGGGGTAATGTGTGTAGGCCAGTGACAAAATCTAAATTTAATCCATTGTAAATTCAGGATGTAACACAAAACATGGAAAAGGTCAAGGGGTGTGAATACTTTCTCAAGGCACCGTATCTGTTTACTGAGAAAAGCAATACATGAACATATACACAATCAATAGGCTACAGCAGGTTGCACTACTTGCCTTCAAATCAAAGTAATAAGTATTGATTAGTAATTGGTGTGCGAGCACTTGCTGAATGCCTCTGGCCCCACTCTATGCTAATGAAACACTGAAATATAATTTGGATCTCTGTTAGGTTCTGTCTCTGGGTGCTGACGTCCTGCCGGAGTACAAAATCGAGGCCCCGGTCACCCACGCATGGACCATGCTGCACTACAGCCCCGTCAAAGCGGCGTGGGATTGGGTTATCCTGCTCCTGGTCCTCTACACAGCCCTCTTCACCCCCTACTCGGCCGCCTTCCTATTGGATGAGCGTGGGGACTCGCTGCGGCGGCGTTGCGGCTATACCTGCAATCCACTAAATGTGGTGGACCTCATGGTGGATGTGCTGTTCATCGTGGATATCGGGATCAACTTTCGCACAACGTTCGTCAACCCCAACGACGAGGTGGTGACCCAGCCGTGGAAGATCGCTGTGCATTACCTCAAGGGGTGGTTTGCCATCGACCTGGTGGCCGCCCTACCCTTYGACCTGCTTATCTTCCGCTCAGGGTCTGACGAGGTGAGAATAATGCAACCAACCCTTTTTGGTGGGCTAACACTTTCCTTGAAGCCAACAGGTATAATGCATTATAAAGCATTTACGCCTTTAATAAGACATCAAAAGTGGGTTAATCTCTCAATGATCCTGAGTAAATACCAACCAGATAGGCATAAAATATTATAACCCTTATAAGACAATATAAAGGTTTAAGCTTATTTAGCGGACATGAGTTGGGCTCATGGTCTCRTGATGAGGTAACCATGTCTGCAATAAAAAAAAAGTCAGTTGCCATCAGTCCAAGAAAGAATTCCCTTTTGATCTAATGGTCAAGATGCTGGTTTCTCCCATTGGAGAGCAGGTTTCAGATCCCACTAGGGACACCCAGCATGAACATTTCCTGTGTTACTTATTTACAACAACATTTGCTAGTAACCTGTAGCCATTTTCCCATCAATTCATTCTGCTTCTCTTTTCCCATCTTCTCGCTACTATTCTCAATAAATGGCCACCTACTAAAGATGGCCACCTTGATTGGCCTGCTGAAAACAGCGCGGCTACTTCGGTTGGTTCGTGTGGCRCGGAAGCTCGACCGCTACTCGGAGTACGGGGCCGCTGTCCTCTTTCTGCTCATGTGCACCTTTGTGCTCATCGCCCATTGGCTGGCCTGTATCTGGTACGCTGTTGGCTACGTGGAGAGGCCCTACACTGAGACGGGTTGGCTGGACAACCTGGCTGAGCAGCTKGGCAAGGCGTACAACGCAAGTGAACCTGGCTCGGGTCCGTCCGCTAAGGACTATTACATCACTGCACTCTACTTTACCTTCAGCAGCTTGACCAGTGTGGGCTTTGGGAACGTCTCCCCCAACACCAACTCAGAGAAGCTCTTCTCCATCTGTGTTATGGTTATTGGCTGTAAGTCCCTAAATGTTCGATTTACTCAGACCACATTCACAATCCATACACACTGCATTCAAAAGTAGTACATTTCATAAATACTTATGTCAACAACTGCAAGATATTTTTATTATGTCACTTATACTGCATTATCAACGTGCAATTGTTGACATAAGCCTTTATAAGCCCCATTGGCTCCTCCTCATCCTCCAGCTCTCATGTACGCCAGCATCTTTGGAAACGTGTCGGCMATCATCCAGCGCCTATACTCAGGGACGACGCGCTACCACACCCAGATGCTGAGGGTCAAGGAGTTTATCCGCTTCCACCAGATCCCCAGCGGGCTTCGCAACCGCCTGGAGGAGTACTTCCAGCACGCCTGGTCCTACACCAATGGCATTGACATGAATGCAGTGAGTAGAAAACCGGCCACCAAACTCGTAAGAAACACTTTCTTCGGTAACACTTTACGTAAAACCTGCAGGTATAATGCATTATGATGCAGTTATAATGCATTGTAAGACTTGTCATGAGCAYGTATGACCTCCTTATGTCTTATAATCCTGCCATCATGATCCTGACTAAATACCAGCCATTTTCAGTCAGTTAAGGTGTAGTACATTGAGAAATAACATATTATAAGCCTTAAGAAATTATAAAGGCTATGTGCTTATAACATGTTATAAAGCATTATACCTGTAGACTATCTTCTGGTCAACAAATCTATTCAAATCCCCAAGGCATCCAGCGTAATAAACTGCAGTGCTGAAAACTCAGTTTACATTGAGAATGCCCTATTGCAAAATTACTGATTTTGACATTTATGTTGACTTTCCATCTTCCTCCCAAGGTGCTGAAGGGTTTTCCAGAGTGCTTGCAGGCTGATATATGTCTGCACCTGAACCGCAGTCTGCTGCAAAACTGCAAGGCGTTCCGGGGGGGCAGCAAGGCCTGTCTGCGGGCTCTGGCAATGTGCTTCAAGACTGTACATGCCCCACCAGGGGATACACTCATCCACTCTGGAGACATCCTCAACTCTCTCTTCTTTGTCACTCGCGGTACCATCCAGGTCACCCATGATGATGTCGTGGTGGCCATACTGGGTAAGGAAGGCTATGAAATCTATTGTTCAGTTCGCTGCAACTGGCGACTGGAACGAGCTGCAACAAACACTCAAACTGGACAGTTTTATCTCAATCTCTTCATTCAAAGACTCAATCATGGACACTTACTGACAGATGTGGCTGCTTGGCGTGATATTGTTGTCTCTACCTTCTTGCCCTTTGTGCTGTTGTCTGTGCCCAATAATGTTTGTAGCATGCTGTGTTGTTGTCGTGTTTCTGCCATGTTGTTGTCTATATGTAGTGTTGTGTTCTCATAGTGATGTGTGTTTTGTCCTATATTCTTTTTCTTTTAATTCCAGCCCCCGTAGGAGGCCTTTTGCCTTTTGGTAGGCCGTCATTGTAAATAAGAATTTGTTCTTAACTGATTTGCCTAGTTAAATAAATACATGTGTCAGATCTGCTGCATTKGCTTTAGCTATATGTTAGTCATTGATGTCTTTCAAACTATTTTAGAAATGTAAATGTAGTTTCTGAAGATCATTCTCCTTCTCATGTCTATGGTTAACAGCAGAAAGAGGCTAAATATTCTATTTAAGGTATTTTCAGATTTTCTTGAACAGATATAGAATGACAGTGGGGGAAGGATAGTGAAGTTGTCAAAGGGCAGTAGGCCAGACTCGARCCTATGCCGACACCGTAGACGTGTGCTGGACAGGCTGCGGCATTGCCACTAGACCAGCCAGACCACAGCTAAATACAGTATCCTCTTAAACAGATGTGAATCATATACAGTAACTACATCCTATAGTTCAGCATTCTTTAAAATAACAGCCATCTATAAGTGATGCCATCCCCCTTAATGTACTCTCACTGTCCCCCTTCCTCCCTCTATCCTGTAGGGAAGAATGACATCTTTGGGGAGCCTATCCACATGTATGCAGAGCCAGGCAAGTCCAACTCTGACGTGCGCGCCATCACTTACTGTGACCTGCACCGGATTCAGAGGGATGACCTTCTCGAAGTTCTAGACATTTATCCAGGCTTTGCCGACAACTTTTGGGCAAACTTGGAGTTCACCTTTGACCTAAGAGACGTAAGAAGAAAAACACACACACACGCACGCACGTGGCTAAACTGAGAAAATGGACACATTTTATTTGGGATATTTATGGTATTGATGAACAAGATCCTTTTGGTTCACTGTGTCCAATGAAATGGGATTGTTGGCACTGTATCAGTGTATTGGGATGTGTTCAGTTTGTGTCTTGCCATTTCTGTATGTCTGGTATGTCAGGCTGACCAGGTCCCACCAATACTGTTGGCTGATGATTCTGGTGATGATTGTGGATACAGTCGTAGTAAGCCACGACACAGGGGACACTCGCTGGACTGTCGCAACGGTCCTGGTAAGTTAAGTTGATTAGTTGAATCAGGGGCTGTATGTATCAAGCGAGCTAGCTGTATGGACTTATTTTTTACATTCTACTTTGGACAGACGGCATGGACCAGGACGACCCRTACCCCTACCGCCAACGCCATTCGGTCCCACAGCCCCCCTGGGAGGAGGGCTGCAGCTGTGAGTCGCCTTGCTCCCAGTCCAGCGAGGACCTAAACAAGCCCCTAACCCAAGGGGGCAAGGTGGAGCTGTACCCTCCGGACGACGATTGGCTGGAATACTCCCCCTCAGTGGTGCGGCTGAAGCCCCCTAGTGGCGCCACAGTGGGCAGAGAGGCCCCCATGGACAGGGCTCAACCAGGTACAGTATGAGCAGTATGGTACCTCCATTTCAATTGTATGTTATGTAGCATYACTGGACCGGAGGGTTGTTGATTCGAATCCCAAAAGAATCAAAAAGACATCAGTTGATCAACAATAATGTTCTGTTATTTTCACTCTGTAAATGTTTCCAGCCACTTCTAACCTCTCACCGAACATGTCTGGGTATGTTCAATACTGGCCAGAGAGGCAGTCGGTCCAGTACTCCAACAGGCAGTGGCGCTCCTCTTCGGTTCGGACCTCATACCACCCGCCCCCGTTCACAGAGGAGAGGCCCAGTGAGCTGGAGTCCCGACTGGAACTACTACAGTCACAGCTCAACAGGTGCGAGGAACAACACGCTTACTATTACAAAAYGATTTTCAACAGTTGAGCCAGACAAACAGCTGAGCCTGCACRTTTTAGCTTATTTTCAACTTACCTAGGGTGCAACGCTGGCTGATACGATCTGAAAGAAAATGTTTCCTGAGCTGAAATAAAAGATCCCAGAAATGTTCCATATGCACAAAAAGCTTATTTAGCTCACATTTTGTGCACTAATTTGTTTACATCCCTGTTAGTGAGAATTTCTCCTTTGCCAAGATAATCCATCCACCTGACAGGTRTGGCATATCAAGAAACTGGTTAAACAGCATGATCATTACACAGTTGCGCCTTGTGCTGGGGACAATAAAAGCCACAACACAATGCCACACGTCTCAAGTTGAGGGAGCATGCAATTGACATGCTGACTGCAGGAATGTCCACCAGAGCTGTTGCCAGAGAATTGAATGTTAATCTCTCTACCATAAGCCACCTCCAATGTCTTTTAGAGAATTTGGCAGTACGTCCAACCGGCCTCACAACCGCAGACCACGTGTAACCACGCCAGCCCAGGTCCTCCACATCCTGCTTCTTCACCTACAGGATCGTCTCAGACCAGCCACCCGGACAGCTGATGAAACTGTGGGTTTTGCACAACCGAAGAAACTGTCTCAGGGAAGCTCATTTGCGTGGTCGTCCTCACCAGGGTCTTGACCTGACTGCAGTTCGGCATCGTAACCGACTTCAGTGTGCAAATGCTCACCTTGGATGGCCACTGTCACGCTGGAGAAGTATACTCTTCACGAATGAATCCCAGTTTCACCTGTACCGGGCACATGGCACAGATGAATGGCCTTGTGTGGGTGAGCGATTTGCTGTTTTCAACGTTGTGAACAGTGACACGTGGTGGCGGTGGGGTTATGGTATGGGCAGGCATAAGCTACAGACAATGAACATAATTGCATTTTATCGATGGCAATTTGAATGCACAAAGATACCATGACGATATCCTGAGGCCCATTGTTGTGCCATTTATCCGCCACCATCCCCTCCTGTTTCAGCATGATAAATGCACAGCCGACGTTGCAAGGATCTGTATACAATTCCTGGAACCTGAAAATGTCCCAGTTCTTCCATGGCCTGTATACGCACCAGACATGTCACCCATTGAGCACGTTTGGGATGTTCTGGTTCAATGTGTACAACAGCGTGTTCCAGTTCCTGCCAATACCTTGCAACTTCGCAGAGCCATTGAAGAGAAGTGGGACAACATTCCACAGGCCCACAGTCAACACAGTCAACTTTATGCAAAGGAGATGTAGCGCCATAGGAGACAAATGGTGGTCATACCAGATACTGACTTGATCGCTGATCCACACCCCTACCTTTTTTATTAAGGTATGTGACCAACAGATGCATATCTGTATTCTCAGTCATATGAAATCCGACTGATTTCCTTATGAACTGTAACTCAGTAAATAGTTTTMATTTACACTTTACCTTAAAAGGGACCATCTCTAATTCAAACAAAAGCAGTTCCTGTACCCCCACTCCACACATTAACAAACTGGAGCTTATGGAGTTAGACTAACTTTGACCAGAGAGACATTCCACTTAGTTATCYGGAAGGTCTTTAATGGCAACAGTGAATACATGACTACTACGTAATCCTCCTTTTCCTTCCCTCTTTCTGCCCCCTTTATCSCTCCATTACCAGACTGGAGATTCAAATGACTGCCGATATCAACGTCATCCTGCAGCTGCTCCAAAGGCAGATRACGCCGGTACCGCCCGCTTACAGCACTGTGTCAGCCATAGACTCACCTGGCCTATATGGGACGGGTGCGCCAGTGTTGCACACCATGTACCAGATCCCACCCATACAGATGGACAACCAAGCATCCACGCAGGTAGGAATTCTGATACATGGAGAGCATGATGGTGAACACAAAAACAAMATCTGTCAAAGCACCTGAAACATTCACAGAAGCTGTGTTACTGTAGTTAAACCTCCAACCTGTGACTGAATACTCACCCTTGATTGTTTTGTTGTAGAGCTCTGCCCAGCCTGACCTCAAGTTRCCCCTGAAATCCCAGGAGTCGCTGTCGAGCGGTATCCATCTGACTGTTGAGTCCGACGACACCATGTCCGTCACCCCGGAGATGGAGCCGACCGTGTCACTCTCTTCCCAGCCGACGGTCAAGCGGTCACTGTCTCTCATGGAAACGTCCAGACTAAGTGGCAGCCTCCGCTTCCCCTCATTGCCCGGGAAACTGGACGCCTCAGGGCAGGCGGAGATCCAGAAACATCTCTCAGATCCTGTGCTTTCTGTGACCTGAGACCCCTGTCCCTAGTTCYCCAAACCTGGGATCCTACAGACTGCTTCCACTCATATACGGATTGCAAGATAGTAGCAAAACATGTCTTTCCAGGCCTTGCCCTTTAACATCCCCTATGTACTGAGATCGGAGTAGGTGGATGAGCTTAAACAACCGTTAAAGTCCTGCTAACTTTAGCCACCACTAGCCAAAAATGAAATTGATGGGGACATGGCATGCGGAACTGTACGAAAAAGGTAAAATCATGTAACATCAAACCAAATAATGAGTTGATTACAGTTGTTTTGGCCATGTTTATACAAGTACTGAATGCCCCCATCACTTTCATAGGTTTTTTGCTAGCGTCGGCTAGGGTTAGCTGAAGATTTTAATGGCTGTTCAGAGAAAACCGAACCATRAATACGATTCTCATGGCTCATAAAATACT
Organism: Salvelinus sp. IW2-2015; assembly: GCF_002910315.2. Taxonomy (NCBI): domain Eukaryota; kingdom Metazoa; phylum Chordata; class Actinopteri; order Salmoniformes; family Salmonidae; genus Salvelinus; species Salvelinus sp. IW2-2015. Next base: position 19,145,344 of record NC_036858.1, read on the forward strand.
TTCAGGGTGAAAAACCATCTAACATTAAGTTGTAAAACACTGAACTTCCCCTTTAAGATTAAGTGCCTAGGGGAGGGGGTTGAGGTTGTTTATGGAAAGGCTGAATTCCATGTCACTCCCTTCCCCTTGTCCTTCCATTTGCGCATTCACGCGCTCCTCCGACATATGCAAATGTCCCAAAGCAGAGGGAGTGAAAATTAGTGGGTGTAGGGGCTAATTAGACCCTCCAATAGCCACTTCAAATCAAATGTATTTGTCACATACGTGTTTAGCAGATGTTATTGTGGGTGTAGCGAAATGCTCGTTTCTAGCTCCAACAGTGCAGTAATATCTAACAATATACACAATCTAAAGTAAAGGAATGGAATTAAGACTAAATAAATATTTGGACGAGCAACATCAGAGCAGCATAGACTAAGATACAGTAGAATAGGATAGAATACAGTATATACACATATGAGATGAGTAATGCAAAATATGTATACATTAAAGTGACTAGTGTTCTATTATTTAACTGGACAGTGATTTCAAGTCTATGTATATAGGGCAGCAGCCTCTAATGTGCTAGTGATGGCTATTTAACAGTCTGATGGCCTTGAGATAGCTGGTTTTTCAGTCTCTCGGTCCCAGCTTTGATGCACCTGTACTGACCTCGCCTTCTGGATGATAACGAGGTGAACAGGCAGTGGCTCGGGTGGTTGTAGTCCTTGATCTTTTTGACCTTCCTGTGACATCGAGTGCTGTAGCTGTCCTGGAGGGCAGGTAGCTTACCCCCGGTGATGCGTTGAACAGACCGCACCACCCTCTGGAGAGCCCTGTGKTTGCGGGCGGTGCAGTTGCTGTACCAGGCAGTGATACAGCCCAACAGGATGTTTTCAATTGTGCATCTGTAAAAGTTTKAGGGTTTTAGGTGCCTTCTTCACCACACTGTCTGTGTGGGTGGACCATTTCAGTTTGTCAGTGATGTGTACGGCGAGGAACTTGAAGCTTTCCACCTTCTCCACTGCGGTCCCGTCTGTGGGGGTGATCTCTCTGCTGTTYCCTGAAGTCCACGATGAGCTCTTTAGTTTTGTTGACTTTGGGCGAGGTTATTTTCCTGGCACCACACTCCCAGGGCCCTCACCACCTCCCTGTAGGCTGTCTCATCATTGTTGTTATCATCTGCAAACTTGATGATTGAGTTGGAGGCGTGCGTGGCCAGGCATTCATAGGTGAACAGGGAGTACAAGAGGGGGCTGAGCATGCATCCTTGTGGGGCCCCAGTGTTGAGGATCAGCAAAGTGGAGGTGTTGTTTCCTACCTTCACCACCTGGGGGGGGGGGGCGGCCCATCAGGAAGTCCAGGACCCAGTTGCACAGGCCTGGARGATACTATGGTGTTGAATGCTGAGCTATAGTCAATGAACAACATTCTTACATAGGTATTCCTCTTGTCCAGATGGGATAGGACAGTGTGCAGTGCGATGGCATCGTCTGTGGATCTATTGGGCGATAAGGAAATTGAAGTAGGTCATAGGTGATATGATCCGACTAGTCTCTCAAAGCACTTCATGATGACAGAAGTGAGTGCTATCGGGCGATAGTCAATTAGTTCAGTTACCTTTGCTTTCTTGGGTACAGGAGCAATGGTGGACATCTTGAAGCATGTGGGGAAAACAGACTGKGATAGGGAGCGATYGAATATGTCTGTTAACACTCCAGCCAGCTGGTCTGCGCATGCTCTGAGGACGCGGCTAKGGATGCCGTCTGGGCCAGCAGCCCTGCGAGGGTTAACAAGCTTAAATGTCTTACTCACGTCGGCCACGGAKAAGGAGAGCCCACAGTTCTTGGTAGCGKGCCCACGTCGTTGGCACTGTGTTAGCCTCAAAGTGGGTGAAGTCAGCTGCCGCTTGAGAGCAAAGCGGATTCAAATGTATTTATAAATCCCTTTTTACATCATCAGATGTCTTAAAGTGCTTATACAGAAACCCAGCCTAAAACCACAAACAGCAAGCAATGCAGAAGCACAGCAGCTAGGAAAAACTCCCTAGAAAGGCAGGAACCTAGGAAGAAACCTAGAGAGGAACCAGGCTCTGAGGGGTGGYCAGTCATCTTCTGACTGGGCCGGGTGGAGATAAGAGTACATAGCCATTAAGGCCAGATAGTTCTTAAAAATGTTCAAACGTTCATAGATGACCAGCAGGGTCAAATAATAATCACACTGGTTATAGAGGGTCAACACCTCATGAACAAGTCTGTTGGCTTTCATAGCCGAGCATACAAACCTGGTATCCCATAACGCACCACTTTATTTTGTGAGTTTTACATAAAATAATTGAGGCATGCCTAATTATGAGCCACCTTTATTTGTTGGTGTCTGATTGAGAATTGACACATGTAACATTTGAAATACCTCCCAAATTAAATGTTTAACTRTTAGAGGTMTTTTTTGTAAAATGATAAGAAAATTCAACCTGAATTTCATGCTCATTTTATTATTTAAATGTGTAACATGAACCGCATCATTCAAGTCACCAGTGTCTCCCGAACAGGGGAGAATGACTGCCCTCTCTCATTGAAGCCACAAAGTTAAAGGCTGATGGCAGTACTGCAGGCATTATTTGCAGAAAACAGGATCCCCCATTATAGAGAAGGGGAAATGGCAATCTTTGTGTAAAAAATAAATACAAATTTAAGACAATAATGGTATTATTACCAATAATAATTACTACACCAGATGTATGTCCTTGAACTGATGATTTTAACGTCGTAGCCAATAGCCTGCAGTACCCCAGTTGGCCTTAAATTTGACATACTCAATGAGAGGGGGAGGCACTGGAGCTAGCCTGMAACAACACTTCCTGGACTAGCTCAAACTGCGCATGTTATGCAAGAATCTCAATGCATACTCCTCGCGTCCTCGCCTTCGTAAAACCCATTGGATGAGAAAGCCAGAGGTCCATCCCAGAGCCAGAGGCCRGCTCTGACACTCGTCGKATGAGGCAAGGCAAGCAAACTATCACGGATTACGAAAGGGAAACACAGCAGCGAGCTGCCCAGTGGTACACGCCTGCCAGATGAGCTAAATGACTTCAATGCTTGCATCGAGGCAAGCAACACTGAACCATGTATGAGAAAACCAGCTGTTCCGGACGACTACGTGATCTCGCTCTCCGTAGTCGATGTGAGTAAGACATTTAAAAAAGATCACCTATCATAAGGCCGTGGGACCAGATGGATTACCATGACTGCACTGCTCTGATCAGCTGGAAAGTGTCTTCGCTGACATTTTCAACCTCTCCCTTACCCAGTCTGTAATACCTACATGTTTCAAGCAGACAACCATTCTCCCTGTGCCCAAGAATGCCAAGGTAATCGGTCTAAATGACTATCACCATGTAGCACTCACATCTGAAATGCTTTGAAAGGCTGGTAATGACTCACATCAACTCCATCCCAGAACCACAACAATTAGCATATCGCACCAACAGATACACAGATGATGCTCTCTCTATTGCACACCACACTGCCTTCTCCCACCTGGATAAGAGGAACACTTCAGTGCTTTCGGAAAGTATTCCGACCCCTTGACTTTACCCACATTTTGTTACGTTACAGCCTTATTCTAAAATGATATTTTTTTAAATACACCTCATCAATCTACACACAATATCCCATAATGACAAAGCAAAAACTGGTTTTTGGAAATTTTGGGCTAATATATTAAAAATTAGAGCACTTTTTGCCAGTCCTGTCTGGTCCAGCGACGGTGGGTTTGTGCCCATAGGMAACGTTGTTGCCGGTGATGTCTGGTGAGGACCTGCCTTACAACAGGCCTACAAGCCCTCAGTCCAGCCCCTCTCAGCCTATTGCGGACAGTCTGAGCACTGATGGAGGGATTGTGCGTTCCTGGTGTAACTCGGGCAGTTGTTGTTGCCATCCTGTACCTGTCCCGCAGGTGTGATGTTTGGATGTACCGATCCTGTGCAGGTTTTGTTACACATGGTTTTCCACTGCGAGGACGATCAGCTGTCCGTTAAGTCTCCCTGTAGCTCTGTCTTAGGCGTCTCACAGTATGGACATTGCAATTTATTGCCCTAGCCACATCTGCAGTCCTCATGCCTCCTTGCAGCATGCCTAAGGCACGTTCGCGCAGATGAACAGGGACCCTGGGCATCTTTCTTTGAGTGTTTTTCAGAGTCCATAGAAAGGCCTCTTTAGTGTTCTAAGTTTTCATAACTGTGACCTTAATTGCCTACCGTCTGTAAGCTGTTAGTGTCTTAATGACCGTTCCACAGGTGCATGTTCATTAATTGTTTATGGTTCATTGAACAAGCATGGGAAACAGTGTTTAAACCCTTTACAATGAAGATCTGTGAAGTTATTTGGATTTTTATGAATTATCTTTGAAAGACAGGGTCCTGAAAAAGGGACGTTTCTTTTTTTGCTGAGTTTACCATCTTCCAGTTCTGGAGTACTAGCCGTCTAGCTAAAAGAGTTGTATAAGCAACAGTGTCCGACTGAATTCTTGACAGGGGGGTACCTATGCGCAGTACTCCAAAAACGTCTGTAAGGGGAGACGGATCTATAATAGTGCCATCTACACACACATATATATATGATGAACATTTAAATATGAATTCCCAGAAACCAGACAGTTTATGACAGCCACAAAACATATGAAACARTGTGGCTGGTTTCCGTTTTACATCAAACCCTAGTAGGATCAAAATCAAAGAATATTTTTCAGAGTTTGGCCCCAGACCAGAGGATTCGGTGAACGACCTTGAATTGAATGAGGCTGTGTCTAGTGATAAATGAGGAAGAATGCACCCTGTGCAGCACAGTTTCCCAGGTGTCATCCCCAAGTTCCTCCCCCAAATCCTTTTCCCATTGAGTCTTTAAAGGCAACAAAGAAGGGTYCTGTAAGTCATTAATGATTTCATACACATCTGAAATTGCACCCTTGGGAAGTTTGTTTTGCTCAAAGATGCTCTCTATAGCTGTACTCGCAGGGCTGTTAGGACATTCAGGTGTGTTAGCTTTAACAACGTTCCTAGTCTGGATATAGCGGAAGAAGTGGGATTGGGGGAACTAATCCTGTAACTGAGCAAAAGAGGCAAATGTATCATCAAAGAATAGTTGGGCTAGTGGATAGGCCCAGTGTGTGCCAGATGCCAAAAGCCACATCCTTTAAAAAGATGGAGGAAAAAGAATGTTCTGATTGATTGGGCCTGATGGAGAAAAGCCTCAAAGGCTAAAGAGAACTGATTCCACATTTTAAGAGACTGCTTTACAATTGGGTTGACACACCTTTTGCCTAGGGACACTGGGAGAGAGGAGCACAACACAGAGGAAAGTGCAGCAGGTTTACATGATTCAGATTCCATCTGGACCCAGAGTGATCCAGTAGGATCAGTCTGTAGCCAGTACAAAAGGGCTCTGAGATTTTGCAGCCCAATAGAATGTCTGAAAATTTGGTAGCGCTAAACCCACCAATGCCCTAGACTTCTGTACATGTTTTCTACCAATCTGTGGTACCTTGCCATTTCAAATAAATGCATGAATGTTTGGTCCAGTAAATAAAAAAAAAGGTTGGAATAAAAATGGGTAAAAATTGAAATAAATATAAAAATGTAGGCAACACATTCATTTTAATGACATTAACCCTTCCAATAAGAGAAAGAGGTAGAGACTCACAAAAAGTAAGATTGTTTCAAACTGTCTGCTAGAGCAACAATATTGTCCTTAAACAAATTGGAATATTTCCTTGTCACTAACTCCCAGTAGGTGAATTGATCCCGGACATTCCTAAACTGAAAGCTTGTAAAAGTGCACTTTAAAGCAGCTTGATTTACAGAAAAAAAGATAACTCTTGCCTAGGTTCTGCTTGTACCCTGAGCTTGCTCCAAACTGTTTAMGAATAGATAAGGCATGTGGTAATGAGGTATCAGGGTTGGAGCCAAACAAAAGGAGATCGTCAGCATATAGCGAGACTTTCTGCTCTAAACACATCCTGAGTATGAGTGTGACGACGAGGGGCTCGATTGACAAAGCAAACAAGGGGGAGAGTAAAAAACCCTGTCTGGATCCGCGAGGCAAGGGAAAATAGTCAGAGGACAAGTTAGTCTATACCGAAGCCATTCGAGAGAAATAAAGAATCTTTATCCACGCAATGAATTTAGGACCAAAGCCAAATCTATAAAGGGTGGCTGTTAGCTGTCCCACTCAAAGCTGGTCAAAAGCTTTTTCTGCATCGTGCGAGACAACCACCTCTGTGTCCCTCAATGCTGGGGAGGACAGTATATTCATAAGGTGTCTAATATTGAAAAACTAATGCCTAATCTCATTAAGCCAGTTTGGTCAGAATTTATTACCTGGTGCAGTGAGCCTTCCATACGGATGGCTAAGAGCTTGGCTAGGAATTTGTAGTCACAGTTTAAAAACGAGATCCACATTCCAGGGGATCCTTGTTTTTCTTTAATAGTAATGAAATTGAAGCCTGATAAAGACTAAGCAGTAGCTTTGATGTATAAAGGCACTCTGCAAATAATTCGAGACAGGAATGGGCAAAGCAGACAGGAAAACGTCCTGTAAAATTAGTTTGGAAAACCGCCCGTACCCGGTGATTTACCACTTTTCATTGCAATCTCCTCAGGTGTAAATTCTTCTTCTAAACCGTCATGGGAGTCTGTATCAATTGAAGGCATACTCAGACCATCGAAGAACAAAATCAGAAAAGGGTCTTGAGGTGTATAGCGCMGAGTAAAATTGTTGGAATTGGTCATTGATCTCTATGTACAACTGTGGTAGCACCAGACAGGGTCCTTGTTTGTGGGATTAAATGTGAAGCCTCAGATTTACGGATCTGATGTGCAAGGAGTTTACTGGCCTTGTCACCTTGCTCATACACTGTATCGAGCTCGTAARAGTAATTGTTAAACTTGTCTGGTAGAGAGCTCGTCAAATTCAGATTTGAGTAACTGCCGTTCTTTATATAGATCAGAGGAAGGATCTGTAGCATATACTTCTGTAGCATCCAATGTAGCTATGGCTTCGCTCAGGTCCGGAAGCAATGAGAGCGAGCTTTGTTTTTGTTGGCTGTATAAGAAATATTTGTCTACGTAGGTATGCTTTGAGGGACTCCATAATTGAAGTGCAGGTCATACCCTGGGGTTGATAAATTTTCTAGGAATAAACTCCTTATCTAGATAAAATGGAGTTAAGATGCCATTGATAAACTTTAGTTTGCTAGGGAAACTCTAGCTCAAGCACTAATGGTCAGAAATAAGCACAAAACTCTCATAAGTCAGCCTCTGAAGGTTAGGAAGTTTTTTGTCCAAAAATAAGTAATCAAGGCGGGAGTGTTTGATGAACATGAGAAAAAATGAATACGGTCTGTCCTGTAGGAAACGCCAGGCCTCACACATAGCATTTCTTGCAGAAAAGATTGAATAAGTAGGGCACATTTAGATGGGCCTGTAGTTCTTCGGACTTTGTCAAGAACCAGGGATATTGTAGCAGTTGAAATCCCGCCCTAACATCAACGAATGGGAATCTAAATTGGGTATAGCAAATTAAAAAAGGTAGAATTAAAACTTGCATCATCACAATTGGGGCATAAACACTAGCCAAAACAAGAGGGGTAAAAATAGTTTTCCAGTTACTATGTCGTATCGTCCTTAGGATCAGGATAACTCAGAAGCTACAAAGGGAGTAGATTTATCAACCAAAAGGAAGCACCTCTTGATTTACTATGAAAGTTGAGTAGAACAGTTGACCAACCCAGTCCTGCGAATCCTAAAGTGCCCACCTGTCCTCAAGTGAGTCTCTTTGTTAGAAATGCAACATTTGCATTCAAACTTTGTGTTAGCGGCCTCTTATGTTTCCAGGGTTGTTAGCCCTTTGATGTTCACGAAATGTACTGACTGGTATGATTTTGGCCACCCTGAGCACTCCCGTTTATACAACCCTGTCAATAGAGCACAGAGTGGAAAATAAATGAATACCCAAAGCCCGGATAATTCTCAGAGTTAATAATGTATGGGGTAAGATACTTGGAAAAAAGTACGGAAAAAGAAACTAAAAAGAAGAGTGACAACATTAGAACTGAACAATTCAACCTCCTTCCTCCCCCCACCCCAGACAATACCTCCCCAAAAGGAGGTACACGCCTATATAGAACATGTTTTCTTAGCACAGTATGTCTGTGAGAGTGTGGTGTTACACCCAAACCCACAATCCCGCCCTTTAAAGTAGCGTTCTGTGTTACTGAATCAAGCAGCAAAAAAAATTAGAAAAAATAAAGTGAATCCCATGTGCAGACACGAAATTAGGAAAGCAGCACTTGTCGAAGTATAAAATTATATTCCTAGTCTTAACAGGTATTGAGAGAGAAAATACATCAAATGTATCAAGGCTCTCAGCCAAAAACCTCTCATTTGAAGTAAGCAAWTCAAAGTAAAACAACCCCAAAAAGTTTGACAACGTACAGTCAAGACCACAAAATTACATATGTTGAATGTTTTCTGAGTATAAATTATGTTAAACTTTCAACATTGACGTATAGACTCCCCAAAAACTTGTAGCCTCGGGAACATTTACTGTTTACTGGTTAAAGAAAATGTGATGGGGTAAACAAATAACCCAAAAAATGTTGGGGTCAATGAGACAATATGGAAACAAACGTATTACGTAAACCCTTAATAAAATGAAATAAAAATGCTTTTAAGGCAAGCACACTGGATGACCAAAACATTCAAATCACATCAAATAAGCCTGAGAGTGGGTTCGCCAACTCACAAACTATACAGGAATAGTACAATTATAACTAAACAWAGTTATACCACAGGAGGGCTACATACTATCCACAGTTAGYAAGCAACAGTTGCTGATCTATGARCAAGTTCAAGACTTCTTGATGTGGCATTGGATGTGAGCCATAGCCACCTCCGGAGAATCAAAGGTGTAGTCTTTTCCATCATCAGAAAGCAATAGATGGGCTGGGAATAGCAGTTCTACTTCACATCTGGATGGTCCAGTAGTAATCATTTGGCCTGCCCGAAAGCTACGCGCTGCCTGSACACAGTGGGGGAGTAGTCCTGGTAGATGGAGTCTCTAACGAGCCTGCAGTACCTCCATCTTCTCATGGAAAAACCGCACTCGAAGAATGATGTCACGGGGCCTCTCACAGTCCCGGGGCTTTGGGTGCAGTCACTGGTGGGCACGATCAATCAAGGGCTTCTCATCCATGCTGAGAACATCATTCAGCAGCCGGGAGACAAAATCCGTGGCACAAGGTATTTCCACATACTCTGGACCGATACCAGTCTCAGAGGGATTTTCTCCCGCAAAACCGCGGGAATAAAGCTCACACAATTCTCCTGTACCATTTCAGATCCGCAGTCAGGCGTTTCACGTCAGCCTCCAGGCAGGTAGTCAGGTCAGAGACACTGGTAGTGGAGTCTCCAGTGCTGCAATCGGCATAGTGTGCAACTCTGTTGTTTTGAGTAATGCGATAGCTGCCGCTGTCTCATTTCGTAGGATAGTTAAATGTGCTTTTAAAGTATTAGAAACCGATTTATTCGGCCTCAATCGTAGCAACTACTCCGTTTTCATTTCAACTATCTCCGAGCGTAGTAGCCTGATGGCCTCGAATGTTCATTTCAGCGCCACCAGGCAAAGCCGCATCCCCAGGTAAAGTGCTAGTCTCTGGGTCCTCAGACTCAGGGGAGGGCACTGATAAAAATGGGTCTTGTAGGCCGGTGTTCGGCCTTATGTTTCATCGACATGCTGACATTTGAAAGCAAAGTAGTCTTGGGTATTACGGAAAGGGATCACCAAACTAATATTTGAAAATAAATACGGGTTGCTGCAAAATTCACAACACTTTAAGAACACTGCGGGAGCAAACGGAAAACACGTCGGTTGCACATTGCGCACCATCCTTACAACCCGTTAACCAACAATGCAGTTCAAGAAATAGAGTTAAGAAAATATTTACTAAATAAACTAAAGTAAAACATTTTATAAAAATGAACACAAAATAACTAATGAGGCTATATACATGGTGTGCAGGGGTACAAGTTAGTCAAGGTAATTTGTACATGTAGGTAGGGTAGCATGATTAGATAATTAACAGCAGTGGGGGTTCAATGTAAATGTCCTGGTGGCCATTAGATTAATTGTTCAGCAGTCTTATGGCTTGGGGGTAGAAGCTGTTGAGGAGCCTCTTGACCTAGACTTGGTGTTCTTGGTACAGCTTTCCTCGTAGAAGAGAACAGTCCATGACTAGGGTGGCTGGAGTCTGACAATTTTTTGGACCTTCCTTGGATACTGCCTCGTATAGAGGTCCTGGATGGCAGGAAGCTTGGCCCCAGTGATGTACTGGGCCATACACACCACCCTCTGTAGCGCCTTACGGTCAGATACCAAGCAGTTGCCATATCAGGCGGTGATGCAACCGGTCAGGATGCTCTCAATGGTGCAGCTGTAGAACTTTGAGGATCTGGGGACCCATGCCAAATCTTTTCAGTCTTCTGAGTGGGAAAAGGTGTTGTTGTGCCCTCTYCACAACTGTCTTGGTGTGTTTGGACCATGATAGTTTGTTGGTGATGTGGACAMCAAGGAACTTGAAGCTCTCAAAMTGCTCTACTGCAGCTCCGTCGATGTTAATGACAGCCTGTTTGGCCCTATTTTTYCTRTAGTCCACAATCAGCTCCTTTGTTTTGCTCACATTGAGGGAAAGGTTGTTGTCCTGGCACMSCACTGCCAGGTCTCTGACCTCCTCCCTAAAGGCTGTCTCATCGTTGTCGSTTATCAGGCCTACCACTGTTGTGTCATCAGGWAACTTGGTCACGCAGTCGTGGGTGAACAGGGAGTACAGGGCGGATTAAGCACRCACCCATTAGGGGCCCCCTGTGTTGAGGATCAGCGTGGGGGAAGTGTTGTTAAACTACCCTGACCACATGGGGGGGCCCGTCAGGAAGTCCAGGATCCAGTTGCAGTGGGAGGTGTTTAGTCCCAGGGTCCTTAGCATAGTGATGAGCATTGAGGGCACTATGGTGTCGATCGCTGACCTGTAGTCAATGAACAGCATTGTCACATAGGTGTTCCTTTTGTCCAGGTGGGAAAGGGTGTTGTGGAGTGCAATTGCATCATCTGTGGATCCGTTGGGGTGGTATGTGAATTGGAGTGGGTCTAGGGTTTCCGGGATGATNTTAGGGGCCCCCTGTGTTGAGGATCAGCGTGGGGGAAGTGTTGTTAAACTACCCTGACCACATGGGGGGGCCCGTCAGGAAGTCCAGGATCCAGTTGCAGTGGGAGGTGTTTAGTCCCAGGGTCCTTAGCATAGTGATGAGCATTGAGGGCACTATGGTGTCGATCGCTGACCTGTAGTCAATGAACAGCATTGTCACATAGGTGTTCCTTTTGTCCAGGTGGGAAAGGGTGTTGTGGAGTGCAATTGCATCATCTGTGGATCCGTTGGGGTGGTATGTGAATTGGAGTGGGTCTAGGGTTTCCGGGATGATGCGAGTCATGACCAGCCTTTCAAAGCACTTCATGGCTACAGACGTGAGTGCTACGAGGCGGTAGTCATTTAGGCAGGTTACCTTCGCTTTCTTGGGCATAGGGACTATGGTGGTCTGCTTGAAACATGTAGGTATTACAGACTCGGTCAGGTAAAGGTTGAAAATGTCAGTGAAGACACTTGCCAGATGATCCACGTATGCTTGGAGTACACGTCCTGGTAATCYRTCTGGCCAGGCGGTCTTGTGAATGTTGACCTGTTTAAAAGGTTACTCAAATCAGCTACGGAGAGCGTGATCATACAGTCCTCCGGAACAGCTGTTGCKCTCATGCATGCTTCYGCGTTTCTTGTCTCGAAACGAGAATGAAAGGCATTTAGCTYGCCTGKTAGGCTCATGTCACTGGGCAGCTCGCGGCTAGGTTTCCCTTTGTAGTCCATAATAGTTTGCAAACCCTGCCACATCCGACGAGCGTCAGAGCTGGTGCAACAATTTCAAAGATTTTACTGAGCTACAGTTCATACAAGGAAGTCAGTCAATTGAAATAAATTAAATCCTAATCTATAGATTTCACAACTGGGAATACAGATATGCATCTGTCACAGCACYTTAAATTTAAAAAAAAGTTGGGGCACGGATCATAAAATTAGTCTGTGACCACCATTTGCCATATCTCCTTAGCATAGAGTTGATCAGGCTGTTGATTGTGGCCTGTGGAATTCTGTCCCACTCCACTTCAATGGCTGTGCAAAGTTGCTGGTTATTGGCGAGAACTGGAACCAACYGTCATACACGTCGACCCAGAGCATCCCAAACATGCTAAATAGGTGACACGKCTGGTGAGTATGCAGGCCATGGAAGAACTGGGACATTTTCAGCTTCCAGGAATTGTGTGCAGATCCTTGCAACATGAGGCTGTGGATTACCATGATGAAACATGAGGTGATGGTGGTTGATGAATGGCATGACAACGGGCCTCAGGATCTCGTCACGGTATCTCTGTGCATTCAAATTGCCATCGGTAAAATGCAATTGTGTTCGTTGGCCTTAGCTTACCCTGCCCATACCATAACYATGTCACCGTGGGGCACTCAGCAAACTGCTGGCCCACACAACGCCATACACKTAGTCTGCAGTTCTGGRGCCGGTGGGACRTACTGCCAAATTCTCTAAAATGACGGCGGTGGCTTATGACAAAGAAATGAACAGTCAATTCTCTGGCAACAGCTCTGGTGGACATTCCTGCAGTCAGCATGTCAATTGCACGCTCCCTCAAAACTTGAGATACCTGTGGCATTGTGTTGGGTGACAAAACTGCACATTTTACAGTGGACTTTTATTGTCCCCAGCACATTACAATGTGTAATGATCATGCCGTTTAATCAGCTTCTTGATATGCCACATCTGTCAGGTGAATGGACTATTGCAGCAAAGGACAAATGCTCACTAACAGGGATGTAAACAAATGTGTGCACAAAATGAGAGAAATAAGCATTGTGCAAATAGAACATTTCTGTGATATTTTATTTTAGCTCATGAAACATGRGGCAAACACTTCACATGTTGCRTTTATATTTTTGTTCAGTGTAGTTAACCAATTAGCAACCCRGACTATCTGTATTGACCCCTTTGCACTAACTCTTTAGACTCATCACATACGCTGCTGCTAMTGCTTATGATTTATCCTGTTGCCTAGTCACTTTACCCCTATGTACGTATCTACCTCAATTACCTCGTACCCCTGCGCATAGCAAAGTTATCGTTACTCAATGTGTGATTATTTGAATTCTATTATTTTTCCATGTTTCTCTACATTGTTGGGAATGGCTGAAACAGTCTACACCGGTTGTTTATGAAGCATGACAAATTAAAAAATATTTTWTTTGAGGTGGGGAGTGAGGACACGGGGAGTATGGAATTGAGATTCTCCCTGTCTACAGAAATCTCCCACCTTAACCGACTTCCTGGGTTTCAAATGCACTATATTGAGTCTTCACATAGGAATGAATCGTGTCACGTGATCAATGGCTTTATCCATTCATATACACTGAGTGCACAAAACATAAAGAACACCTTCCTTATATTGAGTTGCATCCCCTTTTGCCCTCAGAACAGCCTCAATTAGTCGGGACATGGGCTCTACAAGGTGTTCGAAAGCGTTCCACAGGGATGCTGGCCCATGTTGACTCCAATGCTTCCCACAGTTGTGTCTAGTTGGCTGGATGTACTTTGGGTGGTGGACCATTAACGTTTTGTACACTCAATGTATACAGTCATTGGTCCCAAAGTTGATGGGTTTATTTGATACAATAGCACCTTTTGAAGTCAACCTCTAGTCAGCAGCACGTGACAACGGAGGCCCCACTGAGTGAGTTGGTAAGGTCGAGGGGCTGGTTTGGGATCTGACACCACAATCCTCTCTTTTTCGGCTGCTATCTCTCTGTTAAATACAGACTGCAAGATGGAACAGTGGCCTATCTTGTCCATTCTTCTCTTCCTACCTGTACTGGCCTCCACTGTCTTCCATCACTTTTCCATGTAGCCAACCCATCTCTCCAGCTAAACTGAAGTGTTGATGAAGTTGATGTACCTTGAAGGGATAGTCCTCAAAGTACAAAACATTAACATGATTTCCACTTATCCTTCAAAAGCCTGTCACTTTGGGGGGGGGGGGGGGGGGGTGTTCACTGACCTCCACGGATGAGCCAACTCTTCCCTACATGTTTCATTAGACTACAATCAGAGTCAACTGCAGAAAATGATCAGCTTGGTAGGTTCAACACTGATGCTATATCTAGAATGATATAAAATATACACAATTMATTTTCCACCAACAGGTTTCTGTGCCAATGTACYACACAACCAATAAGCAAAGCATACAGAATTCGGGCGCTTCAACATCGTGGTGTGTTTTGAACACCACAATCAAATAGACTGTCAATCTCGACAAACAGAACAGGGCTACATCCCTCCCCATCTTGTAGGCCTACCCAGTATCAAAGGGTTGGCAATCTTGGTGTTTGGTAACAGATGTATTTTTCCATTCAACACATGGCCCCTACACAGTTTGGATGATGGAATTATATTTTGGATGAAAATGTGCACAGAACGCTTTTGAAGTAGCCYAAATCAGATGAAAACATTGACTGGTTGTGTTTATGCCACATGTAAAAGGTAAAACATTTCACAAGTTAAATGACAAATATTTAGGCTACTTTGAAGCGATAAGTTCTAGGTGCGTGAGGAATAGACACTCGGATTGGAGAGGAGGCAGAGCATGTTAAGCTTTCCTGAATAACTGGGCATGCTGGGACTATTCAGTGCATTCGGAAAGTATTCAGACCCCTTGACTTAATCCACATTTTGTTACAGTGTTGGAGTAGGTTCCTTGCTCCTTGTCAATCATTTTCTTATTAGTGAAATCAACAATCAGACAATATCTTTAAGTAAAACAATTATTCATTTATTAATGCAATTGCAGACAGAAGTTGACAACGGGAACATAGCACGCATGTTTCCGAATAAGTTTTGCAAAATAGGAAAGGGTCCAAGTTGCTTTATTATGCTTGCAGTCAACCCCTAGTGATGTAACTGCCTACGTCAATACCTTCTACTTATGAGACCAAGCCTATGCATATACAGTTACACAAACTTTTACACAAACAATTGTTCCAGTGTTCCAGGGAGCTCAGCAGTAATTTTCCACTCCCCAAGTTGTTTTATGTCTGTCTGACTCCCCTGCAGGGTTCTGTGTCTATGAATCTCTTTTAGCCTTGGGGCGCTTTCTCACAGACACCCTGTCTTTGACTGCAATAACTCACACATCTCTCAGACCATTTCTTATAAGAAGCAGAGACTAGATAATAACTGTGGAACAACATTAAACCTTGTAAYGCATATATTGCTAATCTGTAGTCCAGGACCCTATAAATGTAGGGGGTGGGGTCTTATAGCCCTTCCTTCTATTAATACAACATAAGCATAATCAATTATTATAATACATCAATCATTTGGTGCAGCCCCTATCATGACCCCCATCAACAGCCTTATTATAAAATGGATGCAATAGTTTTTCAACCCCTCACCCCCACAATGACAAAGCAAAAACTGTTTTTTAGAAATGTTGACTAAAGTATCAAAAATAAACAGAAATACCTTATTTTCAAAAGTATTCAGACCCTTTGCTATGAGACTCGAAATTGAGCTCAGGTGTATCCTGTTTCCATTGATTATCCTTGAGATGTTTCTACAACTTGATTGGAGTCCACCTGGGGTAAATTCAACTGATTGGACATTATTTATTAAAAAAAAGGCACACCTGTCTATATAAGGTCCCACAGTTGACAGTGTATGTCAGAGCAAAAACCAAGCCATGAGGTCGAAAGAATTGTTCGTAGAGCTCCGAGACAGGATTGTTTCGACGCTCAGATCTTGGGAAGGTAACCGTAACATTTCTGTAGCATTGAAGGTCCAAAATAACACAGTGGCCTCCATCATTCTTAAATGGAAGAAGTTTGGAACCACCAAGAGTCTTCCTAGAGCAGGCCACCCGGCCAAACTGAGAAAGTCGAGTAAGAAGAACCTTGGTCAGGGAGGTGACCAAGAACCCGATGGTCACTCTGACAGAGCTCCGGAGTTCCTCTGTTGAGATGGGAGAACCTTTTAGAAGGACCACCATCTCTGCAGCACTCCACCAATAAGGCCTTTATGGTAGAGTGGCCAGACAGAAGCCACTCAGTAAAAGGCACGACAGCCTGCTTGGAGTTTGCCAAAAGGCACCTAAAGTACTCTCAGACCACGGGAGATAAGATTCTCTGGTCTGATGAAACCAATATTGAACTCTTTGGACTGAATACCAAGCGTCACGTCTGGAGGAAACCGGGCACCATCCCTACGGTGAAGCATGGTGGCGGCAGCATCATGCGTGGGGATGTTTTTCAGCGGCAGGGACTGGGAGACTAGTCAGGATCAAGGGAAAGATGAATGAAGCAAAGTACAGAGTTCTTTGATGAAAACCTGCTACAGAGCGCTCAGGACCTCAGACTGGGGCGAAGGTTCACCTTCCAACAGGACAATGACCCTAAGCACACAGCCAAGACAACGCAGGAGTGGCTTCGAACAAGTCGCTGAGAATGTCTTTGAGTGTCCCAGCCAGAGCCCGAACCTCTCTGTGGAGACCTGAAAACAGCTGGGCAGCGACGCTCCCCATCCAACCTGACAGAGCTTGAGAGACTCTGCAGAGCAGAATGGGGGAAACTCGCCAAATACAGGTGTGCCAAAATTGTAGCATCATACCCAAGAAGAATCKATGCTGTAATTGCTGCCAAAATGTGCTCCAACAAAGTACTGAATAAAGGGTCTGAATATTGTTTAAAATGTCATCGTTTTTTATATACATTGGCAAAAGTCTAAAACCCTGTTTTTGCTTTGTCATGGCTTATTGTGTGTAGATTGATGAAGAAGAAAAAACTATTGAATCCATTTCAGAATAAGGCTGTAAYGTAACAAAATGTGGAAAATGTCAAGGGGTCTGAATACTTTCCAAATGCACTGTATGTGGCACACTATTATATTTAGACTTGGGAAAATAATGATCTGCAACAGACAGCGCATCTCAGTATCAGAACTTAAAATACGGCCTGCTACTGCACCTTTCTTGACCGTATAAAAACTGTAGAGTAGACCCACAACTGATCCAAATGGAATAAAATACAAAAATCACAACGATTTTGCGCCGTTATTCAAATGACATTGCCACTGCAGTTTACAGCCTAGAGTATAATTATGTACTCCATTGAAAACAACGTAATTATTGATTGCATTGTGTTGTAGGCTAGTCTAGGTAAGATAATTGTATCATCCCTAAACTGCCTGTCTCATGTCTTCACTGTGCTTTCATGCTCAATGATGCACCTGGCCTCTCTGCTTATATTGAACATTGGTGCAGCTTTGAATGATTTTATGTGTGGTATAAGACTAGTTAGCCTACTGTCACTATGAATGGTGGCTGGATAGAGGGCCGGATAGACTATTATTGACCTGTGGTATAGTTYGCGCATGGAAAAGTGTAGTGCATAAGGGAAGTACCAAAACACCTTSATACAGGTCGTTATCAATGAAAAGTCACAAGGTGTTTAATTTGCCTACTGGGGGGCAAGTAATTTCAGACACAGAAGCCTCAAGATTTKTCACCATAAATTGTATTTTAGTAATATAAAATAAACTTTACCTGACAAGCATGAGTGGTTTAGGTTCATTTCCCATCCTTTGTGGGCTCTTGCATGTCAAGCAGCAGAAGGGCGTATTTGCCGATGCACTATTAGCTGTTAATGTTTACTTGGCAAGCTACCAGTAGAAATGTTGATCAGTTTGAATAAACAGTGGTAAGTAGACCTAATGTACTTTTTCCTCCAACCAACCTAGTGAAGTTAGCTAACTTATCCCCTTTTCAAAATTGTTTTTAAGAGTGTTTAAGCACGATTTCTGCTGACAGACAAGTCACATTGATTGATGGGCCACATCAAATGAGCTAGCTCATAACAGATCACGTCAATATGGCTTGTTAACAAACTAACTGTCAGGTGATAAACTAGATGGTTATATTTGCTTGCCATCTATAGGGGTGATGACAGTAGTCCGACTGACAACTTTACCAGGACGAGGACTTGCCGATGTCAACCTCTTTCCAAATGCCTAATCTACTAGCTACATTGCAAATGGATAATCTGAAAATACATGATCAAATGATGTTTACTGATCATGAGAAGCAYGCAGTTACTTGCTGTAAAACTGATGCGGCCAAATGTGGAATAAATCGGAAATGTGTMGTTCTATGCTCTTCAAGAGGTGATGATATTAAAACAAAGCACACTGAAAAAAATATAAAAAAACGCAACATGTTAAGTATTAGTCCTATGTTTCATGAGCTGAAATATAACATTTCTGGGATCTTATTTCTCTCAAATGTTGTGCACAAATTTGTTTACATCCCTGTTAGTCAGCATTTATAGTTTGCCAAGATAATCCATCCACCTGACAGATGTGGCATATCAAGAAGCTGATTAAACAGCATGATCAATTAACAGGTGCATCTTGTGCTGGGGGCAATAAAAAGGCCACTAAAATGTGAAGTTGTGTCACACAACACAATGCCACAGATGTCTCAAGTTGAGCAATTGGCATGCTGACTGCAGGAATGTTCAGCAGAGCTGTAGCCAGAGAATTTAATGTTAATTTCTCTACCATAAGCCGCATCCAGTCGTTTTAGAGAATTTGGCAGTACGGACGTACCGCAGACCATGTGTAACCACGCCAGCTAGGACCTCCACATCCAGCTTCTTCACATGCGAGATTGTCTGAAACCAGCCACCCAGACAGCTGATGAAACTGTGGGTATGCAAAAACAAATAATTTCTGCACAAACGGTCAGAAACCGTCTCAGGGAAGCTCATCTGCATGCTCTTCATCCTCACCAGGGTCTTGACCTGACTGCAGTTCGGCATCGTAACCAACTTCAGCGGGCAAATGCTCACCTTCGATGGCCACTGGCACGCTGGAGAAGTGTGCTCTTCACGAAYGAWTCCCGGTTTCAACTGTACCGGGCAGATGGCAGACCGCATCTATGGCGTWGTGTGGGAGAGCGGTTTGCTGATGTCAACATTGTGAACAGAGTGCCCCGTGGTGGTGGGGTTATGGTATGGGCAGGCATAAGCTATTGACAATGAACACAATTGCATTTTATCGAAGGCGATACCGTGACGAGATCCTGAAGTCCATTTATCCGCCGCCATCACCTCATCTCTCAGTATGATAATGCGCGGCCCCATGTCACAAATATCTGTACACAATTCCTGGAAGCTGAAAATGTCCCAGTTCTTCCATGGCCTGCATACTCACCAGACATGTCACCCATTGAGCCTGTTTGGGATGCTCTGGATGTCACGCCAATATCCAGCAACTTCGCACAGCCATTGAAGAAGAGTGGGACAGCAATCCACAACTCCATGCGAAGGATATGTGTCACACTGCATGATGCAGTGGTCACACCAGATACTGACTGGCTTTCTGATCCACGACCCTCTTTTTTATTTTTTTCATCTGTGACCAACAGATGCATATCTGTATTCCCAGTCATGTGAAATCCATAGATTAGGACCTAATTAATTAAAATTGACTGATTACCTTATATGAATTGTAACTCAAAATCTTTGAAATTGTTGCATGTTGCATTTATTTTTGTTCAGTGTAGTTCATATTTATTTAACAATCCCTTGAAAACAGCACGTAGGCTTAGTGAAATGGTTTTAGCAGAGCTGGGGGTCTCCTTGACCCAGAGCA
This sequence comes from Salvelinus sp. IW2-2015, assembly GCF_002910315.2. Classification (NCBI taxonomy): domain Eukaryota; kingdom Metazoa; phylum Chordata; class Actinopteri; order Salmoniformes; family Salmonidae; genus Salvelinus; species Salvelinus sp. IW2-2015. The sequence goes on from NC_036858.1 coordinate 19,165,187, forward strand.
GCCAAATCGAACGCTCTGCACCGTATTGTGASGTTTTATTGATAACAACCTATARRGGGGGGGGGGGGGGGGGGGGCACGCAAGCAGATGAGGAAATCTGTCTAGGATAGAATAAATTATATAGTAAAACCTGCAAACGGGGTGAATGTAAACAGAGAGCGAGAATATATATTTTTTTTAAAGCACTACCCTGTGCCCAATAAAAAAAAAGTTTCACAAAAACTTTATTTTGACAACCCTCCCTTATTCCCCTCCCCCCCACCACCACTGACTAAGCCTTTTAATGGTTTGTGTCATTTTTTAAGTTGGTTGCCATAAGGTGACACCAGCTGTCATGGCTGTTTATGTCATTGTGACAATGTTATGTAGCCCTTACGACCGAGGCTTGAAGTAAAATGTAAAAAGTAGAACCACTTCTTGATATGACGTTTGCACCTCAACAATACAATATCACTCTGTACATTACAACAATTCATATACATTTACCTAATCTAGTTTATACACAAAGTGTTTAGGGTTACCTTTAGCACTATGAACATTTTTTACAATATTTTACAGGCAGAACCAAGACAAATAGGRAAGCTGTATTGTAGTAGTGGATGAATAAGTTCACTGCAGATATTTACTGTAGTTTGTATTAAATAAAGATGTTTTTCATATCACAATTGTCACTATGTTCAATGGCAAAATTGTAAATGTGAAGATAAACAATTGAATACCTGAACAGTTGAATTCAGTCCCGTTTTAAAGAGAACCATATGATCTGAAACTATGTGATTCAGACATAAATGGGGTGTTAAGAGAATAAAGATRTTGTAAATTACAATGGCCACTCAACTAATAACTACGTACATTATACTGCATTTTAAAAAAAGCTTACAAGCGGAATCGGCAGTAAAAACAATAACAAGAGACTCCCCGCCCCGTTTCRGTCWAAAGCTGAGGGGTGGGGCTGGAGAAATCGAACCACTCAAATTTGTAGACAGCTATGGATGCAAGTACTGACCATTCATGATATCAAAACTATASTTGTACCATGTTTAGAGGCTATACAGTGTTTACAAACATGAGCTTATATTTTGGGTTCTGATTTGGAACGACTTTGAACTAATGAAGCATTTATAGGTTATATTCTTCAAGAATCAAAATGGGTACACATCATTAAATGTATAAGTCCAAAAATGGATGTAGCAACTGCTGATTCTACCAAAGACCACTTTAAAGAAATAGATCCATTCACATGTTAAAGCCTATACGCTTATCAAATAACATGCTGAAAAAAGTCTCAGATTTAAACAAAGTGCCCTGGTAAGTGTGGGTATAATTGTGATAAGTTGAGTCTTTTGGCTACTCTTGTTCTTGTTTTTCCCCTTCACAAACATGATCTCACAATGAACCGCATCTTATTCAAACATGTCTGTCAAAAATAACAGCTTCTGAGAAAATTCTAAATTGAGAGGCAGCCAGGGGGAGTCTTGAGCATTTCCGTAAATTACTCAGGAGGGTGTAAACATTGTCTGTGGGTAACGTTGTCGCCCCCCTTTGAATGTAAAGGGCATCTATAACATTACCCTCAAATGAAAAGGGCAACAACACATACACAATCCAGTATCATACAGTTCAGTCCTACACGAACAGGAGTCCCTGTTGACGTCAGATCATAAAAATGAAGTTGCCATGTCCGTTCTTGAGCGGGCCGGAGTTAAACTATCCCTCTCGATTTACCAACTGTATTAAAATAGGACATCGACACTGAGCTCAGATCAGATTCCAAGGATCACCTCAGACTGTCCCGCTAAGAGCTGAGCCCAGGTTATGTCAGACGCGGAGAATCTCTAGGCAGTTGTTGTAGCAGATTGCGATCCAGTCAGGCTGGGTGGATGCCCACTGGACGTTATTGATCTCGCCTTCGGCCGTGTAGGCCAGGATGGGGTCCTCGATGGCCCTGGGCATCTGCTGGATGTCCCAGATCAGCGCCTGATGGTCATCCGCTACTTTCCGAACAGGAAAGGGGACAGTAGTTAGTGTATTGTAGACTGAAATCAATGCTTGTGTTCTGGGCTACTAGAGGGCAGATTTGATAATCGATGGTATATATTTTTCAGCCCTGTGCTCTAGTTTTACTAAATAATTCCATGGGGATGTTATGGAAAAAACAACTTATAAAATAAAATCTCACCCGCGATGCCAGCCATTTCATTTATATTCATATTTTCTGAGAATGTCTGATGTTTTTGTCAACAGAATCTTATGGATTAATTAATCAATAATATACATTTAAGGGATAGTTCACCCAAATTACAAATTGACATATGTTTCCATACCTTGTAGGCACTCTATTGAAGGACGGAGTGCATTGCAAGCTTTGAGTTTGTTTACCTAGCCACTGCCAACATCCGCCAACTTTAGCATTTTACAACCAAAAACCAATTTAAGTAACTGTATCCTATATTATCATGTTTTAATTTTCAAGTACAAATAATCCCAAAGTCCTTGGCATTTTCCATATACTGCAAAAAAAAAAAAAAAGACACAAATATGTATTTTTTTTACTTGGAAGGTTAGCACATGGCTGGTTGGCACATTCGCACATTGATAATACTGTATAAGATAAGCGGGAGGAAACAGAGAGCTTACCTGCTGTACAGATGTGGCAGGAGGAGTGGGGCGCCCAGGCGATGCCGTTGACACAGGCGCGGTGGTTGTTAAGTCTGGCCACTGGGGTGCATGGCACACGGACGTCCAAGATCACCACCTGGGACGGACAGAGAGAAAAATGCACATGCTAAGGTAGAATACATATAATCATAGACTACTAGAATTTTTGTTTAGCATAATTGACCGACTTTTACTGGTCCAATACTGTAGCCAGATAACCAAACATGCATTATTTGAATTGCTATAGCATTGATGAATCACATGAACGTAATCACATACAGTACAATGAAGGATGGGACAGACATGCAGATGGACAGGCAGACGAATAGGCAAACAGATGCAGGGCTGACCTCCATTCCATCCATCGCCATGGTGGCCAGGTAGTTGGGGTCTTGTTTGTTCCAGCAGAGGCGGAGCAGCGGGTGGTGCTGGGGGTCCTCGTAGATGATGGTGCTGTGCTCCAAGTGGCGCAAGTCAAACATGCGCACAGAGCCGTCTGCCCCCACCGAYGCAAACATGTCCCGGCCACCACCGGCTCGGCTGAATGCGATGTCATAGACCTGCGACAAGGACACACATTTGGTGAAATAACAGRTGACATCTACTACTGAGATAGAAAATATGGTTTGTTCATAGTCTATTGACTTGACAGATACTTTAGGCAAGTACGGCTAAAATACAACAACTGACAATGGGTGGAGGCGGTAATTTCATTGATCACTCGGAACATTGCTATACCATTACATTGACTATGCCCAATATCCACACTAGCATACTACTTAACCTGAATGGCCAATACATCACCACATACTTAGTATGCAAGTGTGGATATTGGAACTTTATTTATTTCAGCTCTGGCCTAACCCCTGCATTGCCTTTACCTCTTTGTCATGGGCAATGAGCTGAGTCTTGACATGGCCAGACACCAGGTTGACCCTGCCCAGTACCTGACCTGTCTCCAGGCCCCAGATAGTGCAGGTGGTGTCAATACTGGAGGTACCTACAGAGAAGAAACATCATGAGATTTATCGAACGGGATCATAAGCACTTATAAATTCGTAACATGTCGTATGAATTGGAGTTTGTAACATATCATTTCAATTGCAGGGGACCTGTTTTGGCTTGTGAGCGATAAACCTACTGGCTGAAATTATACAAAAGCTTTACAACACATCTTTAATGACGCCTTCCTATACCCTTTAAGGCCTATGTATCATTCATAAGCAAACGGCATGCTATATAAAGGGTGGCAAAAGGGTTATGCTGCAGTTGGCAAAGCAACAGATGTAAGGACCTTTTATATCACATTTCATGTAGTATGACTTTGCTTAAAAAAATATCAAATGAAGCGTCGATGTAGAGCTAATGAAGACATTATAAATGCTCTATATAAAGTCAAGTAAAAAAAAAAAACAATGAGACCAACCAAGGCTGTATAACAATGACACCTGGAGAGCTAATGGTATATGCTAGTGTCTCTTGTTTGTGAAGAGGCGTCAAGAGCTCATACTTGCTCAAGACTCAATTGTTTAGCTTATTTTGAACACTAAATGTCAATAGCAATCTGGAAGAGGCGTCCAGAGAATCCGGTAACGTAGTCTGGCCATAAAAAAAGAGGATAAAGTTATTCTCACCCAGCAGGTTAGGGTCCACCTCATTCCAGTCAAAGGATGTCAGCGGTGCACAGAAGTCTGAGTTTTTGTTGTTGTTGAGCAGGCATTCCAGACGAGTCTCAGTGTCACTCACCTGTCAGGAACAACAAAAGTTTGTTTTTAAATCACCTCATCAAATGAAGCAGACATATTTATACCTAAAGTGTTCCCCCCTGGATAATTTGTATGTCCAGCCTAGATACGTTTTATGTAGAAAGACTGCGAAGCTCAGTTCTGGTGACTTTTCAAAAAGGGCATTCTACTCTAAAATGAATGAAAATGTAATTATGCTGACACCATCTAAAATATACATTTCCAACTCCAGAAATGAGCACAACATATTGGAAAAATAATTTGTTACAAATATTTATACATATTGGACCATGCATCTAGACTATGCAATAAGCATTATCACCTGTAGACCAACTGATGCAGCATTATGGCTATAATTAACTTATTTGGGGTACCCCTCCCCCCCCTTCTTCTCAATTTCCGCCTAAAGACATACCCTAATCTAACTGCCTGTAGCTCAGGCCCAGAAGCAAGGATATGCATATTCTTGGTATCATTTGAAAGGAAACACTCTGAATTGTTTGGAAATGTGAATTGAATATAACACAATAGATCTGGTAGAAGAAAATAAACATACGTTTTCTGTTTTTTTATTGTTGCTGCATCATCTTTAAAATGACCAAGAACAGCCAAACATACAGATAGGATGCTGTGGATGATTCGAATGAAGAACATAAGATGGCAACAATAGCTGAGCAAAGTTTTAGACAGATAACTTCAAAAATGAGCGAGCTACATGACATTGAGCATGAAGTCACCCAGGTGTCCCACACAAATGTACCCAAGTGGCCGAATTGGTACAGCGATACATTTTGAAGGAAATAACTATATACAAAATACATAAATGCTATTCTAACACACCCCCAAAAAATAAATKTATATATGAAAAAAAWAATAATAATAAAACAAACAAATAACAAGGGTAACTATTTACACATTTTMTATTTACAATATTATATATTTTCTAAATAAATATTGTGAAGACCCTCAGCCCTCAGTCCTGGTGCCATGGCCCATAGCAGTCTCTTTCTGCTGTAAAGCTGAGGCTTACTGAACAGGTGGTGCAGGTGATGGGGCATTTCCTGTGACAAAGGGCACAACGTCGCCTCCCCACTGTGCCCTTTTTGCCCTGAGGCATATTCATGCCTGCAGAGATGAATCTGGGCAGGTGAACACCACTGGTTGACGGAGCAGAAGGTGCTGCAGTGGACTTGCTGTAGCTAGCAAGCTCCTGGATGAGCAGCTCCCTGAAGGCTAGATGTGAGATGGGGGGGSCTGTCTCTATCAATTTCCTCTATAATTTGGGTTAATTCTGTATACCTAGACTTTGTTTTAGCTTTTCCTGATTTATTCGCCATAATTTAAATATATAAACTTGTTGAAAATGCTATTGAATATGTACTGCTATGCGTAACACTCGTGGCTCCGTCAAGTAGGATTTGCAATGGCGAATKAACCTCTTTTACGCCAGAGTTTACGACAAAGGTTGGTCTTCAAACGTATAACCATTACATATTGCCGTTTACCTCAGCTCATTGGCTATCTTCCAAGCTAGATTTCAGTGGTCACTGGGCCAAAATACAGTCAATCAACGATAGACCGGWCCTACCATTGGTGCGCAATGAGGTCATTGATTGGTGTCTTCAAATCGGTTTGTTTCGGTCAATACGTCCCGGGAAAAGAGCCATCATGTATGGTTGTGTTAGTAACAACCAGAGGATTGCAATGAAACCAACCATGACTGGATAAATGTTTGTTTAGTGTGTGTAATTACCACGAACGCTTCGTCCAAAGTTGAATGAGACGGAAATCACGACGCAACCGGTTTACAAATGTTTCGTGTTAGGCTATAAAAATGGATTTTATCAAACAAAACGAACATTCACTGTGTAGTTAGGACACTTGGAATTGCTACCAGAGGAAGATCTTCAATGGTAAGCAATTTATTTTATTGTTATTTCTGACTTTCGTGACGCTAACGCTTGGTTGGAAAATGCTAGAAATACTTGTGTGTGTGGGGCGCCGTCCTCAGAAAATCTCATGTTTGCTTTTGCAGTAAACCTCTTTGAAATCTGACACAGCGGTTGGATTAATAAGACGTTCATCTTTTAAATGATGTAAGATACATGTATTTACAAGAATGTTTAATACAACGAATGGTGTATTTAAAATGTTAGCTCTCTGCAGTTTCACCGGATGTTGGCCTGCTGGGACGTTAGCGTCTCACCTACCCTAGAGAAGTTAAATAGGCGGAAGCATGGGGTTGCCCATCTGCATTTACCCTATTGGGCTAAACACTAGACAGATCCCAAATGTGATCTCTAGATATAAATTGGTGCAGTTCACGTATATTTAGGAGTTGAGAAATAAATAAAGTAGAAAGCTGGTATCCCCCGCTTTTTWAAAAAGGCCATTAAAACTTCTGTTTTCACCCRCGATTGCAAGAATTGGTATGCATTGAATGCATGTTTCTCTCACATAGAATACACAACAAGCAGACTAGGTAAATAGATCAACTATTTTACTATGGGGTTTTCAGATTCTTTTTATTCATTACTTGTTTTCATTGCAGAGGAAAAGATAAATGTGGACTGTTCTAGCATCTTCAAAGTGCGCCTCGGTAGAAATAAAAAAAAAAAACATGTTTTTTTTGTCCTGGCGGCAAATGACTGCAGCGGAAACACCAATACCCTGCTCCACCCTCCCCCTTTTTTTGCTTTATATATATATATTTTTTAATTTAAGGCACACATAGCTTACAGTACATATCAATACATACAAACTATCTAGGTCAAATAGGGGAGAGGCGTTGTGCCTTGAGGTGTTGCTTTTAGTGATGCACCGATGTGATTTTTGGCCGATATCAATATCCGATATTTTCCTTGCCAAAAGAAAAAAACTATACCGATAACCGATATAAAAAAATTTAGCAGCCTTTTAAGCATTCTAGTACAGTTAMATAGTTAACACACACAAAGCGGTTTAAGGCACTGCATCTCAGTGCAAGAGGCATTACTACCGTCCTTGGTTCGAATCCAGACTTTATCCGGCCGTGATTGGGAATCCCATAGGGCGGCACACAATTGGCCCAGTGTCATCCGGGTTTGTCCGTCATTGTATATAAGAATTTGTTCTTAACCGACTGGCCTAGTTAAATAAATGTTTGTGGAGTCTCCCACATGCCTTTTGGCGAACACCAAACGTGTTTGCTTATTTTTTTCTTTATGCTGTGGCTTTTTTCTGGCCATTCTTCCGTAAAGCCCAGCTCTGTGGAGMGTAAGGCTTAAAGTGGTCCTATGGACAGTTACTCAAACCTCTGCTGTGGAGCTCTCAAAGCTCCTTCAGGGTTATCTTTGTTGCCTCTGATTAATGCCCTCCTTGCCTGGTCCATGAGTTTTGGTGGGCGGCCCTCTCTTGGCAGGTTTGTTGTGGTGCCAYATTCTTTCAATTTTTGAATAATGAATTTAAAATGGTGCTCCGTGGGATGTTCAAAGTTTGATATTTTTTTATAACTCAACCCTGATCTGTACTTCTACACAACTTTGTCCCTGACCTGTTGTTTGAAGAGCTCCTTGGTCTTCATGGTGCCGCTTGCTTGGTGGTGCCCCTTGCTTAGTGGTGTTGCAGACTCTGGGGCCTTTCAGAACAGGTGTATATACATACTGCGATCATCTGACCCTAAGAGTGCACACAGGTGAACTTTATTGAACTAATTATGTGACTTCTGAAGGTAATTAGTTGCACCAGATCTTATTTAGGGGATTCATAGCAAAGGAGGTGAATATATACGTAAAAATAGGAAAAACACCAAGGGGGATGAATACTTTTGCAAGGMMCTGTATTTCTATTTTTTACTTAACACTTTTTCCCCCTTAAAACTTCTTAAAGCATTGTTGGTTAAGGGCTTGGAAGTAATCATTTCACTGTAACAAATAACATTTGATTTGAACCTCAGGAACTTGACCACTATCGGACTGGGCCTGTCACCTGGGCCGGGTTTTCCAGCCCTGTGTGTGCGCTCCACCTCAATGTTCCGGTAGACCATCTTCAATTTCTCAGAGATAATTTCCCTCACTTTGTCCTCAGACTCCATCCAGGTCTCATGTGGAGATTCTGCAATTCCATCCACAACCATATTGTTCTGTCTTGATTGTCCCTCAAGATAATCAGATTTTTCCATCATTCACACACAGAACTGATGTCCCCTCTCAATGACTTACAGATTGCTGTCATCTTGCCGTTCTCCTGTTTCACCAAATCAAGCTGACCCTGRGAGAACTACAAATTGTTCTTCAGGTCCTGGACCTCTCTGGTCAGGTCGTCCATTATTTTATTAGTCGAATCAACCAGTATTTGGACAAAACACAAACCAATTTTCTTGTTGTTAACAACTCCTAGAACTTTTTGTTCGTTTAAAAAKATCCTTCACCGGTGATAGAGAGATAGTACTGTCCACAACGGTACTCCCACCAGCTTTGGTCTTTGTCATGGTAGCTAGCAACGCAGGTTACACTGTTACTCCTCACAGTTCCAGACAGTGCAGGTACCAGGGAAGCTTGAACACAAACAGCAGGTATCTAGACAGCCATAAACCCTGGACAAACTGCGGCCCCAGCCACAATAGCTAACCGCGTTGCTGGTTGTGTTCAAGCCCTCAAACCCTGCTAGCTCAGCTACGCCAAATAGCTCCTCAGACCCGGCCTTGGTCGGCAGGATCACTGGACAGAGAGTAGCAGTCCCAGCAGCTGATAACAAATGCGTTGTGGGATCCAAACGAAAAAGTTGGCGATCCACTAAGAAACTTCCCAAAACAACAAACCGAAGTGTTCAACAAGAATTGGCGTGAGCAGATCGAAGCAGTGTTAAGGTCGCTACACTACCACCTTCAGGAGAGCGTCTCCCCACGCTTCTCTATACCAAGCCCTTCACATGTATGGGCCTCTCTGATTGGAACCTCTTGAMGTTGACGCTAGATGTAGGGTTAAGGTCGCTACAATATTCAGGTTAGGCAAAGGTCTCACAGTGGTAGGCTATTGGCTTCTTACCCTCCAAATGCGCAGGTAGTCTCCACTGGTAGCCAGCAGGTCAGGATACACCCCCTTGGTGTCGGGAATCCACATAATTTTTGTGGTGGGGTAAGGGTGGTCGAATGTGTTCCGGCAGACAAACTCTGAGCTCTCCTCCTCCAATCCAACTATCTGAACCTATGGGGAAAACAGACAATAACATCAGCATGGGGCAGTWGGTAATCTAGCGGTTMAGAGCCTKGKGCCAGTAACTAAAAAGGGTGCAGGTTCAAATCGTCGAGTTCACTAGTTGAAAAACCTGCCGATGTGCCCTTGAGCAAGGCACTTAACCCATTTGCTCCTGTAAGTCGCTCTGGATAAGATATGAACATTTTAAATGTGCGGTCAAAATAATATTAAGCCTGCTCGTTTTCTGTGATGAGGATAAGTATGATAAACCTGTATTATTGAATTTTATTTACTGGAACTGCCAAACAGTGACACCTTTGTTTAATTGACAGTGATGGATATTGTTGCAATTGTGCTAGTCTAATTAATCAGGCTGAAATAGAMAAWTAATTGGTATATACAGCCTGACACTAGCAGTCATTTCTCAGTGTAATAGTTAGGATAATGGAAAAATTCKGAGTACATTTCTAATCCCTGGATTGAGGTACATTTTCCGAGCCATATCTCACGACGGCTCCGCGGTGTCTTAATCTACACAGGAAGCCTGTCTGACCCTAGTGCAGCTGTAAGCAAGCAGGTCAGATATGCTGGCTAGGCAAGGGGTTAATTGTAACAAATTACAAATCTGAGTCTAATCCGACCTCTTCTTACTGATAAAAATKATATGGTTAGATACATGTAGAATGTTCCGTAGGTCAATAATCAAGAAAGAGGCGACAAGAATATTTACAATTCGACCTGAAAAAACATTTGTCATCAATAAAAGAAAAGTGTTCATAGATTTAAAACAAAACTTCCTAGGTACACTAACCCAGCCTGGTCTCAGACAAACGTAACATAGTAAATGTAATTCCTGGACACTCAAAAAAAGACAGTTACTTAAGGCAAAAACCCAAACATCTAGCCACCAATTGGTTGCGAGATCGAATCTCATCACGAACAACTTTTCAACTACTTAGAAATGTTTTGCTACTTTGCAACTACTTAGAAGGGCTGGCGGTTTATCGTATTTTACTATATACACCAGTATTGATGCACGGACCGGTTTGGCTTTTTCCCTTTACCTTCTATAATTGTATTTGAATGTTTGGTTTGTTAAATATGCTGTGTGTAACATCCATTTTTATAGTTTACACTGCTACTTGAGCTCTCTCGCTCTCGGAGTGCATTTGTTGTTGCTTGACCACGAGACACTTGCGTTCAGTCTGCATGATTACTGCAGCACATGCAACAATTTTGATGACATCGATGTTGTTTCCAGTTTGCTTCTTAATATAAAATCAACAAGTGTTCTACAATTACTTTGTGTTTCTTACATCTGCAAACAGCTAGTTTGTCTTTTCTTGGCAGAATTTAGCTAAATTGTGATAGCCACTAATGCTAATCGCTAGTTAGCCAAAAAAATTACTGAATCAGATCAAAAGTAGCAAGCTAATACAGCCTAATACCAGTGTTGGTGTAGGCCTATAAGGTCCCTTAGGAAACACTGACCATCATTTTGGTTCCAACCCTGTCACAATAACTCCTCCCTGGCATTTTCATTTGTCGTCATGTCAAACAATGTATTCAAAGAGCCCACTATTATTTATATTCACAATATAGAATTAGAATGAACATTCCATTTCCATGATTCCAAGTGTTTTGATCTAAATCGCAAAGTGGTTAAAAATAAGGTGTTTTTTGCCCGTATCGTGGATCCCTAAGTGGCAGTGGGAAAATTATTTCAAATGAGTGCAGAAAATGCAAAGATTTATGGAAATGCGGGAAATAATTTTAGGTTGAAGTTGAATTGAAGTGTAAAACAATCAGAATGGACCAAGACCCATTCAAATCACTTAGAATGGATGCGATACCACCGTAGGGTCACGCACTACTCAAAGCACATTTTGAACTTTTTTTATTCAAAAATGTAAAATACTGTTTTTTATACCGTGATGTATTTTGGACATGTCGCCCAGCCCCTACTACTTTGCATGTTAGCTAACCCTTCCCCTAACCTAGCTAACGTTAGCCAGCTAGCCAGAATTCATAACATATTATAAAAGTTGACACACCTACTCATTCCAGGGTTTAGCTGTATTTTTACTAATTTCTACATTGTAGGATAATAGTGAAGACATTAAAAGAACAAAACACATATGGAAACATGTAGTATATTTTATATTTGAAATTCTTCAAAGTAGCAACCCTTTGCCTTGATGACAGCTTTGCACATTCTTGGCATTCTCTCAACCAGCATCATGAGGTAGTCACCTGGAATGCATTTCAATTAACAGGTGTGCCTTGTTAAAAGTTATTTTGTGGAATGTCTTTCCTTCTTAATGTGTTTGAGGCAATCAGTTGTGTTGTGACAAGGTAGGGGTGGTATACAGAAGATAGCCCTATTTGGTAAAAGACCATGTCCATGTTATGGCACGAACTCCTCGAATAAGCAAAGAGAAACGACAGTCCATCATTACTTTAAGACATGAAGGTCAGTGAATCCGGAAAATTAAGAACTTTGAAAGTTTCTTCAAGTGCAGTCGCAAAAAACATCAACCACTATGATGAAACTGTTTCTCATGAGGACCGCCACAGGAAAGGAAGACCCAAAGTTACCTCTGCTGCAGAGGATAAGTTCAGTAGAGTTACCAGCCTCAGAAATTGCAGCCCAAACAAATGGTTTACAGAGTTCAAGTAACAGACATCAACTGTTCAGAGGAGACTGCGTGAAATCAGGCCTTCATGTCAAATTGCTGCAAAGAAACCACTTCTAAAGAACAGCAATAAGAAGAATAGACTTGCTTGGGCAAAGAAACACGAGCAATGGACATTAGACCGGTGGAAATCTGACCTTTGGTCTGATGAGTCCAAATTTGCGATTTTTGGTTCCAACCGCCGTGTCTTTGTGAGACACAGTAGGTGAACGGATGATCTCCGTATGTGTGGTTCCCACCATGAAGCACGGAGGAGGAGGTGTGAGGGTCCTTTGCTGGTGACACTGTCTGTGATTAATTTAGAATTCATGGCACACTTAACCAGCATGGCTACCACAGCATTCTGCAGCTATACACCATCCTGTCTGGTTTGCGCTTATTGGGACTATCATTTGTTTTTCAACAGGACAATGACCCAACACACCTCCAGGCTGTGTAAAGGCTATTTGACCAAGGAGAGTGATGGAGTGCTAAATCAGATGACCTGGCCGCCACTATCACCCGACCTCAACCCAATTGAGAGTTGGACTGCAGAGTGAAGGAAAAGCAGCCAACAAGTGCTCAGCATTTGTAGGAACTCCTTCAAGACTGTTAGAAAAGCATTTCAGGTGAAGCTGGTTGAGAGAATGCCAAGAATGTGCAAAGCAAAGCTGTCAAAGACAAAGTGGATACTTTAAAGAATATAAAACATAAAAATTTGTTTAACACTTTTTTTGCTACTACATGATTCCATATGTGTTATGTCATAGTTTTGATGTCTTCACAATGTAGAAAATAGTAAAAAATAAGTAAAAACCCTGGAATGAGTAGGTGTGTCCAAAATTTTGACTGATACTGTATATTAAATGGGAGATGGACATCCACAATTGAATTAACATAAGAATAATACGAAATGCTCTGAGACCAGGTTTACTAACCAAGTATTAGCACATTGAATAACAGTTTTCCTACGTTATTTCGAATTTGATTTACTTTTTTGTTACKGTGTTCCCCGTTCTACCCTAGTAGGATTAAATGTAGGCTAATTTGATTCATAATGGAATGTTTGGAGAGAAAATGCGTTACCTTGTTATTGTACTCCTCGACAAAGCTGCCAAGAGCGAGACGAAAGCGCTTGTCTGGTCGCACACTCCAATTCATTGCATATACCGTCCATGGCGCCTCGTATTTGTAAATTTCTTTGCGCTTACCGTGAAGCGACATGGTCAAGGCAGTGAAAAATCWATTTCTTCAAAAAAATACCAAATAAGGCGAACTATCACCGGTGACTTAATCTACAACCGGGTTTAAATTTCCGAGCTAAATGCGTCTTGGAGGCCGATGCTTTTTTTCTCCCTTTGTAGTCAAATAAAATGGCACTCAACGTTTCAATGTAGCTACTTTGTATAATCTGCAGTAGCGGTACGTTGATGAAGAGCCCACCAAAACATTACAGTACGTTTGCAAGGGTTAGCTGAAAAACTCTACATTGAGCACACAGAATAAACTGCAACAAAMATAGGCCTATTCACCGAAGCAATGGCTGCTGTCTTGGACAATTTACAAAAGACTACCACTGTTGTATCAATGGTGTTTATAACTAAACCAAGATAGATCACAGCTTGTWGTTTCCAATGGGGRAAAAWTTGTCATAGTGGGCTGAACAAGCAAGGAGGTGGGTAGAGCCAAGCACSCGTTTACGATATCCCATTGGCGCKTACTAGTAAYCATCTGCATATTTCCGTTAGGGAACGCCTACTCTGTGAAGTACGCGTGTGCAATAACTCAATTCGCCTTTGCACTCCTGAACAATGCGATTTGYAAAAACATTTGCAAAGGGTAAAGTCTACAAAACCTAGTCCACTCTGTTAATACGATATTGTAGTTTTTGAAACAGAAAACTGTATTGAGATCAAATGTTTAATAGATGAGAAAATGTGCAGAATGTCGGCCAAAGTCCATTTCGTTCCATCTTCTCCCACTGCCCGCCAGTGGGCTTCYTCTCACTACCATATTTGGAATTGAGTGGAAACGCCAACCGGATGCTTCACATTTATACATCCAGTGAAATATCTGTCTCATTGCTCCATCTGTGGTGGTATGCTAGGCACGTCRAAACGGTGCCGACGTTACAATTGAGGGGATTTTATTAATTTGGCCTAGGTAGACGTGTTTTGCACCGGGTGGAAGAGCATTCGTTTGGCAACCAGGCTGCCTACCAGCGGCGAGACAGGTGCCCTGTTCAAAAGCCTGTGGCGAAGTAAGCTCAAAACAAAGTGATGTAATTAAGCACGTGGAGTAATGAGTAGGATCAGTGGTGGGGGGTGTGGATGTTTTAGATGCATGCCAGCAAAGCCACTACACTACACTAAACAATACACGAATTGCATTATAACGGTGAAAAAAACGGTGCCCACAAACTGTTAGGTTCTACACAAAGCTGTCCCAACAGCGGAGCTTTCCTTTCAGCACCATGGAGTGAATCCTTTCCACTGCTACACCTGGCTATCAGCRGAGCCTYGTCTGGCAGCAAAACAGTTCATTCAGCCTCATTTATTGCMTTTTTAAATATTGTAGCTAATATGGCTGACTTGCATAAACAAACGTGGTTTCTACTGACTCCTTGTGGACTTGTGTAAGTCGATAAGAACTGCATTCTCCTTAAATAAAAACGAACGCCAACATGAGTTTTGACATTTGCCCATACACAAACATGATTCAATTTATATTCAGAAAATGCATTATGTTTGTTTTTATATCATTAGCACTTAGCTCTAAGAATACGCAAGTTTATAAAGGTAGGCCTATTTGTTCAGCACTTTMAAAATCAACACCGACAGGAATTCGGATAGATGTTAGTACAGAAATTCAGCAAGATGTTGAGGCCTTAACTTACTCTTCCTTAAGTCAACAAAGAGAGAGAGAGAGAGAGAGAGAGAGAGAGAGAGAAGCGGTTAGCCTTCCATTTGAAGTGTTTTATTAGGCCAAGTGGTCTAAAAGGGAATGAAATCACGAGGATCCACTTTTATAGACAATATAGACAATATACTGACGCACAGACAGCGCAAACAAAACAACCCTCGCAATATCAACTGGAATTACGTGGCTCTATTACTGAACTTTTTTGTTGAAAACAAATATGGTTACAGAACCAACAACATTATATAGTATCCCCTCCTCGTGGAGAAAATCACATGAGCTAATTATAATACACAAAGTAAGCAAAACAATTAAATAATTCCAACATTGCCTAAGATACAGTTTTAATGAGATAGACCTATATAACCAATAGGTCAAAAACAATTGAGATGTACAAACTATGGCATAAGGGAACGATGAGCGGATAAGAGGCAAGCCATAATTTCGATTAAGACAATGAGTGAGCTAAGACGGATGTAGTCAATATAGCTATTTGTTCAGCACTTTTGAAATGTACAACAACAGAAATCAGAACATGGGCCGTTCTTACAGTTTTCTCCCTGTGCACCAAGTCAGAACCGAATAATAAATAAAGTGGGCATATAAGCAGACAATGAAAGCTCTTACAATATTCGATGATGACATTTCTCYAAAACAGGCTATAGGCTACATGTGCACTACCAAGTCAGAACAGTAGGATAAATTCTGAGGGGGAGAGGGACCAAATTATTAGGGTGGAGCACATAGGCTACTAACAGCTTACTACACAACATAMGCTYAGAATTACTTTCTTAGCTACCATATACATAGCTCACTGGCATATTAAATAATTTATGCAGCAGCATATAAGTCATTTTTTGAYTCAMCGTTGTTGTRCTGTGCTCACTKTTTWATTTTATTCAACCTTTATTTAACTAGGGAAGTCAGTTAAGAACAAATTCTTATTTACAATGACGGCCTACACTGGCCAAACCCAGACGACGTTGGGCCAATTGTGCGCCACCCTATGGGACTCCCAATCACGGCCGATTGTGATACAGCCTGGATTCGAAACAGGGTATCTATAGTGACACCTCTAGCACTGAGATGCCGTGCTAGAGATGCAGTGGGTGCCACTCGGGAGCCCACTTGAACAGGAAGGTGGCGTGGCAGTCCTTCTTGTGGGCAWATTTTGTCATCAAACTTTGTCCTCAAAGTCTGGCATTCTCTGGATTTATGGTGATGTCAAGACAACTGGGAACTCTGAAAAAAACGAAGTCAAATCATGACATCAATAAACTTTAGGTTGGAGCTCTAGAAAGAGGCCAGAGTTCCCGAATTGGATGACCRTTCAAAACCTTTTTTTTCTAAGTTCCCAGTTGTCTTGAACTCACTGTGGTCTGAGATTTCCCAGTTCCAAGTTCCCAGTTGTTTTTAAARYGGAAGAAGCCAYGCTGGATTGACAACATGGCCAATGTATTCTACCTTTTCTGGCCCATGGTGTTGCGTGTGAATGTTTATCCTTTTAAGCTTGGAAAGAGACAGATGTTTTAAATTCTTAAACCCAGACTTGAATGGACCAAATAGCAGGCAGGGGAAGCAAACTAGTGATTGCTTTGCAACATTTACASTAAGCYWCTGATTACTKCCAAACCACTCRTTGTTGAATTTGTCATTTTCGACTTGTTGTGTAATGTTTATGTCCAATGGCCGATGAGCACCGTTACGTTTTATCTATAATTTGTCTTCATATGAAAAGGATTGAAAAGGATTTTCCAGTAGATTGTCGATGTGATTCATAATGATGACTGCTTGTCTAGCTTGCTAGCTAAGATGTTTAAAGTATGATGTTGACATGATCAGTCCAATCAAAGCTACAGTAGATATAACGTGATTTGACATCATTTTATCTGTGGCCAATGACCTTGAGCTTTCTTGGATGGGCACTTCCAATGTAAATCTATGGCAGCGCCCAAAGGGGCTTGAATTGCCTAGGACTCCCTTTAGACTCTGCAGTGAGGTAGTGTCCCCATGAGTGACAGACCACTGAGCCAATCACGGAGCAATTAGAGAAGATTACCAACGCATAGGCTCTGTATTTTCTGCTGGCTGCCCCTCCACCACAGAAATCACTGAGCTAGGCTGAAACACCTGCATTTTGGAGCTGCCTTACTCAAGAAAGAGATCATGTTTGAATGCGGCTTTATTAACTCAGTATATATTTTTTGTTTGCAAACTGATACGTAACACGAATGAATGGSAAAATAACATGCAAAACAGGCCCTGAACAGGTGGGGCTCAAAACAAGTGGGGCAGAGCCACTGAGTAGGATTATGTGTTTTCACATGCAAACGCGATTGCTTTTGTTAAAAATGCTTTATCTGCCTACCAATGAAAACTAGTTTGAAAATTCTAACACATTGTATGGAAAATATATGTATGTTTCTGGATGATGCACCATGCTTCTTCGGTGACAACATCCCTGATTGTGCGAGACAGTCCCGCATTTTGGCCCTTTGTCCCGTAACCAAACAATCATGTCCCGCATTTTATCAACAAATTAAAACGTTACAAATTTTACAAAATTATGTCAAATTTCAGTCAGACTTCCTATTCATTTGATGAGAATTGACATTCCAACCATTCTCTTTYGTAGTCAAGTTGCGCGTATGACAAGATATACAGTGCATTTGGAAAGTATTCAGACCTCTTGACTTTTATTTCCACATGTTATTACGTTACAGCCTTATTATAAAATAGATTTTTTTTAAATCCTCATCAATATACACACAATACCACACAATGGCAAAGCAAAAACAGTTTTTTTTACATTTTTGCAAATTAATAAAAAATAAAAAACAGAAATACATAAGTATTTAGAACCTTTGCTATGAGACTCAAAATTGTGCTCAGGTGCATCCTGTTTCCATTGATCATCCTTGAGATGTTTCTACAACTTGATTGGAATCCACCTGTGGTAAATTCAATTAATTGGACATGATTTGGAAAGGTGAAGGTTCACCTTCCAACAGGACAATGACCCTAAGCACATAKCCAAGACAACTCAGGAGTCTCTGAATGTCCTTGAGTGGCYCAGCCAGAGCGCGGACTTGAACTCAATTGAACATCTTTGGAGAGACCTGAAAATAGCTGTGCAGCAATGCTCCCCATTCAACCTGACAGATCTTGAGGGGATCTGCAGAGAACAATGGGAGAAACTCCCCAAATACAGGTGTGCCAAGCATTGTAGCATCATACCCCAGATGATTCAAGGCTGTAATCGCTGCCAAAAGTGCTTCAACAAAATATTGAGTAAAGGGTCTGAATACTTATGTAAATGTGATATTTTTATTTTATTTTTTTATTTTATAAATTTGCAAAAATATCTAAAAAAAAACAGCTTTTGCTTTGTCATTGTGGGGTATTATGTGTAGATTGATGAGGGGCAAAAACTATTTAATCAATTTCAGAATAAGGCTGTAACAAAACAAAATGTGGAAAAAGTCAAGGGGTCTGAATACTTTCCGRAGGCACTGTAGCTAGTGAATGCAGCTAGCTGGTTTARCCTACTCAAACACCCAGCTCAAACAGAGAGGGATGCTATGATAGGTTGCTGGCTATGACTATCCTACACTGGAACTCTTCCAAGTGAAGGTAATGTTTTGTTCTTATAAATGTATTGCCACCGGGGCCTGCCGGTGTAACAGCTAAATTGCTTGCTGACTATASACTGTACTGCATGATTGGAGAGGGTTTACTAACGTGTTAGTTTKARTAGCTATGTTGACTATGATGTTAGCTATTATGATGTCAACGATGTAGGCTGTGTGTAGCGGTTAGCGGTTATGATATGAAGGTTTGGCTTGAAAAGCTTTTTTCGCCTGGTCACAGATAGCTGATGTGTTGTGCACTGAAGTCCACAAGTTAAGGAAAAAGGTGAGAGGAGGAGAGCACATACATGCGAGAAGGAATTATATGAGCAAAGTGATCATGCTGTTTGTATGTGGCTGCTATGAAAGTGAACTGTGTTGYGTGTGACCAGGTGCGTATTCATTCTGCCGATTCTGTTGAAAAATGTTTCTTAAACAGAAGCAAACGGAACAAAACAGGGATAAACATAACTCAATTTGTCCAATAGAAACTTAAGTTTGCAACTGTTGGATGCAGGTGCAGGAAGCTAGACACAGCTAGATGCAGGCAAGAGTGTGCAGTATTGACACCTTGTATAGTCCATGCCTGATGAATTGAGGCTGTTCTGAGGGCAAAAGGGGGTGCAACTCAATATTAGGAAGGTGTTCCTAATGTTTTGTGCACTCTGTGTATCTAGATCCTTAATAACAATGAATGCAAGTTGTCAGGACSCGGTTACGAACTCAGGTCTCCGGTGTGAGAAACAGTCACTTAGCAAACTGAGCCACTAATAGTCGGCAGAACCCAGAAGATGAGGCAGACACAGCAGTACTTGAGACGGTGTTTTAATAAAGTAAAAAGGAAAGTACTTCAGGCAAAAATATAAATCCACAANAGAACCCAGAAGATGAGGCAGACACAGCAGTACTTGAGACGGTGTTTTAATAAAGTAAAAAGGAAAGTACTTCAGGCAAAAATATAAATCCACAACATCAAAAGTAATTCCAAGAGAAAAAAGGTAATCCTCCAAGACAAAAGGTAAATCCACAAGGAACAAAAGAACAAAAACAGAGTACCTCAAGAGAATCCAACTGGAGTAACAAATGTACACAGCATTGCTGGGGCTGGGTGCTAACATACAAACACAGAGCAAAGAACTGAGGAAAACGAAGGGTTTAAATACATTCAAGAGAAACGAGGCACATAATAACTGGAAACAAGGGAAAACAAAAGGGTCAAAAAAGCACAATGGGGGCATCTAGTGGCCAAAACCGGAACAATCCTGGCCAAATCGTGACACAAGTCATTTCAATCATTTGTTAATATCATTTTACCAAAGAATTTAAGAATAACTTCATCATTTATAGACTTAAATATTATTCTACACAATGTTGTATGTTGTATGCATGAACTCGAAACACCAAAATAGTATTATCAAACTTTTCTGACAGTGCTCCCAGTCCCTGGCAAGGTGTTACCCAACACTTGATTAAGTGGTGTTACAACACACCATGTAATGTTTCAAAACAACTCATGATGATGTGTTTCAAAATTTCAGCTAAGCTTTGTCTTCTTCACGTTGGTGGCAGCTCAGTTGTCACTAGTTTTGGTGTTACAAAGCACTTAATTTGAACAGTGTAGGCTACTTGTTAAAGAGCTAGAGAGATGGGGAAGATATATAGGTGAGTTGCCAGCGAAGATGCAAGTTTAAGCTACCCTTATCAATAAGTGGTTGCACAGATTTAGAGAAAGCACTCAAATTAAAATCAAGGCCTAGTGTCAACATACTAGAACTACTCATTGCTTCACGAGAACGTATCAATGGCTTATAGGCTATGGACAGGTCGTGTGTATGTGATCCTGTTTTCTAGGCCAATATCACAGCTGTCTCTACATCTTCCCCTTAAAACTTTCCTCATCAATTTATATGATAATCTACATTCATTTAGTATTATCCTATAATGTAGACTCGTTTTTGATAACCCGCAGAAAGGATTTGAAGCTAAGGCAAAGTTTTTAATATACATTTTTGGGGAAATGAGAAATGTGATTTGCTTATGTGTCTGAGTGAGATGCGCTGCAGGCGGCTTTGATTGATGGATAATTTAAGGTCGGTGGGTGTGCGTGTATGAGTTTGTTAATTCTCTCTATGTCCATTCAGAAAGTTTCCTAAAATATGCCCAACCTGTCTGGACAGTTTTGCATTTCCTCTCATGAAATGGGGTGAATGAAATGTAGCCGAGCTAGGATGAATATACTAATATTTTTTGTAGCATATTATTTTTCCAGTAGGCCTAGTATATGATTTTTCTCTCATTACTGTGTCCTCTCTAGCCACTTTGAACAAAAAAAACTATTGCCACTGAGAATGATCACAGCAGCCTATACTTTGCGAGTGGCTGGGTGCTGACATATAACATTTTTGTAATCTAGATTTTAGGGGGGAGGGGACGAACTCCGACCTTGATGGGGTCCAGAGAAACTGAGCATGCCCATAATGCGGGGGTTACCCAAGCAAATTACAAGTATACTAAAGTATACTTAAATACTCAAAAAATTCAAATAATATACTTCAATTATGAGATGTATTTTTCTAATATATCTTAAGTATACTATAAATATAATATCATTACACTTCAACACACTTATTAAAAGTGTACTTTATATTCATTGTTTTTACAGTCATTTAGTATACTATAAATATTTGCTATCATCACACTTCAATACACTTATTAAAAGTGTACTTTAAATTCATTGTTTTTCAGTCTTTATGTATTGTCACGATCGTCGTAAGAAGCGGACCAAAGCGCAGCGTGGTTTGAATACATTCTTCTAATTTTAATGAAGAACACTTAAACAAAAAAACGAATAAGACGAACGTGACCGCTATACAAACACTGTGCTAACATGCAACATAACATAGACAATAACCCAACCCACAATACAAAACAGGCTACCTAAATATGGTTCCCAATCAGAGACAACGCAAAACACCTGTCTCTGATTGAGAACCATACCAGGCCAAACACATAGAAATAGACAACATAGAAAACAAACATAGACTGCCCACCCCAACTCACGCCCTGACCATACTAAATAAAGACAAAACAAAGAAAATAAAGGTCAGAACGTGACAAGTATAGTATATGTTCACTATAATTTAACTTAAACACACATTAAAACTGTACTTCAATTTCAAACGCTTTAATACAAATATTTAACCTTTATTTATACAGGTTTTTCTCATTGAGATAAACTTTATTTTTCAAGAGAGACCTGGTTCAACAGCAGCAAGGGGAACCAAGTTTCAGACAAAACAACTTACATACACTAACACAACATTGAACAAAACTATAGACAMACATACAGTACAACAATGACATATTACATAAAGAAACACAAGTGTCATAACAGCTGTACTAAAGACAATGATATGATATTTACATCTAACAAGTGTTTAAACTCCACCAACGTGACTAGATCATCATATTAATGTTCAGGAGAGAATTCCAGGACCACGGAGCTGAGTAACTAAAACTATTTCTACCATGACCTGTTCTAAATCTTGGTACTATTAAAAGTAAATGAGAATGGGACCGTAAATTATATTTATTTACTGACCTGATCAAAAAAGAACAGAGATAAARTGGGCATTTTATCCAATATGGCCTTATAAATCAGTGTATACCAGTGTTTAAGCTTACGCAAGATCAATGACAACCAGCYAACGGAGCTGTAGAGATCACAATTACATTTTTGATTGGTAATGAACCTGAGGGACGCATCATATACTGAATCAAGTTCTCAGAATAGTGGTTGAGGCCTGCATATACACAGTACCAGTCAAAAGTTTGGACACACCTACTCATTCCAGGGTTTTTCTTTATTTTTGCTATTTTCCACATTGTAGAATAATAGTGAAGACATCAAATAACACATATGGAATCATGTAGTAACCAAAAAAAAGTGTTAAACAAATCAAAATATATGTTATATTTGAGATTCTTTAAAGTAGTCACTCTTTGCCTTGATGACAGCTATGCACATTCTTGGCATTCTCTCAACCAGCWTCATGAGGTAGTCACCTGGAATGCATTTCAATTAACAGGTGTGCCTTGTTAAAAGTTTATTTGTGGAATRTCTTTCCTTCTTAATGCGTTTGAGCAAATCAGTTGTGTTTTGACAGGGTAGGGGTGGTAAACAGAAAATAGCCCTATTTGGTAAAAGACCAAGTCCATATTATGGAAAGAACAGCTCAAATAAGCAAAGAGAAACGACATCATTACTTTAAGACAGTCAATCAGGAACATTTCAACTTTGAAAGTTTCTTCAAGTGCAGTCACAAAAACCATCAAGCTCTATGACGAAACTGGCTCTCATAAGGACCGCCACAGGAAAGGAAGACCCAGAGTTACCTCTGCTGCAGAGGATAAGTTCATTAGAGTTACCAGACTCCGAAATTGCAGCCCAAGTAAATGCTTCACAGAGTTCAAGTAACAGACACATCTCAACATCAACTGTTCAGAGGAGACTGCGTGAATCAGGCCTTCATGGTCTAATTGCTGCAAAGAAACCACTACTAAAGGACACCAATAAGAAGAAGAGACTTGCTTGGTCCAAGAAACATGCGCAATAGACATTAGACAGGTGGAAATCTGTCCTTTGGTCTGATGAGTCCAAATTTTAGATTTTTGGTTCCTACCGATGTGTCTTTGTGAGACGAGTAGGTGAACGGATGATCTCCGCATGTGTGGTTCCCACCGTGAAGCATGTAGGGGGAGGTGTGATGGTGTGGGGGTGCTTTGCTGGTGACATTGTCGTGATATATTTATAATTGAATGCACTTAACCAGCATGGCTACCACAGAATTCTGCAGTGATACACCGTCACATCTGGATTGCGCTTAGTGGGACTATCGTTTCTTTTTCAACAGGACAATGAYCCAACACACCTCCAAGGTGTGTAAGGGCCATTTGACCAAGAAGGAGAGTGATGGAGTGCTGCAWCAGATGACCAGAGCGCTCAGGACTTCCGACTGGGGGCGAAGGTTCACCTTCYAACAGGACATCGACCCTAAGCACACAGCCAAGACAACGCAGGAGTGGCTTTGGGACAAGACTCTGAATGTCCTTGAGTCATCCAGCCATAGCCCGGACTTGAACCCGATCGAACATCTCTGGAGAGAACTGAAAATAGCTGTGCAGCGATGCGCCCCATCCAACCTGACAGAGCTTGAGAGGATCTGCATAGAAGAATGTGAGAAACTCCCCAAATATAGGTGTGCCAAACTTGTAGCGTCATCCCTTAACAGACTCAAGGCTGTAATCGCCGCCAAAAGTGCTTCAACAAAGTACTGAGTAAAGGGTCTGAATACTTACACTACCGTTCAAAAGTTTGGGGTCACTTAGAAATCTCCTTTGTTTTTGAAAGAAAAGCTACTTTGTTGTCCATTAAAATAACATCAAATTGATCAGAAATACAGTGTAGACATTGTTAATGTTGTAAATGACTATTGTAGCTGGAAACGGCAGGTTTTTCATGGAATATCTACATAGGTGTACTGAGGCCCATTATCAGCAACCATCACTCCTGTGTTCCAGTGGTACGTCGTGTTAGCTCATCCAAGTTTATAATTTTAAAAGGCTAATTGATCATTAGAAAATCCTTTTGCATTTATGTTAGCACAGCTGAAAACTGTCTTGCTGGTTAAAGAAGCAATAAAACTGGCCTTCTTTAGACTAGTTGAGTATCTGGAGCATCAGYATTTGTGGGTTCGATTACAGGCTCAAAATGGCCAGAAACAAAGAACAGTACATTAGAGTATCTAGTTTGAGAAACAGACGCCTCACAAGTCCTCAACTGGCAGATTCATTAAATAGTACCCGCAAAACACCAGTCTCAACATCAACAGTGAAGAGGCGACTCCAGGATGCTGGCCTTCTAGGCAGAGTTGCAAAGAAAAAGTATTATCTCAGACTGGCCAATAAAAAGAAAATATTAAGATGGGCAAAATAACACAGACACTGGAGCTCAGGTACACCCTCTACCCCTGAAACACACACACCATTTTCCCAAGCATCTCTGTGCAGTCAGAGTTTTGATTATTTTGTGTCACCAGGGCCACAATAATTTGCCCCTCCCCATGTGTTACTGCAGCTAGTGTTGCCAGCACTGCCACTACCTGGGTGGAGGCACCCCACTGGAATCTCCACCGGCTAGGTACAAGGTTGTCAAGGTTCTCATTAGCAGCTTTGAGAAATTCCTTGTATATTATGCTCACCCATCCGGGGGCTTTGGCTTTATAGGACCAACCCTGCCAGGCAGGCTCAGAGTCTTCAGGGGGCGGTGCTGCTTTAGWGGGTCTCTGACCACATTTATCTTTCTGTCTTGGCTGCRTATAGGCTACTTGCAGTAGGCCTATAAAACAGATAAGGACTTCTCCTTAGTGTATGGGTCGCTCAGGTGGGTGTTTGGGACAGTGGTTCCCAACCTTTTTTGGRTACTGTACCCCTAAAACACCTKGACCTGCCTGAAGTACCCCCTAATGCATGTCTGACCAGCGKGATTCCTAGATTAGCTGTAAATTTGACAACAATTTGGTTTACGCACCCAGTCAAGTTCGGCAGACTTGTTTTCAATGTCAGGGAAGTAGGAGTTGAACTCACTTGAGTTTGGATGAATGTGACCCGATTCAGGAAACTAGACGTTTGTCGCAAGTCACGACTTCACAGGAGAGCGGTTTGAACGTAAAAAATATTTTTATAGCAAAATGTGTTTTTGGGGCAGAAATGCCTTCAAGGCCAGGATTTTATTGGGCTATTGTTCAGCTGCCTGTCTAACCGTTAAGAAACACATTGAGTCAAGACAATGCCAGAGCAATCAAACATAGTACAATACAGTAAAAGTGACTATTAAACTGAACTGTAAGAATCATTATTTCTACAGTATTTTACTGTATTTACAAGGGATTAGAGCAAGCAGGTTGGCTGTATTCATTTGCATATTCATGAATATTAGGTTTTTATACAGTGTTGGAAAAAGTACCCAATTTTCATACTTGAGTAAAAGAAAATGACTCAAGTAAAAGTTACCCAGTGAAATCCTACTTAAGTATATTTAAAACACACTTTTACTCAAGTATTAAAAGTAAATGTAATTGCTAAAATAGGGATGACTGGGGATGTTCTCTTGATACGTGTGAATTAGACCATTTTCCTGTCCAGCTAAGCATTCAAAATAATTTATTAGGAATGTAGTGAATTAAAAGTATAAAGTTTTCAAATTTTAAAAGTAAAGATACCTAAAAAAGTAAAAATAAAAATACTTGAAAGTACTACTTAAGATTTTTACATCACTGGTTTTATATTCCTTGCACTTCTAGAGGCCTAAGCAAAGGCTTTCAAATTGGTCACGATTACAGTACATAACAGATAAAGTGGACATGGGTAAATATTCATCCATTAAAAAGTTTAAACATGTACTACCACCCTGATCTGTTCCATACATTCAGTTTTTCAATTGCTTTAGACAATTCCTGGAACAACTCACCATTTTCTCAAATCTTCACACAATTTTAAAAACTCACACCCAACGGTACAAACATCCAACTTCTGGGTCCCAATTCAAACTTTGCCCTCAGACAACACGCAAGCTGTCAAAAACAGACTGTTACACACCGGAGGGATTAATTCAAAACACTGCTACCAAAGTGTTTAGAATAGGTTTTCAGATAAATAATTTGGAAAAATCACAGCACTGACTATCCAGTCAGGAACACCCTGGCAAGAGAAATTCAAAACAGTACTGTAATAAATTCCTCTTACATTATTGGATAGGGGAATACCACTGTATGCTGTTTTGGTAAAAAACCTGACATTTGAAATGTCACACTGACAAAACATGCGAGAAAGAGTCCATGCACAGTAAAATACCCAATTTTCAAAATATTTATTTCCAAATGCAGCAAATGTACAGGTTACTCAGCATCAGTGTTCTCATCATCAATGTCACACATTATGTTAGCCCTTACCAGGCCCTTACCAGGCAGTGTGGGAAAAAATRCCCTTGTGTGCCTTAGAAAACCCTGGATAGACGCCACAGGCACATCACCACAGGCGTCCACCATTGCCTCCAGGAGGTTTTGCTGTGCGTAGGGGTTGCAGTCATACACTCTCCACTGCCATGCTGAGAAAAATTCCTCAAATGGATTCAGAAATGGGGAATATGCTGGCAAAAAAAGAACGGAGAACCTGGGTTGGTCATTGAACCAGGCACGAACCAGAGCAGCCCGATGGAAACTCACATTATCCCAAATGAAAACATATTGGCTTGCTCTGGTTGCCCTTCCTGCTGAAGAATGTTATTGTGCAGCTGATCTAGAAATTGAAGAAGTTGTGTCGTGTTGTATGGACCCACTTTGACATGGCGGTGGAGGACGCCACGATTGCTGATGGCTGCACATAGGGTGACGTTGCCTCCCCTCTGGCCAGGAACTTGTATGTCGGCACGGTGACAAATGATGTTGTGCCCCCCTTTTGTTAGGTTGAACCCTGCCTCGTCGATGAAGATGTACTACTGTGGGTCATCCATGGCATCCAGCTCAAAGATACCCTACAGAAGTTTAAAAAAACACATTTTACTGTACTACAAATACAGTACTGGTATGAAAGATTGTGTACTGCAACACATTACTATACAGTACTGTATTGATATGCTGGAGAGATGGGCCATACTCTAAAAATTCTGTACAGTATAGCAATTACCTGCACATATTGGAATCGTTGCTCCTTAACTCTGAATTCCTTTCAAAAGGCACACGGTACAGCTGCCTTGTCCTTATGTGGTTATTCTGAACGATCTGGTCAATTGTGGAAATGCTGATGCTGTCAATTCCTTGAAGACTACCTGGTCTGCAACTATTTGGGTTTGAATTTCCCTCAAACGGAATGCATTATTGGCAATCGCCATATTCACCAGGGCAGTTTCCTGCTCAGCTGTGAGAAGTCTCCGCCTACCGCCAATAGATGGCCGCCTCTCAATTCTGCAAAAATGAAATTTGACCATTACTGACCTATGGTCATCCATTACTGTGGTAAAAACTACACTAAGAACAAAGTGGAGATTCAGTCCATATGCATTACAACATTACAACATTACATGTATCACAGTAACAACAAGGCAAATTACCCGTTTTCCCTTCTGAAAGTACAGACAATGGATGCAACCGTGTAACGGCTTAGGTTGGCTTGCGCTAGCTGTCCAGCTTCTCTCATAGTCCTCCCATGTATGAGCACATGATGAACTAGGGTGGCACGGATTTAATCTGAGATTACTTGTCTTTGTTGTTGTTGTCATCCTCGTCCTTGTCCTCTTCCTCTCTGTTGTCTTGCAACTTCGGCATTGTTAGGATCCATTGTTCCAAAGCACATGGACATGCCGCTAGGCCCTATTTATTGATCCTGCAATTCTGATTGGTGCGTTAACAATTTTGACGCTTAGTTTTTGCACCTGGAGAAAGGTGTGCTCTTTGAGTTTAGGTTGTGATGACTTGAGTTAATTATATTGAGAGCATGTGTTTGCTGAAGGAATACATAGTGCAATGAATTATTTATTTGGCCACTTTTGTGTAAGGTTTTGCAAAAAGAGTTTCGCAACACAGAAAACTAATTTCGATACACAAGACCAAATGGAGGTGGTGGGTCACATATGATAAAAGCCATTTATGATTGTGTTATAAATGACCAAAGGGGTCTGACTTTAAATTAAGTACAGCGTCATGCTATATAGAGTCTTTATGGATGTGTTATGAATGACCGAAGGTGTCTCACCTCAAACTAAGTATTACAGTACACTACATGTCAATAAATAGGTTATCAACGTTCTGCTGATTTATATTCTCTTATGATCCACAGGTTACTGTAGGGTGTGAGAGGTATTTAAATGCTTGAATGACCTGCAAAGCTTGTGTGTGTGTGTGTGTGTGTGTGTGTGTGCGCGTGTGTGCGTGCGTGCGTGCGTGCGTGCATGTCAGAACCAAGATGATTTAGAGTAGTCCAACCTGAGACTACTGCTCCAGGTATTCCTCTTCTGTTCCCACGCTGGAGACCAGGGCTTGATTACAACCTTTTACAATGGTGGCTGATCTTTCAGTGGGGGAGTGGGTGAATGTGTCAAAGACCTGATGGGCCCAACACTGCACGGTAGAAAGCCACTTTCAATTTCTTTAGGTTGGGCTTTCATCAAGGTACGTGTTTCTTGTTGTAATGTCGTCCCCGGGCTATTGCACACACAGTACATATAAGCCTGAGATATCAACCATTCAAAGTTGGCCTTAGTGGGAGTGAACATAGAATTCTATAGGAGTGACCTTACAGAGTAAATTATTTGTCATCGTCACTAGTTAAGAGAGTGAAAAGTCATAATTATGGCTAAAACCTTCCCATTTCCACAATTTATCTTCTTAAAATTTGATTTTAAACCTAACCCTAACTAATGAAGGCCAAGTTTGATACGTTGGTCCACCAGACCTTCCGCACATTTGGACGGAAGTGTCTGGGAACGAGATTAGGTGACTAACATGACTTCACTTTAGAGCGTATTCCAATCCTTCAACCCAACATGTCACCCTTTATAAAGCACATGTTTATATTATATTCGACATAGTGGGTTATGCCACATTTGACATTGGTGATTATGTCACACAATTATGCAACATTTATGAACCCTTTATAAAGCATGAAATATGGTTATAGATACTTTAACACATTTACGTAGTGCTTATGAAGGCATTATGAAGGCTTTATAAGCTGAATGTAATTTAAAGCGGGACCGGAACATGTTTTATAACAGGGCCATTGACCAAAATCTGGCCTGGTCTCAAGGTCTGTGGACCATTGGATGAACAAAATATGTTATCAATAGTCTAATACCTAATTTAGGTTATTTACCTGACAATTCCCTCCCGAGTGGCGCAGAGGTCGAAGGCACTGCATCGCAGTGCTTGAGGCATCACTACAGACCCGGGTTCAATCCCAGGCTGTGTCACAGCTGGCCGAGACCCATGAGGCGGCGCTCTATTGGTCCAGCGTCGTCCAGGTTAGGGGAGGGTTTGGCCGGCCGGGATTTCCTTGTTAGAACAGAAGTGTTGTTTTGTACACCTGGTTTACAAGTCATTGTAGTGCTCTTACACAACATAAATCAGGAATTCTGTTTTAGCTCAATTTCAACTCGATGTCTTTTAGCTATTCTTGTTGTATCAAATCAGGAGTCAGAAGGGCTAGTGGAGAAGGAGTCTCATTTCTTATACACAATTTGTTTCCTCACCTCCTCTCCTCGCTTTCCTCTGATGTTTTCAAGAGGATGGGAGGAGAGGACGTGAGGAGTCGAGGAAATCCTCTAGCAGGTCATTTCTATGTCCAAGTATAAGATGCATTGCTGACGTGAAGGTGCAACACCGGTTTTGTACTAAGTGAGTTTGTATTATAGGACTGACTGTTATGGAGATCAGTTTGACAGCTTGTTTATCTTTAATCAGGTGGCTTGAAAGATGTAGCTGGGAGATGGTCCTCATTGCCATCCAATTAGAGAGTCAAATTTGAGAAGGAGGCAAGGAAAGTCAGGGAACCAGGTGAAGGTAACAGTGAAATGAGGCAGGTGAAATGAGGCAGGCTTAGCACCAGGTTCCCAGGTTATCACTGTAACATCAATGCAATGGACATAATAATGCATATTCAGTCACCAACCATAGAAGAAAGCATTATGAAAGTGAATAGTCAGGGAATACACACACTTACATTCATCTTGTTCTTATAGGCATTTTAGCAGGGATTTGTGCACATTAACATCTTGCAGTGTTAATTCTTAGATTAATACAACCCAATGGTTTTGTGTTATTAATATAGGTGTGAAAGCTGGAAAAGGAGGGAGTGGAGGTCATCGTTATGGTCCTTAAGACAAATGACCGGGTAGTGAAGTATTCTTCATTACGGAAGGCGATAATTACATGAAGGGGCATGGCGATGCAATGAGTGAATTTGTCGACCATTTAAAAGGTAAGGAAAATACATACAATTATATTTTATTTAATATCTACTTGAATTAACGTAATTGAAAAATGTGTTATGTGTTTTTTATTTTTTAGACAACAGCTAAAGGCAGAAGGAAAAGCTCCACCAGGAAAATAAATAACCTGATGAGAGAACTTCAAGACCTCTTCAACAAGAACTACAGTATGTTTAAATATGCCTCCTGATGTAATGTTTTTTTGAACAACAGTAATCAAATAGAATTTGATATATATTTATGACCATAGCAAACTGTCATAGTTTGACATAGTCCATGTCAACATTATATTACCAGAAGAAGAAAAAAAGTGAAAATTACAAATGTGTGTTTTGTATAATCTGTCCATGGACCTATGTTTAGAGAAAATGAAACACTTTCATAAAATGTACTATAAAATGTGTTTGTTGTGATGGGGAGAATGAATTTAATGTCCATATGGCACTTGTAGTAAGTATCAAATAAGGATGTTATGTCCGTTTGCAACGTATAGTCATAGGAAGTCTGTCATGTCATGTATGTAGGTGGCAGGGAAGTCAAGCGCAGGAGAATCAAACTTGGTATAAATGGAGTATTTTAATAACTTAAAACATAACCTCCAAAACCAAAGTCCATAATAAAATAAATGTGGGTACAAGAACCCGTCGCACACCAATCCATAAAACATGAACATAACAATAAACAATCTCTGACAAGGACATGAGGGGAAACAGAGGGTTAAATATACAACAAACAATGAATGGGATTGGAACCAGGTGTGTAAGAAGACCAGACAAAACCAATGGAAAATGAAACATAGATCAATGATGGATAGAAGACCGGTGACGTCGATCGCCGAGCACCGCCCGAACAAGGAGGCATCGACTGAGGCAGAAGTCGTGACAAAGTCAAGTTCCAAATCCAAAAGTCAGAGAACCATGCCCAAATGGCATATATAACGTCCAAATGGTACATGTAAGTATTGAAAGTGCCAAATCAGGATGTTATGTCCATTTGCCACATATGATCACAGTAAGTCAGGTTCCAAATGCCAAAATCAGCAAACCATGTCCAAATGGCCGATATAACATCCAAATGGCACATGTAAATATTGAAAGTACCAAATCAGGATGTTATGTCCATTTGAATCATATGATCATAGGAAGTCAGGTACTAAAAGTCAATGAAGTCAGGTACTAAAAGTCAATGAACCATGTCCATGTCCTACTGTAGGGGCAGTGCTCAGTGACATAATTTCCTGAAACAGGAGGTAAAAATATACAATATAGGTTCACAATATCAACACTTAGTATATCAAAATATATAGAACCATACATGAGGAATGTGATATATTTACAGTGATATATACACTGAGTGTACAAACTATTAAAACACCTTCCTAATATTGAGTCCCTTTTGCCCCCAGAACAGCCTCAATTCATTGGGTCATGGGCTCTACAAGGTTTCAAAATCATTCCAGAGGGATGCTGGCCCATGTTGACTCCAATGCTTCCCACAGCTGTGTCAAGTTGGCTGGATGTCCTTTGGGTGGTGGACCATTCTTAATACACACAGGAAACTGTTGAGCGTGAAAAACCCAGCAGCGTTGCAGTTCTTGACACAAACCGGTGCACCTGTCACCTACTACCATACCTCATTCAAAACCACTTCTGAATGATCCCTCTGAATGTCACACATAGACAATCCATGTCTCAAGGCTTAAAACTCATTCTTTAACCTGTCTCCTCCCCTTCATCTACATTGATTGAAGTGGATTTAACAAGTGACATCAATAGGGATCATAGCTTTCACCTGGTCAGCTTATGCCATGGAAAAAGCAGGTGGTTTTAATGTTTTGTACACTCAATGTGTATATATACTACCGTTCAAAAGTTTGGGGTCACTTAGAAACCTAATTTCTTTTGACCATTAAAATAACATATAATTGATCAGAAATACAGTGTAGACATTGTTAATGTTGTAAATGCCTATTGTAGCTGGAAACGGCAGATTTTTCATGGAATATCTACATAGGCGTAGAGGACCATTATCAGCAACCATCACTCCTGTGTTCCAATGGCACGTTGTGTTAGCTAATCCAAGTTTATCATTTTAAAAGACTAATTGATCATTAGAAAACCCTTTTGCAATTATGTTAGCACAGCTGAAAACACTTGTGCTGATTAAAGAAGCAATAAAACTGGCCTTCTTTAGACTAGTTGAGTATCTGGAGCATCAGCMTTTGTGGGTTCGATTACAGGCTCAAAATGGCCAGAAACGAATAACTTTCTTCTGAAACTCATCAGTCTATTCTTGTTCTGAGAAATGAAGGCTATTCCATGTGAGAAGTTGCCAAGAAACTGAAGATCTCATACGCTATCTGAGCAGCTTACAGATCGCTGCAGCTGTACATAGCCCATCTRTAAATAGCCCATCCAACTACCTACCTCATCCCCATATTGTTTTTATTTATTTACTTTTTTTCACACCAGTATTTCTATTTGCACATCATCATCATTTGCACATCTATCACTCCAGTGTTAATTTGCTAAATTGTAATTACTTCACTACAATGGCCTATTTATTGCCTTACCTCCTTACTCCATTTGCACACACTGTATATAGATTTTTCTATTGTGTTATTGACTGTACTTTTGTTTATCCCATGTGTAACTCTGTGTTGTTTTTTGTCGCACTGCTTTGCTTTATCATGGCCAGGTCGCAGTTGTAAATGAGAACTTGTTCTCAACTGGCCTACCTGGTTAAATAAAGGTGAAATAATTGTTAAAAAATATCTCCATAAAGCTGTGCCCTTGGTGTAATGAACATGAGTGGAGACAGAGAGCTGGTTTCAAGCGCAGGGAGAAGCAGGTGTTTACTGCAAAGGACCACAGGAGGAGGCAGGTTCCTGGGTCCAGGGGCAGGCAGAAGGTCATACACAGGGGGTCCAAAASGGCACAGTATAGGCAGGGAAAAGGCTAGTAGCGTAGTCCAGGAGATCAGGCAATAAGTAGATATAACAGGAAATCCGATAGGCTAAAGTACAGGCAGGGAATAGGCAAAAGGCKTCGTTAGTGAGGCAGGCAAAAACTATCCTACACGGGAGGAGAAAAACAGAGCTCAGAAAGACGTGTCACACAAAACAAAAAATACCTCACAGTGATGGGGTGCAAATAACTGAACTAAATAGCGTGTGATAATGACATACAGGTGATTAGAATTCAGGTGATTGGGATCTGGAAAGTGAGCTGCGTTCAGGGGATCTAYGTGTTTGAGGGTGTGAGTTGGAAGCAGACGTTACACTTGGTAGATAGTAAAAGAACAGGACGGACTGAAGATCTGTGGTCACTCAGAGGCTCTTTGTCTTATGCCGTGTGACCAAGTTACTCAGAAGCAAAGATGATTGGGAACAATACAGGTCTATTCTGTTCCTCAACTTTATCTCTATCCCATGTACTTGACTACACACCTAGACCAGTTATGGGGAGTGAACGTGGAAGAGAGGAACCAATCTTCCTCAGAAGCACAGCATTGGTAGGATAGATATGTCTTACTATTGTTAAGCATATAATTGCCAACCATTACTATATACATGGTTGGCAATTACAATATTAATTTGAATGTTTACATATCTTGTATTACTCATCTCATATGTATATACTGTATAACATCTATTGCATCTTGCCTATGCTGCTCTGTCATTGCTCATCGATGTATTTTTATATTCTTTTTCCATTCCTTTACTTTCCATTCCTTTCCTTTGTGTTTATTTGGTAGTTGTTGTGGAGTTGTTAGATTTCTTGTTAGATATTGCTGCACTGTCGAAACTAGAAGCACAAGCATTTCGCTACACTCGCAATAACATCTGTTAACCATATGTATGTGACGAATGACATTTTATTMGATTTAATATTAACCAAATCAGGTAAATACTTAATTTCTCTCTCACATTTTGGCAGTACGTCCAACCAGCCTCACAACCGCAGACCACATGTAACCACGCCAGTTCAGGACCTCCTCATCCTTCTTCTTCACCTGTGGGATTGTCTAAAACCAGCCACCCGGAGAGCTGATGAAAATGTGGGTTTGCACAACTAATGAATTTCTCCTCAAACTGTCAGAAATCGTCTCAGGGAAGCTCATCTGCGTGCTCGTYGTCCTCACCAGGGCCTTGACCTGACTGMAGTTCGATTTCAGTGGGCAAATGCTCACCTTCGATTGCCACTGRCATGCTGGAGAAGTGTGCTCTTCACGGATTAATCCAAGTTTCAACTGTACTGGGCAGATGACTAACTGCGTGTTGTGATAGAAAAATTACATTTWCCTGATTTGTTGGATATTTGACGATAATATACTTAACTAAACAGTGAGACATTTCTGTTCTATTAAATGTCTGTGTGAACTGAGAKGAGCCTAAAAACCTACAGCTGGCATTCCATAGATAAGATGTGGTGCGTGTCACYGAGATAGAGATTGTTCTGTTCCTCCAGGCTAAGGCCTCAGTRTYCCTAATTATCCTGCTATCTGGGAGACAACACCAGAGGCAGATGACCACAGGATGAACCCAAAGTGGCTTATGGTGCCCCCCAATCTATATGGGAGGTGTTGAACCAGCCATGACTGAGCATTCTTGGTATCAGCTATATAAGGAACAGCATGGTCTGTAAAAATTWATCAATATTAAGTAAAGATGATTGTTTGAARAAATGACAGTCCCTCTCAGTACTGAAATTTCCACGACAGTGTATGATATCATGTTGGCGAGCGGTTTGGTGATGTCAACGTTGTGAACAGAGTGCCCCAAGGTGGCGGCAGGGTTATGGTATGGGCAGGCATAATCTATCCACAATGAACACAATTGCAATTTATTGATAGCGATTTAAATGCACAGAGATACTGTGACGAGATCCCGAGGCCCATTGTCGTACCATTCATCCGCCGCCATCACCTCGTTTCAGGATTATAATGCAATGCCCCATGTCGCAAGGATCTGTACACAATTCCTGGAAGCTGAAACTGACCCAGTTCTTCCAAGGCCTGCATACTCACCAGACATGTCAACCATTGAGCATGTTCGGGCAAAATGAGCAACTAGGGGTCAGGAATATAATGTGAATGGTGGGCTACATATGACATTTTCAGAGTTGTATTCATTAGCGCACACTGTAGCAAAACTTTTACAACAGAAAACATGAGTTTCTTGTTGGACAAGTTTAGGTAGCCCCTCCCTGTTTCAGTCAGTTTTCTTCTGTGCGGTGTCTAATAAATACAACCCATTTGCACACGCAATGAATGAATGAGCACACATTGGAATATTCAACAATGATTATTCCAAATTAAATGTAATACCATATCCCTTAACAATATATATTTGAAATGTCCAATGCAGCCCTGTTATATATCAATATTAAATAATCTCTGAGTAACAACTAAAGATGCAATATGCAGAAATCGCTACGTAATTTTCTGGCTGCTAAAATTTGAATAGTTTGACTAATTTCAGTTTGTGACAAAACAAGCAAGTATAGTGTTGAGAATTCTTGTACCATCTAAACCACTGTGAAATATGTTTTCCATAACCAAAAAAAGCTGTTTGAAGCTGGTGTACAAAACCAGAAGTAAAAGTAAAACGAAACTTAAGAACGGGAAGCATATAAAGAGCACACAGACCAGCTTTACTGCTTCTTAGACTTGCTTTCAATGAAAATGACAGATTTCTAACTCACATTTTTATTTAAATTTGGTCGGGTTGCCCAAAAATTTACATATTGCCGCTTTTATGTGCCTTACTGTAATTATTTTCAATTATTTTCATTGTTTTGGTCACCATAAGGAAACTAACCAGCAAAGAAGAATTGGCACTTGCAACATCCATTGGATTCCAAGAGTGTTGTCTCATGAAAAAAATGTGCAAGCACCTCAATCCATGATGAACAAACATAGATATTGGGATCAAACATTTGGCTGAATAGGGGCAAAATTGTGATTTCCAGTCGAAAGCGATGCAGCTATTCATTCCTTTCACGTCTCATGTTTAAAAAAGCAGGAAGTCTCTGTGAATCCATASAACCACTCAAGCCCCCATTAACACATGTTGGATAGTTCACAGTCCCTCCCTCCAAAACTTTCACACCAGAAAACCCAGAATTGCTTCCTCTTTTTAAAGCAGAGACATGTACACTGGTGGTGGGGACAATTGGTAGGGGAGTTGTTGACCTTCCCACACGTTTATTTGCGAAACAATGGCTCCATTGACTTGGCTGTATCCCGCCTCACAGCCAGAGCAGTTAAAGATCCAATGCAGCCATTTTTATCTCAATATTAAATCATTTCTGGGTAACAAGTACCGTACTGTGATTATAATTTAAAACAATGGTAAAAAATAAACCAAAATTGCTTCTTAACAAAAAGCTATTTCTCAAGCAAGACTTTTGGGACTGTCTGGGAGTGGTCTGAGYGGGGAGGGGAAAACTAGCTGTTTTGGGCAGAGAAAAACTTTCTTATTGGTCTATTAACTCATTGCCTGGTGCTTTTACCAGGCAGACCAAAACACCATCGCACTGAAACAGAATGAAATTTCAGGCAGACTTTTTAAACAGCTCTTACACTAAAAAGGGCATTAACATAACTTTCACACTATTATTCCAACCTCATAGTGTGGAAATAAATATAAAACRKAAAATCACATTTTTTAAGAYCCTTTTTGCTTTATTTTTACTATTTTCTACATTGTAGAATAATAGTGAAGACATCAAAATGATTAAAAACACATATGGAATCACGTAGTAACCAATAAAGGAGGGGGTGTGATGGTGCTTTGCTGGTGACACTGTCGGTGATTCATTTAGAATTCAAGGCACACTTAATCAACATGGCTACCACAGCATTCTGCAGCGATACGCCATCCCATCTAGTTTGCGCTTAGGGACTATAATTTGTTTTTCAACAGGACAATGACCCAACACACCTCCAGGCTGTGTAAGCTCTATTTGACCAAGAAGGACCTGGCCTCCACAATCACCCGGCATCAACCCAATTGAGATGGTTTGGGATGAGTTGGACGGCAGAGTGAAGGAAAAGCAGCCAACAAGTGCTCAGCATATGTGGGAACTCCTTCAAGACTGTTGGAAAAGCATTCCAGGTGAAGCTGGTTGAGAGAATGCCAAGATTGTGCAAAGCTGTCATCAAGGGAAAGAGTGGCTACTTTGAAGAACCTAAAATATATTTGGATTATTTAACACTTTTTTGGTTACTACATGATTCCATGTATGTTATTTCATAGTTTGAATGTCTTCACTATTATTCTACAATGTAGAAAATAGTAAAAATAAATTAAAACCCTTGAATGAGTAGGTGTGTCCAAACTTTTGACTGGTACTGTATATCATTGCATGGTTTCCCCATTACTCCCAATGGTTTTGGTTAGCAGTGACGAAAGTTAGCTGAAGTTAGTACTGGCTGTTTTAAGAAATCCGAACCGAGGATTACAGTTTCCCTTGGGAGTAAGAAACAATATAACTGCAATGTCTAAAATACCGAACCTATCCTTTAAGTAATTATTTTAGGCATTGTTATAGATCAATTGATACGAACTTCTGACTTAAATCTAAAAGCTTGGTTAGTAAAGTGTAATTCTTAGAATTTCTGTTGTTCCATGTGTTACCACAATATTTATTTCTTCTGTTTTAAGAATGCATTTCACACAGACACAAAATATTGAAGTATGTTTTCCATGTATTAAGGCACACGTAGTGTATATAACCAATCATTACATAAAAAATACACATTTTCTTCATAAAATATTTTTTTTACATATGGACTCCTCTTTGCACTGTAGCCAGCATAGCTGCATGGTTATTACACATACAACCATATTTGCTACAAAAAGCTTTTATTTTCTTCCTTGCTAGTATGGTGGATGTTTACGTCATGTTTTTTTGGCTCACTGATAGGTAGGAAACATCCCAATCGAACAAACCCTMAATGTACAGTACCAGTCAAAAGTTTGGACACACCAACTCATTCAAGGGTTTTTCTTTATTTTTAGTATTTCTACATTGTAGAATAATAATGAAGACATCAAATCTATGAATAACACATATGGAATCATGTAGTAACCAAAAAAGTGTTAAACAAATCAAAATATATTTTATATTTGAGATTCTTCAAAGTAGCCACCCTTTGCACACACTTGGCATTCTCTCAACCAGCTTCATGAKGTAGTCACCGAGAATGCATTTCAATTAATTGGGGTGCCTTGTTAAGTTTATTTGTGGAATTTCTTTCCTTCTTAATGTGTTTGAGCCAATCAGTTGTGTTGTGACAAGGTAGAGGTGGTATACAGAAGATAGCCCTATTTGGTAAAAGACCAAGTCCATATTATGGCAAGAACAGCTCAAGTAAGCAAAGAGAAAAGACAGTACATCATTACTTTAAGACATGAAGGTCAGTCAATTCAGAAAATGTCAAGAACTTTGAGGCRCTATGATGAAACTGGCTCTCATGAGGACCGCCACAGGACAGGAAGACCCAGAGTTACCTCGGCTGCAGAGGATAAGCTCATTAGAGTTAACTGCACCCCAGATTGCAGATCAAATAAATGCTTCAGAGTTCAAGTAACAGACACAACTCGACATCAACTGTTCAGAGGAGACAGCGTGAATCAGGCCTTCATGGTGAAATTGCTGCAAAGAAATCACTACTAAAGGACACCAATAAGAAGACAAGACTTGCTTGGGCCAAGAAACATGAGCAATGGACATTAGACTGGTG
Organism: Salvelinus sp. IW2-2015; assembly: GCF_002910315.2. NCBI lineage: Eukaryota > Metazoa > Chordata > Actinopteri > Salmoniformes > Salmonidae > Salvelinus > Salvelinus sp. IW2-2015. The sequence goes on from NC_036858.1 coordinate 19,204,778, forward strand.
GAAATCTGACCTTCGGTCTGATGAGTCCAAATCTGAGATTTTTGTTTCCAACTGTTGTGTCTTCGTGAGACGCAGAGTAGGTGAACGGATGATCTCTGCGTGTGTGGTGCTGGTGCCACTGTCAGTGATTTATTTAGAATTCAACACACACTTAACCAGCATGGCTACCACAGCATTTCGTAACGATACGCCATCCCATCTGTTTTGCGCTTAGTGGGACTATCATTTGTTTTTCAACAGGACAATGACCCAACACACCTCCAGGCTGTGTAAGGGCCATTTGACCAAGAAGGAGAGTGATGGAGTACTAAATCAGAAGACCTGGCCTCAACAATCACCCGACCTCAACCAATTGAGATGGTTTGGGATGAGTTGGACTGCAGAGGGAAGGTAAAGCAGCCAACAAGTGCTCAGCATTTGTAGGAACTCCTTCAAGACTGTTGGAAAAGCATTCCAGGTGAAGCTGGTTGAGCGTGTGCAAAGCTGTCATAAGGCAGTGGCTACTTTGAAGAATCWAAAATATATTTTGATTTGTTTAACACTTTTTTGGTTACTACATAATTCCATATGTTATTTCATAGTTTTGATCTCTTCACTTTTATTTTACAATGTAGAAAATTGTAAAAATAAAGAAAACCCTTGAATGAGTAGGTATGTCCAAACTTTTGACTGGTACTGTATATAAAAATATTCACAAGAAAAAGTACAAAATGCCACCTGYGGTCCCATCCTCACATTAATTTGTTATAAAGGGGAGACTTGGGGAGGGTAGAGGCTGTTGAAATTGTGTTTTTTTTTTTAGATCAACTACATTGCAGTTAGCAACTGCAGACTGACTTATCCAAAAATCATAATGAGTAGTCATTTAGGATGCAAGTTGATTTGTAGATCAGTCAGTCTGCAGTCTCCGACAGCAATGTAGTCGATCTCAAACACGCACACAGATACAGTGTCAGAGTGCAGAACTTCATGTAGGGGGAGGGAACCCCAGTCCTGAAGGGTCAGCTTGGATTGCTTGCGCCTCTGTGATTAACTTAGTGGCTGATTGGCTGATGAGCCCACTGATTAAGGCTTCCCAAGTCTAAATTAACCAATGTGGATGGGAGTAAGTATCTCGAGGACTGGAGTTGTGTGGTTGCTCCTCCAAGTTTAGTTTTTTTTGCCCTTGTCTGAAATCTCTGGCGTTGTAAAATAGCACTAAACTCTTTAATAGGCCCCAGATTTCTCATATCGTCAGTGGAAAACCTTGTATCTCCAAAAAGTTAACTTTCAGGAATTGAACAAAAAAAAWGTTTATTATAGTTTTGGAACCTCAAGGTATTTTGAATGACTTTGATTGGTCCTAGAGTCATGAAACTTTTACAGCACGTGGAAGGGAATGACTGTCAATATACTGTATGTAAAAATCTAAAATAAACGATATGAGATCTGTCWATGGCTCATCAGAAACTGCTGACAAAGCTCGTCTAAATTCTACGAGTACAAAACTGCTGGTTGTATGAAAAGCTATTGGCCGTAACTTCGGAGTTGTATAATCAATATCTATCAAATTTGTTAAGACATCCCAAATGCTTCAGAAACAAAAGCAACACATTTATGAGCTGCTAAAATTCTAAGCTTACCCATATGAGGACAACAAGATTCCAAAGCAAATGTGGCTAGTGCCGTTGCCAATACCTCAGGGAAGAAAAGTTTTTTTTAAAGTCATTAAAAAAATCTATGAATACTTTAACCATCCCCACCCGACAATGACACACATAACTCATTGTTTGGTCACTATCAGGAAACTAACCAGCAAAGATTAATTGGCACTTGCAAAGTACATTGGATTCCAGGAGTGTTCTCATTAAAAAAATGTGCAAGCACCTTAATCCATGATGAACCAATATAGATCTTGGGAACAAACATTTGGCTGAATAGGGGCAAAATGGTGATTTCCTGTCGAAAGCGTTGCAGTTATTCATTCCTTTTAGGTCACGTGTTTAAAAGTCTATGAATCCATGCAACCCCTCCCCATACAACCCCATTCAAAAATGRTGGATAGTTCCCAGTCCCTCCCTCCATGCCAACTCCAAAACTTTCACACCAGAAAACCCAGGATTTCGCCCTCTTTTCAAAGCAGAAACGTTTTCACTGGTGGTGGAGGGGACAGTTGGTAGGAGAGTTATTGATCTTCCCACACGTCCATAAAGAAACAATGGCTCCATTGACTTGTCAGTATCCCCCTCACAGCCAGAGMAGTTAAAGGTCCAATGCAGCCATTTTTATCACAATATTAAATCATTTCTGGGTAACAATTTAGAACCTTACTGTGATTTTTGTTTCATTAAAATGGTCAAAATTAAAATGGTCAAAAATAAACAAAAATTGATTCTTAGCAAATAGCAATTTCTCAAACAATAATTTTTCTAGGGCTGTCTGGGAGTGGTCTGAGTGGGGAGGGGAAAACCGAAAACTAGCTGTCATTGGCAGAATTTTGGAACTCGTTCTTGTTGGTCTATTAACTAATTTAYTGCCTGGCAGGCATGCAAAAACKSCATCCCACCACAACAGGCTGAAATTTCMGGCTGTCTTTTCAAACAGCTCTTATACTAAAAGGGCAATATCATAATTTTCACAATTTCACAGTATTATTCCAAACTCAGTGTGGAAATATGTATAAAACAGAGAGAAATCACATTTTTGACTGCACTGGGCCTTTAACATGGAAATCGCCGTTTAAAAAATGCGGTCGATTATTAACTAGAAGTGTGGGCTTGTTGCCCAGAGGAATCTGATCAATGCATTGATTATCAAAAACAACAACGAGGGACACATTTCCCTCTTCAGAATCACACTCAGCAAGAATAAAAACAAAAACATGTGTCATAAGAATAAAAATACATTGGTTTCTTCCAACTTCAGGGCCACCACTCTCAAAATATTCAACCGTAGTATTAGAACTCAATATTCACTTTTCTTGGGCGTCCATGATCAAAGTTTGGGACACAGTGGAAGAATAACACTGGACCCCATCTTGGAAACTTTGGGAGTTATGCAGTGCATGTATTGCACATACTGCATTGTAAGCAACTGAAATTAAAACACAAATAACCTTTTCAAATGAAAATGTGAAAYTTTTGCCAATGTGGTTTTCCACTATTCAGCTGGAAACCTGGAATTCCTTCGTACAGTAGTACCTTTTCCCAGAAATGTCACTGGTATGCTGTAAGAACTTATCAAGAACATTGCACACTGCACAAAGTCCAAGTTTACACAAACCCCCTTGGTCTTCTATATGTCAATCTACCATTTTAAAGCCACATTAATKAACACATGTATTCTCTGACCACAATGGCTGTCTTCTAAATGCATAATGTATTTCTTTCATGGGGTACAGATGTCGGTCAGATGGTCAGCAAAGCCCTTCTCTTGGCCAAACAAAATGGCTTTGATTGTACCGAGCCCCATCAGGTCTTCGAGCTGCTCACCAGAATATTAAACTTCTTCCTTATAAGCATATAAATGGCTTACCAGTGGGGGAAAATGGTTGAAAAGACATCATATACAGGGCTTCCCTGCAAAAGASACCTTGGTCTCAATGGGACTCCTTGCTAAAATAGGTTAAATACATTTCAACCAGTTTTTGTCTGAAACCCCACACATATTAGTGTGTTGTACATTTTCCCCCCATAAAACCGGGAAGACGAGCAATGTCTTATATGTATGATTACAARAAGGAAAGGATAAGGGAATCAGACACTCACATAATGATTCACRCACAAATATGACAATATACCACACAAACATGAATGATAACTTTCAATAAAATTAATCTAAAAACTAAAATATTTCAAATTTTATATCCCTAGTCCAGTGTTACTTGGATAATTCTCCCATTTATCATGAGATTACTTAAAATATTTAGATATTGTGGTGCTGTCTGTCTTTTGCCTGCTAGTAGTACCATATAGTCAGGATTTGAGAACTGTTTATTTCCGGTGAGTGAATTTCCTCGACCTTCAAAGTACTCAGTGTTGTTTCCGAGGCTGTGATAAAAATGTTGACATTGAGGTGCTACAGTAGGGAGACAAGGAAGAAAAAAACCTTGGTGCGCGTTGAAACAAGTTCAGCACACACACGCTAATAATAACGTCCCTCCGATAATGCTACATTGTATTGGGTGGTGTTGTGTAACACCCCAGGTTTTCAGGAGATACAAGCTGGACATCCTCTGGCTGACAGTCCTGTGAGTGCTACTCCAAACAGTACACCTCCATTCACTCGATCACACACTAGTTCCCCACTCATGCTAACTTAATCTCAGACACTCAACGTGCATTCACTCTTAATGCATTTTCTCTCAAATGCATGCACACAGGCACACAGTCCTCACATACCCCTGCATCCCACACAGACTCGTTCCCATCTTCCATCCCTCCCCCTCTCCTCCTTTTCTACAGCAGTAGCTACCCTATCCCCTGTCCGTAACCCAGGTTCATGCCTCCTCACATCACTTCCTGTCAGTCTCATCAGGTGTGCTCTCTCTGGCCACTCCAGGTGTCTGCTAGGCCCAGGTACTCTGGGTTCTCTGCCGTGGGCGTCACAAAGTCATTCACCTGCCTGGGAGGAGGGTTAGGGCCCCCATCCCTCTCCCCACCACCACCCCCTCCGGCCACAGCCTTAGCCACCAGGTCCAGGTAGTAGGGATTGTCGAAGGCAGGCGAGGTGGAGCCGGAGGTCATCATGGGGACCAGGTACTCCGGGTTCTCCACGCTGTGTCCCGAGCTCAGGCCATTGGGGAGGTGCCGATGCCTCTCGGCTGCCCCCTTGCGGGGCAGGGTGCTGGGGCGCTCGACGGCCCCYGGCCGGAGGTCCTGCACCTCCTGGTTGATGTACTCTGGGGGAGGAGAATGAGGAGAGGAGAATAGTTCAGATATGGAGTTTCACATAGAGATATACAGATTTAATTATATTTAAACGATAGTCTTTGAACATAAAGAAGTACAGGTGTAGGCACAGCCATATTACGTGAATGACAAATTAATAGGATAGGGACAACACTCAAAGACTGATTATGACTTGCACAGATGTTTTTCAGCACCACGTATAAGTGGATGAATGTGTGTATTCAGACCTGAGCTCAAATACAATTTGTTTTCCTTCAAATACTTGAGCATTTGCTTGAGCTTGCCTAGAGTGCCAGGTGCAAGGTTGTAAGTTTACACTTATCCACTGCACTTATCCGCAGTGGTGGAAAAAGTACCCAATTGCCAAAATTGAGTAAAAGCAAAGATATCTTAATAGAAAATGACTCAAGTAAAAGTGAAAGTCACCCAGTAAAATACTACTTGAGTCAAAGTCTAAAAGTCTTCGGTTTTATATATACTTATTTATATATACTTATTTGGCGCTGGCCCCCATGGGAAGTACATTATTTTCTTTAGGAATGTAGTGGAGTAAAAAGTTGTCAAAAATATAAATAGTAAAGTACAGATACCCCAAAACTCTACTTAAGTAGTACTTTAAAGTATTTCTACTTAAGTACTTTACACCACTGCTTATCCATTGGTTCCTTTGGACCAGGCAAAACAGCACAGGTCTATTGTGTACTGTCTTTGACCTAACTCACCTGGTAACGCGTGATTATGATTATACGCATTACCCCTACGGGGCAGCGAGTGATGATTAAGATGATTATAATGATGCATCGGTGACGGTCCATCCGTCTCCAGGTCGCTCTCTCCTCCATTGGGGAAGGTGGGGTCTTTGCAATAGCGCCCGGGGCTCGCTGGGGCGTCATCGGGACCCCCGTCCAGGAACACAGAGTCCGAGTGTCCCCCCGTAGAGAGGTGTGAGGTGGTGCGGGCCAGGAGGGAGGGGTAATGGGGGTTCCAGGGCCCGTTGGAGATGGCACTGGCCCCCATGGGCAGAGTGGGATACTGGCTGCGCCCCAGGGTGCTCACCGAGGAATACATGCTTCTCGGGCCACCCGCCATGGAGGGCTCGCTGTCCAATCCCTGGTCCGTACTCTGAGGGGGTGGAAGAAGAGTTTGTGTGTGAGAGAGAGAGAGAGAGAGAGAGAGAGAGAGAGAGTATGTGTGTGTGTGTGTGTGAGAGTAGATCTCAAGGAAACTTACTATTAGGGGAAGGAGAGGCAAAAGGGGAGAGGGAAGGGGCAGGAGGAGGGGGAAAGATGGAGAAGGGAATTAAATGAGGGAAGAACAGGAGAGGTAGCAAGTAGAGGGTAAGTGATTGTTCCAAAGACAGACAGGACAGAAGAAACGGGTAAATGGGAGGAAAAGGCAGAGAAAATAATTCAGAGAGGACAAAGTGAGTTGAGTACTGACCCTGTGTGAGTGGTGTCGTGAGGGGCCGTTGGGGCCCGAGGTCTCCGCTTGGGGTCTGAAGAAGTTGGGCTGGGGCACCAAGTACTCCTCAGCATCCAGCAGGTCTCTGATTTCTGCTCCCTCCTCCTCCAGTAGCATCCTGAAGAACTGACTGTCAACCGGACTGGACAAACTCATCTTGTCATCATTCTGGAGAGAGAGAAGGGAGGGAGGGAGGGAGAAAGAGGAGGTGGAGGGAGAGGAAGAAAGGAATGATTTAGGAAATAAAGTAAGCTGGTAAGCAAACAGATGGTGTTTGGCTACATGTATTTGAACAAACAAACAAACTCACATGCACACAGATTCCACTCATACTCATCTCACAGACTGGCAAACAATATCCACACATCAAGCATGTCTACAAGCATGCACACACACAGCCACCCAGTCACAGACAGACAGACCGCAACATACACAGAGACAACAACAGACACACCGACATACACACACACCTGGATGACTACGTAGCGAGGTGGGTCTCGTGCCATGGCGCTGAACTCTGTCACCAGCTCCTTGAATTTAGGCCTGCTGTCTGGTTCAATCATCCAGCCTGTGTATCAAACGCAGACACAGGTCTGAACTATACTAATCATATAATCATATAAATATAATTTTACATATAATTTGTGTTGCGCTTTTTTAAAAGACTTGAATAGATGAGTATTTTCCATTTATTTGGAGTTTAGGCATATGAGCTGTGTCTACAAAGTTTGATTTTGGGGTGAACCGCCCATCTAAGAGGTCATCTCTTAAAGGGAACCCCCCATTTTGTTTGTATGGAAGAAACGCTAAGGTTCCAGTGCCACTTACACTTGACCATGATCATGTAGACGTCAATGGTGCAGATAAGGGGCTGGGGGAGCCTCTCGCCCCCCTCCAGCAGCTCTGGGATGTCTCGTGCCGGGATCAGGTCATAGGGCTTGGCCCCAAAGGTCATCAGCTCCCAAACAGTCACCCCTAATGAGATAGAGAGATACAGTTGCAGATARAGAAGGTTCCAAATGCTCCATCCAACATAAAAAAACAGTATAGTGTACTATGGTATAAATGCTGTAGTGTTTTTGCAGACTTTACTGTAGTATTCACTTTAGTATTTTTGGTTAATGTTCTATACTGTAGTGCTTTTGCGGACTGTATTATACTGTAGTATTTACTGTAGTGTTTTTGCAGAAATAAATGTAGTATTTACTATAGTGTTTTTGTTTTATTATATTTTACATAGAGGTGGAGGCTTTCTCCTTCAGGAGAAATACTAAATGAGCAAATTTTCCTTAACCTTTAGGTAGGTAGGACTAGGGGGTGAATGGATAGTTCAGAGCTTCTGCTCCCTAGTTCTATTACCTGYAGGGAACACAATGTGGTCTATATTTGGCATGTAGGTTTATCACAATTTAGCATTTACTATAGTTAAAAAAGTGTAGTGTTTTTGCAGACATTACTGTAATTTTTACTACAGTGTATATTTGCAGATAATACTGTAGTAGTTACTGTAATATTCTACAACAGTCTATAGTAAGTACTACACATGATCGAGGGATACTACAGTGTGTAGTATCGTATTCTACACTAAGTACTGTAGTATTCTATAATAAACTGTTGTTTTGTCATGTGTGATATTATGGCAATAACAGTCTATTCAAACTAGAAGGTAGTCTTTGAATGGTTGGTGCCAACATGGCGGCCAATTAAATGTTATATCTCACACTCAGTTTGCTGACTTTATTCAGAGCTATAGATAAACAGTTGTGGGCACTAAAACCTGTGGTACAGGTTTTTGTAAACAAACTATTGCTATTCGATAGAGTGCCTTGTKGCATACGCATTATGGCAATTGTTCTGCCTATACGACTTAACTTTTAATTGCCCACAAATGTACAGAGGTACTGTTGAGTCTGAAATAGTACAGTCGACGTTGCTGTCTTAGTGAATATTTAAATGCTTAGTGGCATTATTTATATATTAAGTATGTGTATCAAGATGGGTTAGAAGTGTCTAGACTGACCGTAGCTCCACACATCACTCTGGTGGGTGAACTTCCTGTGGAGGATAGACTCCAACGCCATCCACTTAATAGGCACCTGAAGAGCACAGATGCATTACATTGAGTGAGCAAAACATTGGGAACACCTTCCTAATATTGAGTTGCACCCCATTTTGCCCTCAGAACAGTCTCAATTCGTCGGGGCCAACGGGATCCCCCCCAGTTTGTTGTGTCAAGTTGGCTGGATGTCCTTTGGGAGGAGGACCATTCTTGATACACACAAGAAACTGATGAGCATTTAAAAAAAACAGCAGCGTTGCAGTTCTTGACACACTCAAAACGGTGCGCATGGCAACTACTACCATACCCCGTTCAAAGGCACTTAAATATTTTGTCTTTCCCATTGCCTAGTTAAATAAAATACAAAACTTCACCCTCTGATGGCACAAATACACAATCCATGACTCAATTGTCTCAGGGCTTAAAATTCCTTCTTTAACCCGTCTCCTCCCCATCATCTAATAAAAAAAAAAACAGGGATTCACCATTGAGACCAGGGTCTTTTTCTCAAGGGAGCCCTGCACATACGATTCATAGACAAAATCGAATAAAAATCCGATCAGTACAAAAACAAAGTAAAATATAGCACAACAAACAATCAAGAAAAACAGCAATATTCCTCCGCAAATAGTCCCCCAATTAATATTTTAAGTTGCCCAAGCCGCATCAGAGCATCCAATTGCAGTGTATTTTGCAGTTGGTTCCAGCAATGATGTGCATAAAACTAAAAGCAGATTTACCTAATTCGGTAGAGACCTGAGAAACCTCAAGAGTTACCAAACCCTCTCACAGGGTTGGTTATCTCATATATTTTTTAAACTTTAACAACAAAGTTAGGTAAGTTGGAAGCTTGTGTAGTARGGCTTTATAAACAAAAAGGGAGTGATAAATTGATCGACAGGACTTTAATGAGGACCAGCCCACCTTTTGATACAGGATGCAGTGGTATTAAGTATTAAGACTGTCACCAGTGATAAAATGAATGGCGCTATGGTAAACGGCATACAAAGTTTAAGAGTAGTGGCTGCTGCAATCTGGTAAATGGTGTCACCATAATCATGAACTGGCAGGAAAGTTGACTGTATCATTTTCAATTTAGGGAGAGGGAAGATCTATTTCTAAAAAGAAGCCCACTTTAAAATCTTAGTTAAAAAGMTAACTCATCCATATTTGTTTTTTAAACATTAAGTATTTGTTAATCCAAATGTACAGATTTGTAGGCGAGAACCTGATAAATGGGAGAATCATCTAGGGCTGGGTGATATGGCCAAAATKTCGTATCATTATATCTTTCAAATATTTTACAGTATTTGGTGTTATTTTATGTTTATGAATAATAAAGGTTTTAMATACATTTATGAGAAGTTCATGACCCTAGGGTGGAAACATACATTATAAGTGATTTCAATTGGGCTTTCTCTATTCTGAATGTTTTATACTGTTCAATCCAACTTCAAACCAAAATAACTTTCTGCATTTTCATACATTTCCGGATTTCCTGCACTTCGTTATTATTTCCACAGTGCCCCACAGAGCTGCATAATATGGGCAAAAAAAAATCTAGGCCTAGTTAATTGGTGAACTGTTGGAATCATGGAAATAGAATGATTTATCTAATTCTATAGTTGGAATATAGAGGGCAGCACCTTGAATACATTGTTGTTTGACATGACAATGAATGAATAAACCAGGGAGGAATTACTGACAGGGTAGAAACAAAAGTTTTGGTCAGTGTTTCCAGGGGACTCTAATTAGAGGTTACATTACATGTTTTCTTACCTCATGTAGCTAGCTAATATATTCATGCTTCGTCTATTCTTCTCAGATTTGGTAGATAYCGTTGCACAAACAACCTGGCTGCGTTAGCTAGCTACTTTTGCGCTGACTCATTACATCATCTAACTAGCGATTAGCGGCTAACAATTTATTTTAGCTAGAACTTGCTAAGAAAAGACAAACTAGCAGACAGTAAGATACACAAACTAATAATGTAGTTATAGATAATGATATATAATAATGTAGTTAATGCTTGTAGAAAGCAGCATCCTTGTCACCAACACCAGCATATGACTATGCAGACTGCAGAATTAATGGTAAGAATGTGCTTGTGACACCTTGGTTGAGCAACTGCTCTCTCCTTGAGTGACAGAGGGCAGAGCTTGGTGTGGAAGCAGCAGGGGGAGAGGGAGAAAAACGATTCAAGTAGCAAATGGAGTAAACCATWAAAAAACGGACATTACAAGCRCCAGAGTTGCATGTCACATTTAACAAAACAAACATTAAAATACCATTTTAGAAGGTAAAGTAAAAACACAAACTGGTTCCAGCCMTAGAACAATCCAATGAATAAATATGTATCCATCTGAAACATTCTTGCGAGAACTAAAAGAACATCAGAGCTGCCAACTCTCACGCATTGGCCGTGAGACACATGCATTTGACTATCTTTGCACGCTCTCACGGCACACCTCGATTATCTCACGCATTGAAAACTGCTTTAAGTTTTCTAATTAGTCCATTATAGTAAGCGCATTAACTTTCAACTGTGCTCCAAATCGTTTTGAAATCGGAGCATCTGCGCCTCGTATTTAACATCACGACCGGAACCTCTATCATTGTCCTGCTATGCCACAGCCCTGTGAAGCGCAGATTATTGAAGCATATGATTGGTCTAGTTATGTTAGGGATCAAGGGGATTGGATGAATGTTTTAAAGAAACGCCCATCAAGATTAGAGTGGAACTGAATGGAGAGAGAGAACGTTATCCTCTGAGTTCATAAAACGGTAAAARTAGCAGCACGGTAGTGCTGACAATGTACAACGTCGACAAAATGTAATTGCTGTTACCCCCGCCCCATTGGAGAATGTCGCCTTTTGACAGCATGTCATCCAAATTTGCATTAGTCCCCTGGTTTGGTGATTGGCATTTAGGCTGTGACAAAGAAAAGACAGCAGACAGACCTAGAGCATGTTTTTAGCAGGGARGTTTGGTAGGGTGACCTGATTTGTAACTATGAAAACCATATTGTCAAACAGGTTGTTTAATTTTAGAGTGGGGACAATAAATAGAAACATAATTTGGATAGATAGGGTGAAGGGGCAGATTTATGTCATCTTGTTTTGAAGAGATTTTATTATCTGTTTACTTTATTTTGTCTGATCAGTGGAACAATTCACTATTTATTTTTATTTTTACATTGGGCAATACTGTAGGGCAATTACTCTGCTTGTCAGCAAGAACATTACTGTTATTCCCCACAGTTATTTTATTATTCCACTTCTTGATTAGATTTGTCCCAATTTTGCAGGTGTAATCACATATTTGAAATCTGAKATGCATACTTGTCTTTGTAAATGTATTATATAATGCTATGTATTTTTTGAATATGTCATACAAATAAGCATTGGATATTGAATGCTCCAGGAATCAAAAAATATTTTAGACATTTTAGGGGGACTCACAACTCATAAACACATATTTTCTATATGTAGAATAAGATGGCAAGGATCTTCAACTAGTCTGCATAAACGACCTGAATATTGATATCCATTAGACTTTTCTTGAAGGTTGGGTGATTTTGAGAAATGAATTGTTATTACAAGAACATTTTTAAACACCCAGCACTTGGGAAACATCAGGGGTGGCCAACCCTCCTGGAGAGCAAGCAGGATTTTCTTTCAACCCTATTTTAAAGAGATAGTTTACCCAAATAACAAAATGATTGTGTCCTTACCTTAAAAGGAGAATACAATTTATGATCACACTGCCATCAACTATTAATATTAGTATTTCCTGTGCAGAGCTTTGGTGTAGTGGTAACACTCCCCGGCACGTGTCACATACAGCTTTCCACCTGAGAACAGGGATCAATCCCTGCACCCAACCATCCCAATGTTTCTCCCATTTTCCTGTCTCYCCATTTAATTACTGTCTGAATAATAGTCAAACCACCCAAAAAATATTAGCACACTCAAAGTAACAGTAGTCCTAAATACACCTGACCTGTGGTAAAAATTACATATTTTTAAATCCACCCTGGAATTGCAGGAAATTGGCACAACTAGGGGTTGTGTCATTGAGCAATGAAATTCACATTGGCAGCCCTGCAACATTTATTTAGTCTTGCACGCATTAAGTACAAGTTTTAAAMCAACCACGGCTTTCTGTAAGGTAACAAGGTCAGATTGCAGCTCTAACTTAGCCTGGATTTAACAGGTGACATCAATAAGGGATCATAACGTTCACCTGGATTCACCTGGTCAGTCTATGTCATGGAAAGAGCAGGTGTTCCTAATGTTTTGTATACTCAGTGTATATATAAAACACACAGACAGCCATACCTTGCCTCCGTCTGCATGGTACTCTGTTTCGTCTATGTCCAACAGGCGAGCCAGGCCGAAGTCAGTGATCTTGACGTGGTTGGGGTTCTTTACCAGGACGTTACGTGCTGCCAGGTCCCTGTGCACAAGACGCACATCCTCCAGGTAGCTCATCCCCTAAACATACACACACAAAATGAGACATTTCACCCATAGACATTATGAACCCATGCAGACAGACGAACGAATGAATGATGGACAGATCATATCTCTCGTAGCCTCACCTTCGCTATCTGCACACACCAATTGAGGAGGTATTGGGAGCCGATGTGGTCCTTGTTCTCTCGGACGTAGTCCAGCAGGCAGCCGTATGGCATGAGCTGGGTGACCAGCTGAACTGTAGAGGTCAGGCAGATACCCAGCAGACGACACACATAGGGACTGGCCACACCGGCCATTACGTACGCCTCCTATGTGTGTGTGTGTGTGTGTGTGTGTGTGTGTGTGTGTGTGTGTGTGTTAAAGAAAGAGAGAAAGAGCGAGAAAGACAGTGAGAGTCTGTGTGTAAGAATTCATTAAAAGAAGGATGGGTTGATACCAAAACTCACATCCAGGATCTCCTTGTTGGCCTTGGGTGAGGTGTTCTCCCGCAAAACCTTGATGGCCACCGGGATCTTCACATTCTCCCCATCAGGAGCCCACGCCCCCTGGAATGAGTATATTCACATTATAATTACGCAATAATAACATAATAACTTTAGAAAAAGTAATAATTTCAATAAATGATGTTGACATCAATGTTATATTAAATTTCAAACTATTCGATTGGTATGAGGGTATCTTATAGACAATGCAAAGACAGACAGATGCATGCACACAGACCTTGTAGACAGTGCCGAAGGCTCCTGAGCCCAGAACTCTTAGCTTCTTTAGCTCTGTCTCCTTGAGGATGCGCATCTGGGCCTGATTGGGCAGGGCTCCGCTGGGAGTCAGMGGCTCCACCAGCTACAGACAGAGAGAAGACTCCCATCAAGCTTGCAGTTAAAACTAGAACTGCAATCACTGACTCTTTCACTTAGAACTGAAACTTTTATCACGCTTTGTGTTACGACAAGACCTACGACATTGATAATGCCCTGGGAAACACTAATAACATATTAACTACAGGGGTTGTAGAAGAAAAAAATAGTCTGGGGCCAAGTTAACCTCCCCTTTCATGTATAAAAAAAAAAAAAGTTATTCGGGCAAGAGGATAATTTTGTACACGTATGAAACTTTTCAATGTATCAATGAAAGAAGAAGAATCCATATGAAGGAAATCCGTCGTAGTGACAGAGAACTTTAACCCCTGTAACTATAAGACAGACAGCTTATTAACATATTGTATGATCTCTACAAGTAGCGACCTACTGATATTACAAAGATATAATTTACAAGCTTCGCATGAATCATTTTTCAAATTCTGTCTTTTGAACAACAACCCCCATGATGCTTYGCGCCACCCCCGTGTGTCATGGCAGTGCCCACACCCACCTCATGCTCCTGGAGGATCCTCCTCAATGTCTCCTTCCTCTTGAGCTGTTTCTGTCGGCGTAGGTAGAACACCAGCAGACCCAATAGGATGAGGAAGAGCACCGCCCCGCCCACTGCAGCCGCGATCGAAGTGCCCGGCCTGGAAAGGAGGAGAGCGACATTCACAATCATCAAGTACCTACTACTTTTATTAATGCTACTACACATTCATAAACCTCTTGGCTTCCTTGTGAATATTTTGTGAATGCATTGAAGCAGATTAATTAATCCTCGGACAAACAGGACAAAAGGCTCAAAGATGACACTGGAGAACTTCAGTTAAAGAGCAGGAGAGATGAAAGATTACATTTTTTACTGACAGTTGGATAAGAGAGAATGGGAGAGAGTTGGATAGAGGGGAGAAACAGCACCAACGCGGTGGGTGTGGCTTGGAGAAAAAAATAAACGTATTGAAAAAGAGACAATAGGATATCAGCTAGAGTATTGCAGAACATGACATATATTTGTGATGGAAAACCTTACCCTGTTTTAGTATGGATGGGGCAGCCTCTTTCATCCTTCTGAGTGCACCTAAAAAAGAAAAAGCAGCATTAGCATTGTGCAGTTTGGTGGTGGTGTGTTTGTGTTCACGCGGCTGTTTGTGTGTGTGTGTGTGTGTTCACACACCTGTTTGTGTGTGTATATCTCATGTCATATCTGTGTGTGTGTTTAAGTTTGTGTGTGTTTGCAGTCACATGCCCATTTGTGTGTGTGTGTGTGTGTATGCGATCACATGCCTGTGTGTGTGTATGTTCACATGCCTGTGTGTTTGTGTGTGTATGTCTCATGTCACATCTGTGTGTGTCTGTTCAAGTTTGTGTGTGTGTACACTCACGAGAGAGTGCAGTTGGTGTTGCAGGAGAGGCAGTGGCCCGTGGCGTTGCTGTATTTCCACACAGTGTGCTGCTCCTCCTTCAACCCACTGGGACATTTCTCCACACACACCTCCCCATCCTGGTAGTGCAGGCAATCTGTACATTGGTGGGCCCCCTATAGGTAAGACAAAAGAGAGAGCTTAGATTCACACACACACATACAGTATTTAAAAACACATATATAGTAAATCGTTTTTGCCCCCTTCCTGATTTTATCTGTTTTTGCATCTTTTTTTATATTGAATGTTATCAGCTCTTCAACCAAAACCTAATATTAGATAAAGGGAAACTGAGTTGACAAATAACCACATTTTTTAAAACTTATTTAATTAGAGTTATGCAACACCTAATTCCCCTGTGTGAAAAAGGAATTGCCACCTTACACTGAATAACTGTCTGTGCCACCTTTAGCTGCAATGACTCCAACCAAACGCTTCTTGAAGTTGTTAATCAGTCTCTCACATCACTGTGGAGGAATTTTGGCCCACTCTTGCATGCAGAACTGCTTTAAGTCAGCAACAATTGTGGGTTTTCAAGCATGAACTGCTCGTTTCAAGTCCTGCCACAACATTTGAATTGGTATTAAGTCTGGACTTTGACTAGGCCATTCCGAAACTTCAAATGTGTYGCTTTTGAACCATTTTCATGTAGACTTAATTGTGTGTTTTGGATCATTGTCTTGCTACATGATCCAGCTGCGYTTCAGCTTCAGCTCACAGACGGATGGCCTGAYATTCTCCTGTAGAATTTTCTGATACAGAGCAGAATTAATGGTTCCCTCTATTAAGGCAAGTCATCCAGGACCTGAGGCAGCAAAAGATCCCCAAACCATCACACAACCACCACCAAATCAAATCAAATTTTATTAGTCACATGCGCCGAATACAACAGTGAAATGCTTACTTACAAGCCCCTAACCAACAATGCAGTTTAAAAAATACGAATAAGAAATAAAAGGAACAAGTAATTAATGAGCAGCAGTAAAATAACAATAGCGAGACTATATACAGGGGGTACCGGTTAGTCAAGGTAATTGAAGTAATATGTACATGTAGGTAGAGTTATTAAAGTGACTATGCATAGATAATAACAGAGTAGCAGCGGCGTAAAAGAGGGGGGTGGGCAATGCAAATAGTCTGGGTAGCCATTTGATTAGATGTTCAGAAGTCTTATGGCTTGGGGGTAGAAGCTGTTTAGAAGCCTCTTGGACCTAGACTTGGCGCTCTAGTACAGTTTGCCGCACGGTAGCAGAGAGAACAATCTATGACTAGGGTGGCTGGAGTCTTTGACAATTTTTAGGGCCTTCCTCTGACACCGCCTGGTATAGAGGTCCTGGATGGCAGGAAGCGTGGCCCCAGTGATGTACTGGGCCATACGCACTACGCTCTGTAGTGCCTTGCGGTCGGAGGGCGAGTAGTTGCCATACCAGGCAGTTATGCAACCAGTCAGGATGCTCTTGATGGTGCAGCTGTAGAACCTTTTGWKGATCTGAGGATGCCATGCAAAATATTTTCCGTCTCCTGAGGGGGAATAGGTTTTGTCGTGTCCTCTTCACGACGGTCTTGGTGTGTTTGGACTATGTTAGTTCGTTGGTGATGTGGACACCAAGGAACTTGAAGCTMTCAAACTGATCCACTMCAGCCCTGTTGATGAGAATGGGGGCGTGCTCGGTCCTCTTTTTCCTGTCGTCCACAATCATCTCCTTTGTCTTGATCACGTTGAGGGAGAGGTTGTTGTCCTTGCACTACACTGCCAGGTCTCTGACCTCCTCCCTATAGGCTGTCTCATCGTTGTCGGTGATCTGGCCTACCACTATTGTGTCATCGGCAAAAACTTWATGACGGTGTTGTAGTCGTGCCTGGCCGTGCAGTCATGAGTGAACAGGGAGTACGGGAGGGGAYTGAGCACCCACCCCTGAGGTGCCCCTGTGTTGAGGATCAGCGTGGCCGATGTGTTGTTACCTATCCTTACCACCTGGGGGCGGCCCGTCAAGAAGTCCAGGATCCAGTGGCAGAGGGAGAGTCCCAGGGTCCTTAGCTTATTGATGAGCTTTGAGTGCACTATGGTGTTGAACGCTGAGCTGTAGTCAATGAAWAGCATTCTCACATAGGTGTTCCTTTTGTCCAGGTGGGAAAGGGCAGTGTGGAGTGCAATAGAGATTGCATCATCTGTGGATCTGTTGGGGCGGTATGCGAATTGGAGTGGGTCTAGGGTTTCTGGGATAATGGTGTTGATGTGAGCCATGACCAGCCTTTCAAAGCACTCATGGCTACAAACGTGRGTGCTACGGGTCGGTAGTCATTTRGGCAGGTTACGTTAGTGTTCTTGGGCACAAGCACTATGGTGGTCTGCTTAAAACATGTTGGTACTATAGACTCGGACAGGGAGATGTTGAAAATATCAGTGAAGACACTTGGCAGTTGGTCACCGCATGCTTGGAGTAGATGTACTGGTAATCCTTCTGGCCCTGCGGCCTTGTGAATATTGACCTGTTTAAAGGTCTTACCCACATCGGCTGCGGATAGCGTGATCACACAGTCGTCCGGAACAGCTGGTGCTCTCAGTGTTATTTTCCAAATGGAGGGCGAGGGAGATCTTTGTACGCGTCTCTGTGCGTGGAGTAAAGGTGGTCTAGAGTTTTTTCCCCCCTCTGGTTGCACATTTAACATGATGATAGAAATGTGGTAAAACGGATTTAAGTTTCCCTGCATTAAAGTCCCCGGCCACTGGATGAGCGTTTTCCTGTTTGCTTTTGGTGGAATACAGCTCACTGAGTTCGGTCAGGTGCTAGCATCGGTCTGTGGGGGTATGTAGACAGCTACGACAAATACAGATAAACTCTAGGTAGATAGTGTGGTCTACAGCTTATCATGAGATACTCTACCTCAGCCGAGCAAAACATTGAGACTTCCTTAAATATCGTGCACCAGCTGTTTTTTTACAAATATACATAGTCCCCCCTTGTCTTACCAGACGCCACTGTTCTATCCTGCCGATACAGCGTATAACCAGCCAGCTGTATGTTGATAATGTCGTCGTTCAGACACGGCTCCGTGAAGCATAAGATATTCGTTTTTAATGCCCAGTTGCTAGTTTAATCTTCCTCGTAGGTCGTCGATGTTATTATTCGGTTTTGGTTGAAGATCTAATAACATTTGGGATCAAAGCTATGCAAAAGTAGAGAAAATTAGAAAGGGGGAAAATACTTTTTCACAACACTGTAAATGAAAACACACACAAAAACTCATAAATGAAAATACACACAGAGGAAAATAGTGTACACACACACACAAAATTAACACAAACACCCACTCATATACGAAAACACACGTCTTACCGGGCCTAGGCAGGAGGCAGAGCCATTGATGGGGCGACACTCTGAGTGACAGGCGCCACAGACTCTCTCGGAGCTCTCGAAAAACTCCCTCGGGGAACTGCACCAAACACATCATCATCAGCATCATCATCAACATCGTCCTCATCACCATTATCACTGTTATCATTATCATCACAATCATCGCCTTATTTACACATCCAAACAGTCCACATACTCTACCGGCATCTCAAGATGATCATTAAATCGTAGGTGGCTCTTTTAAGCTAGTATCTTATTCTTGATACCATATCTTGTGTATTTGAGGTGTTTTGACTTATTTTTTCACGTTTATGCTAATATGGCAAGAATTTGCTAGCTAGCTAACCAACAGCTGTATCGATGTATTTGAGAGACAACAAGTGCGTATTGTGCAAATTGTTTTGTGTTTTCAATAAACATTTGGAGACAAAATATAGATCACATGTTGTCAATAATCCTTTGAAACGAAGCCAACCCTGTCTGTTTTGCCCCAAAGTTTTGCCCCAAATCCGTTTTGTTGCTAGATGACCCACCAGTCTATACAGTGCTCTACTTTTGACCAGAACTACATAATGCTGGGTTGTGTTCAGTAGACACCAAACAGACTGAAACGGACTGAAACAGGGAGGAACTACCAGGGCTGGATTTATGTTTTCTGTTGCAAAATGTTTAACATCTTCCATTGTGTGTCCTAATGAACAAAACACACACACAATCAACTCTTCACACACGCTGCTGCTACTCTGTTTATCTATCCTAATTGCCTTGTCACTTTTACCCCAACTACATGTATATATTACCTCAATCACCTCAACTACCTCGTACCCCCACACATTGACTCTGTACCGGTACTCCTTGTACATAGCCGTGTGTTACTATTTCCTTTARTTTTTTGTGCAAATTTTCTTTTTAACTCCGCATTGTTGGGAAAGGGCTCGTAAGTAAGCATTTAATGGGAAAGTTGACACCTGTTGTATTCGGGGTATGTGACAAATACAATTTACTCTGTGTTGCATGGCAACTTGGTCTCTCTTTTGTATTTTTAAACATYATTCCGTTCTATTGAGAGATTGTGGCCAACACTCATGCAACAAATATAGCTAACACCCAAATATTGCGTGCGCAAGCGTTGCGAAATAAATGTACACATACATGTTATTCAATCATTTCATCCACACTGGTCACACGCATCAACAGGTGTCTGCGTAGCCARGCGCTAAAACACAACTTGGTTCTCTTTGAGATGMTTGATGCGCTGCAAGTCCCGCCTCTCTTATCTATTCACTGGTTTTCAGGAGCATAAGTAAAACAATATTTAGAACGGCCCTTACAACGGCAGTTATTTTTGCGCGCGGTAACAGAATTCTATGCTGCTTTTCTACCAGTTGATTGTTGCATTTTGCTGCTATTATATTCAGCCCTCACGGCTTCATATTAGGCTTTATAAAATAAAAAAATGTAACCACTCAATCTCTTAGCTGCGAGTATCTATAGTATTATTGATAAATATTTAATTATAATTATCATCTATATTACATGTATTATTATCTGAAAGAGACTTTGGTATTAGCCTTTGGTATTAGACACCTCAAAATAAACTTCCTTTAGATTTTATTTGGGGGGGTGGGGGGGCACTATCTGTTGCTCCATGTAGAGAATCTGTATGGGCAAATACAATTTTCCTTTAAAATAAAAATGATTTGATGCAGTACCAGTCAAAAGTTTGGACACACCTACTCATTCCAGGTTTTTATTTTTTTTAAACTATTTTCTACATTGTAGAATAATAGTGAAGACATGATATAACACATATGGAATCATGTAGTAACCAAAAAAAAAAAGTGTTCAACTAATCAAAATGTATTTTATATTTGAGATTCTTTAAAGTAGCCATCCTTTGCCTTGATGACAGCTTTGCACACTCTTGGCATTCTCTCAACCAGCTTCATGAACGGGATTGCTCAACGCCCAGATTTTCTAGTGTTAATAGTCGGAGTACAGAAACACACAATTTTGTATGACTCCAGGTCAAAATTCTACAAAGATCCAGCAATTTTTTTTTTTAAAGGACCATATGCATTTCAGGTAAAATAACCCAATGTTCATCTCCCAGGACAAATTGGCTAGACATAACAAGCTAGCTAAAAGTCCATGAATGTGTTATGTGTGTTTCGACATGCTCCTAAATTAATATACTTGGTTCACAGTTGGTTTAGATATTTTAACCTGTGTGTCATGATGGACAAAATCAACATGTGCGCGATCGCCAGTGTAGTCAGCATGTAATACTGTACAAGCTGCTTTGGTCTGGATCAACCAAAGGAACCAGAGGGCAGATTCAACAATAAAAGCTTTTCGATTGATTTACTAAATGCTTTATCACTTGATCCACTTGTCATTTCCACATATGTATCGATTTGCACTGCCATACAGTACACTCCCTATTCATTTTTGACCATTTCCATTTTGTGGAAGCAAAAGACAGCAATGTTTGCATTTCATGGCACAAAATGCACCTTTTTCATAACATACAGTTGTTACTAACAGCATCCCATTCGTCTATCATCCCTAAAAGATATTGCACTCCTCCACACACTCCGACTTATTCTCCAGCCATAGAAGCCGGGAGAACGCGTGTGTATGTGCGTATGACAGATTGTTTGACCGTCTCTCACCCCTGATAGATGTCGCACTCCTCCACGCACTCCTTCCCACGCTGGAATTTCACACAGGCCACACACTGGCTGGGCCCTGGCCCCCAGCAGCCATTAGCACACAGCAGGTGACACATACGGCCCTCCACCACTAGGAGGAGAAGACAGGGAGAATTCAATTAGATTCAATAAACTTCACTGATCACCAAGGACACAGCTTTTGGTGCCACATGGAAAATACTAACATTCACACACATGAATGCACACACAAACGCTGATGTTTCTTCCCTCTCAACACACAACCACCATACACACATACGCAGAAACATAGACATCCACAAAATGTGCATGCACGTGTGCTGCTTGTTTTCGTTCATGAAGGTGTGCGCGTTATGCATACCACACTCCTGGGGGTCCTGGTTGGCATTGACGATTCGGTGGGGCCCCTGGGTGGGGTGCAGCAGGGTCCCCCAGGGCAAGTCCTGGGTGTAGCAGAGCTGGGAGTTGTTGTGGAGCAGGACCAGACCCCCGCTGATGCTCCTGAGTGAACGCAGACCCAGAGAACGGATCTGTATTGACTGGACCCCCAGAGAGAACACTCCTCTAAAAGGAAAGAGAGGAGAGGGAGCACATTTAGTCATTTAGTAGTATGGGCGAAGACACTTGCGCTGTGAGCCAACAGCTATTAGTCAAGTTATATTCTGCAGCGTGACTTATGCTGTGAGTTTAGTTTRACAGCAGATTTAGTTACAGCGCGATACAAGCACCACACACAATGCAAAATCGGTATAGTATGAGAGCTCCCGTTATTTAGAACATTTAAAATCTATTTTTTGGAGCGAAAAATGTTGAAGGCGAAAACAGGGTTAAGAGGAGATAGAAGGATGGTAGAAGAAGGGTAAGGGGAGGAGTGAAAGAGTAGACAGCTTGACAGAAACACAGAAAACGGAAAGCAGAAAACCCCATACCAGTAGCAATTGCACAGACTTCCATCCACTAACCTGCAATATTTACAATTTCACCCTGCAGCCTCAAGCAGCTGTGCTAGGTAATCATTAGCTTTTATAACCCAAAGTTCAAGGGATCCTTGATCAGACAGGCAGACATACATATAACATGGACACATATAGTGAGGACAAACCTAGACAGGCAGGCAGATAGACAAAGAGACAGCGAGACAGATAGATAGATATAATTGATATTGACTGGCAAGACAAAAAGAAAAAAATGATTATTATATAAGACAGACTTCATGAAACATTAGTAGACCAAAACTAGTGGACAGACGGACTTGGCCAGCGGACTGACAGACAGACATAATACTGTAATGACATGGCGGAGACGAACAGACCGATGGACAGTTCTACAGACTTACTTATAGAGCATCCTTCCTCGGATCACTTTCAGGTTCTCAAACACACTCAGGTTAGTCCAGTTGGCTGGCCACGCATCAATGTACAGATATCCTGAAGGGAACAGAAACACACACAAACACGCATACAGAATCAATGCTATCCCAAAAGAAAGTGTGTGTGTGTGTGTGAATGGCTATGCGTGTTTGTGCATGTGTGCGGGTAAGTGTGTGCATGTGCATTCTGTTTATGTGCACATACATGCATGTACGCATACATGCGTGAATGTGTGCGTGCATGTGTGTGTGTGTGTGTGTGTGTGTGTATATATGTGTGTTAATGTGTACATGCATGTGCACGCTTGTGTTCAGTACCTGTGATCTCCACCAAATTCTTAAATGCATCCAGCTCACTAAGGGTCAGACCTGTCATGTTAGCCAATGGGTCCCTGGACAAAGGAACACAGAGATCACACATGAGTGTGG
The DNA here is from genome assembly GCF_002910315.2 of Salvelinus sp. IW2-2015. NCBI lineage: Eukaryota > Metazoa > Chordata > Actinopteri > Salmoniformes > Salmonidae > Salvelinus > Salvelinus sp. IW2-2015. Next base: position 19,227,800 of record NC_036858.1, read on the forward strand.
TCAATATGGACATGAACAACACCATAACAACTCAACATGTGACAGCTAATGTGAGGTGAGCTTTCAGGCATAAAATAGCTGCTGTGACATCACCCTGGAGGGTAATACTGCTACACAATAGCCACTTGCCCATTATTGTGTCATATCCGTGCGAGGCAGTGCGTGCTAGTGCMAGAAAGGTTTGAAGTGATTGCTTCCCATGAGGAAGCGTGAATGTGACAAGTTCTTCCATACTAGTTATTTACAGGAAGAAGTCCCTTGCTGAGTCTTTCTGGTGTTAGCAYGCAATGGCTTGCATGGAGATGGCACAATAATGGGCAAGAGGCTCGRACCTGATTGCTGGATTGAGCTTGCCTGTAAACCTCGCCCAGGTTGAACCCAGGTTTTTAGTGGCTGTTGGTAACAGACAAATCCCCCTCTCTTAGTGGGCCAGATATAAGGTAAAAAAGAGACGTAAAGCAGTTACCCTGTGAAGCTCTGTGGAAGGAAAGCCAGACTGCCATAGATCTTATTGCAGCCAGTGAACTGGGCCACGTTGGAGGAGCTCACCCAGGAGGAGCTCTGGAGATCACCCATGCCCAGCCCATAGCACACTGGAACACACATAGATACAGTCAGGGTGAATAAGCACACACGCAAATGTTAAACACACACCACCACCACCACCACCGTTGGAGGAGCTCACCCAGGAGGAGCTCTGGAGATCACCCATGCCCAGCCCATAGCACACTGGAACACACATAGATACAGTCAGGGTGAATAAGCACACACGCAAATGTTAAACACACACCACCACCACCACCACCGTCATAACATATGAGCACATACGAACTCAAAAACATACACACACAAACCTTTTGGACATTCCCCTTCACACTTCTCACACTTCTGTGTCTGTGTCTCCTTGCCGTCAGGCTGGGTGATAATCACTTCCTGGTTAGCTTTAGGACAMACCATGGTACAGGCCACCTCCATGGCTAGGTAGTTATCTATAGAAAGAGAAATGTTGATTTTAAAATATAATTGAGATATTTCTGTTTCTATATGTTTTCTTTGGCAATGTACAGTAAATGTGTCGCTACACTCTCCATGCCAATAAAGCCTTTTGAATTGACCTAAAATTAATTGAGAGAGAGAGTGTGTGTGTGTGCGTTAAGAATAAATAGGTGAGAGGGGGGGGATAGAGATAAAGAGACAATATAATTCCTTAAAGAGACACRGAGAGAGGAGAGAGAGACAGACATAGAAAAAGGGACATTTATAATATACAGGAAAGTAAGCCAAGCTTACAGGGACATGTCTTGACGCAGGTGGCCCCGAAGCTGAACTTCCTGTTGGGGTTGGGTTTGGACACGAAGGTGACCGGGTCGTAGATGGTGGGGGGCGGACAGTTGTCTTTACACGTCCCGCTGTCGTTGAAGTGACGGCACGACTGTAAAAACAGAGGCAGTTCTTTAGAAGTTTGTCCGAAGGAATTGAAAAAGTTAGTTTGTGCTGCAGTATTGGCAGAACAATTTCCGCAATGCGTTTGTAACACACCACCTTATTTTCACCTGGCGCAACTGTAGGAACCAATACAGTGGAAAATTGACACTTTGGAGGCAAGAGTCAAGACACATTATTTAAACTAAGACAGGGAGTTGCTGTGTGTGTGTGTGTGTGTGTGTGTGTGTGTGTGTGTTGTGTGTGTGTGTGTGTGTGTGTGTGTGGTGTGTGTGTGTGTGTGTGTTGTGTGTGTGTGTGTGTGTGTGTGTGTGTGTAATGGCAGTATTCTCACCAGGCAGTCTGAGTCTTTGGGCCCAGTGCAACCGGCAGCACACTGCATGTGGCAGCAGTCATTGGGATCGGGTCCCTTACAGCGCAGACACCCCGATGCACAGTGCACATGGGTCACTATAAGGGGAGAGAGAAAGTGTGTGAGACAGAGAGAGGGGCATAGACAGAATGGAGACATAAAGACAAACGGATTGAGAGAAGAAATCATGGAAAGAGACAGACTCACGGGTCTGGCAGTCTTTCTCCGTCTCTCCCCAGCAGCTTCGCTTTACACAGGCAGGGGAGCACTTTGGACCTGGGACAAAAGACAGRCGGTCAACAACACCTTGACAGACGGTCACCGACCACTGACCTCTGGAGACAGACTGTTGCAGAGACTGACCACACTTCAATCATAGCGATAGTTGACTTACAATTGGGATGTACAGTGCCTTCGGAAAGTATTCAGACCCCTTGACTTTTTCAACATTTTGTTACGTTACAGAATTATTCTAAAATGGCGTAAATCACAAAAAGTCCTCAGCAAACTACACACAATACCCCATAATGACAAAGTGAAAAAAAAGTTTTTGGAAAAGAAAAAAAACAGAAATACCTTATTTACATAAGTATTCAGAACCTTTGCTATGAGACTCGAAATTGAGCTCAGGTGCATCCTGTTTCCATTGATCATCCTTGAGCTGTTTCTACAACTTRATTGGASTCCACCTGCGGTAAATTCAATTGATTGGACATGATTTGGAAAGGCACACACCTGTCTATATAAGGTCCCACCAGTTGACAGTGCATGTCAGAGCAAAAACCAAGCCAYGAGGTTGAAGAACTTGTCCGTAGAGCTCCGAGACAGGATTGTGTCGAGGCATTGAAGGTCCCCAAGAACACAGTGGCCTCCATAATTATTAAATGAAATAAGTTTGGAACCACCAAGACTCTTCCTAGAGCTGGCCGCCTGGCCAAACCGAGCAATTGGGGGAGAAGGGCCTTGGTCAGGGAGGTGACCAAGAACCTGATGGTTACTCTGACAGAGCTCTAGAGTCCATCTGAGGAGATGCGAGAACCTTCCAGAAGGACAACCATCTCTGCAGCACTCCACCAATCAGGCCTTTATGGTAGAGCGGCCAGACGGAAGCCCCTCAGTAAAAGGCACATAACAGGCCGCTATGAGTTTGCCAAAAGGCACCTAAAGACTCTCAGACCATGAGAAACAAGATTCTCTGGTCTCATGAAACCAAGATTCAACTCCTTGGCCTCAATGCCAAGCTTCACGTCTGGAGGAAACCCAGTACCATCCCTACAGTGAAGCATGGTGGTGGCAGCTTCATACTGTGGAGTTGTTTTTCAGTGGCAGGGACTGGGAGACTAGTCAGGATCAAGGCAAAGATGAACGGCGCAAAGTACAGATAGTTCCTTGATGAAAACCTTCTCCAGAGCGCTCAGGACCTCAGACTAGGGGTGAAGGTTCACCTTCCAACAGGACAACGACCCTAAGCACACAGCCAAGACAACGCAGGAGTGGCTTCGGGATAAGTCTCTGAATGTCCTTGAGTGGCCCGGCCAGAGCACGGACTTGATCCCGATCGAACATCTCTGGAGAGACCTGAAAATAGCTGTGCAGCAACACTCCCCATCAAACCTAACAGAGCATTGARAGGATCTGCAAAGAAGAATTGGAAAAACTCCCCAAATACAAGTGTGCCAAGCTTGYGGCGTCATACCTAAGAAGACTGGAGGCTGTAATTGCTGCCAAAGGTGCTTCAACAAAGCTCMGAGTAAAGGGTCTGAATACCTCTGTAAATGTATTTTATTTTTGTATAAATTAGCAACAATTTCTAAAAAATTGTTTTTGCTTCATCATTATGGGGTATTGTGTAGATTGATGAGGGGGAAAAAACAAATGCATTTTAGAATAAGGCTGTAACCTAACAAAATGTGGGAAAAGTAATAGGGTCTGAAAACTTTCCAAAGGCAAAGTTTGTGTGTGTGTGTGTGTGTGTGTGGTGTGTGTGTGTGTGGTGTGTGTGTGTGTGTGTGTGTGTGTACAGGTGCACGTGTGTGTACACACGTGTGAGTGTGTGTGTAAACTCCCATAACAGGAACACTCACAGTTGGGGGCCTGGGCCTGCAGGCGGAGCTGCTTGGCATGCGTGTTCTTTTCATCCAGTGTGTCCCTCCACTCCATGTGCTGGGGGTCTGGGAAACAGAGCTGGGGGTTTCCCCAAATATGCACTCCACCCAGCAGGATCTCTATGGGGTTAACAGGACAAGGAGAGAAGGCTCAGTTCAAAATGTTCAGAGGAACTGACAACAAGAGATTACGTTCCTTGAAGTAATTACTGATGAGAAATGACTGGACAGGAAAAAGCCATGTGGTAAAGCCCTTGCATTCACCTGTTCAATCATGTCTAATTAGTTGTTACAACAAAGAAGGAAAGCACTTTTAAAGAATTAAAAAAGGGCCTATAAGTATCCAATCCATCCCTTCATTCAATTACGATTACATCCCTCCTGTATCCCAAAAATACTTCCCTCTCACTCTCTGGCCCCTCCCTCACCTGTGAGACTGCGGAGGCGGAGCACCCTCAGACCCACCCCTTCTTGAGGGAGGGTGTTGTCCAGGACAGCCAGAGCATAGCTGGAGTTGTACAGCTGGCTTCCCCGGATGATGCGCAGGTTGTCCAGCGGCACCACACTCACAGACACACGGGCAATCAAGACGTAGCCCTGCACCTCCACGATACCCTGGAGTGGGGGAGGGAGGGAAGAAAGGGGGAAAGGGAGGGATGTTAGCATTGATAACAGGTGAGAGGGGGGGGAAAATCAGGCAAAGAAAACATACCTGTAGGAAGGAGAGGTCCGGCTTGCCCCGAAGATGTGTGATCTCTAGGTTGCCGTGCACCACCTGGCAGTCAGTGTAGAGCAGCCGCAGGGTCTCATAGTGGTTCTCCAGACTGGAGGGCAGGGCCAGCTTCATGTCTGTRCCCAGACACACTGACAACACACACACAMAAAAATAGATACGTTAATACATGTTACCTTTAATTTAAAGAACAGGATCCTGAGTTGAAGCAGGGCTTTGTGTCAACCAGTGTTTCCGCGCATCTTGACGCCTTTGATGACGCATTTGGGTAAATTGGTAATCAGGTGTGCCATTTCTGTTGCATGTGCAGAAAACTAATGGAGGTGTTTTATTGTCACATACACTGCAGGTGTATCAACAACTGACAATATACAGTACACCATGTAGTACATGTATTTTTCACTTTAAGATTCACTATAGGTTTTTTCATCCMTCTACAATAGCATGATGAACAGTCATATGCATATTGTCTGTATAGTGTGCACACTGACATCATTTTTTCCTAAAGACAAGAAAGAAAGGAGAGCCTTGAGTCTTCCCCACACACACATTAAATTACTTCCTCCCCAGATCCCTGGAAGACTCCCATAACACTTTTTTCAACCCTCCTTCCAGAAGTTCACTTCCACCGCCTCTCATTCTCCCCCCTTCTCCAGGGCTATCACTTTCCCTCTTTTCGGAGACAGCAAGCCGGACACTGGGTGACACAGGATACAGGGACACAGGAAATGCAGAGAGAGAGAGAGGAAGATGATTTGGCCAATGGCTGAGCCTCTGCCAAGGGTCTCCAAAGTGCATGGCTTCGTCTCAAATGGCACCCTTTTCCTTACATAGTGCACTGCTTTTGACCAGGGCCCATCAAGTTTAAAGAYTCAAGTTTTTATTAGTTGTAGGTGCGGGATACYCATGGTATACATCGTCCAACTAAATGCTTACTTGCTGATTTGTTCTCGGCAATGCAAACAATAAGAAATAATCAAAGACACGAATACGAACAAGTAAATGTCAGTAGAATATAATAAATATTTTAGCTTAAGTGTAATACAGGAAGGAACAATTTATAGTCCGATATTTACTTGTGTATTGTGGAAGGGGAGGATGAGGTCAAGTGTATAAATTGAGCAGTATAATAAGAGTCTGGTAGCAGAAGTTGTGATGTGTGAGTAGCTTTAATGTGTGTGTGTGTGTGTGTGTGTGTGTGCATATGAGTGAGAGCATGTGTGCTAAGGTGCGGAGAATCAGAGCAGGTAGTCAGACCTGTTCAAGTATTCAGCAGTCTGACGGCTTGTGGATAGAAACTGTCTCTGAGCCTGTTGGTATCAGACCTCATGCCTGACAGTAATGGAGAGAACAGCTCTTGGCTGGGGTGTTTGGGGTCCTTGATGATGCTGTGTGCCTTCCCCAGGTACCGTTTTGAGTAGATATCCTGGACAGGTGAGCGCATGGTCCCAGTGATATACTGGACCGTCTTCAACATCCGCTGGAGGGCCTTGCGGTTGTGGAAAGAGCAATTCCCGTACCATGTTATGATGCAACCAGTCAGGACGCTCTCGATGGTGCAGCGGTAGTATTTTGAGATACAGGGCGGCATGCCAAATTTCTTCAGCCGCCTTAGAAAGTAGAGACGCTGTTGCACCCTCTTGACGAGAGTGGTGGTATTGGTGGTCCATGACAAGTCCTCGATGTGAACGCCGAGGAACTTAAAACTTGTGACTCTCTCTACTGCAGTCCCGTTTATGTGGTTCGGGGCATGTTCCCTCCTCTGCTTTCTGAGGTCAACAATCAAGTCCTTTGTTTTGCTCACATTGAGGGAGCTGTTGTCATGACACCACAATGGCAGTTCACTTACCTCCTCCCTATAGGCTGACTCATCATTGTTGGTTATCAGTCCTACAACCGTGGTGTTGTCAGMAAACTTGATGATAGAGTTGGTGTTGTRCAAAGCCACACAGTCGTATGTGAACAGGGAGTACAGCAGAGGACCGAGAAAACACCCCAGGTGGGCCCCTGTGTTAAGAGTCAGAATGGAGGAGGTGTTGTTGCCAATCCTCACAGCCTGTGGTTTGCCCATCAGGTAGTCCAGGATCCAGTAGTAGAGAGTGGTGTCCAGACCAAACTGAAATCAATGAACAGCATTCACATAGGGGTTCCTCTTGTACAAATGGGTTACGGCCGTGTGTACAGTGATGGAAATGGTATCTTCCGGTGATCTGTTGGAGTGGAAAGGAAATTGGAGTGGGTCCAGTGTGCCTAGCATGCTGACCTTGATGTGGGCCACGACCAGGCTCTCAAAGCACTTCATGATGATAGAGGTGAGCGCGATGGGGCGATAGTCTTTTGGCATGTCACCTTGTTTATCTTGGGCACTGGCACGATAGTGGTCTCCTTAAAGCATGTGGGACTACAGCCTGGGACAGGTTGAAGATGTCCGAGAAGATGCCCATAGGGCTCTGGTAAAAAGTAGTGCACTATATAGGCAATGTAGTGGGACGCAGCCAAGGAGATACGAGTCGTTATCGCGCCTGTAGTACTGTACCGTGTACGAGCTCTTTTCACATGCTATGTGACGTGTAGTGTGTTCTAAACGCAGCCCAGTGTTCTCACAGTGACCTACATAATATCAGCTGCACCTAGGGCTGTTACGGTGACCGTATTACCGCCACACCGGCAGTCATGATTCATGATGGCAGTCAAATTCCATGTGACCGTTTAGTCACAGTAATTATGCTTCCCCAAGCTCTGATGCTGCTGATGGCCATTAGCAGCCTACCAAACTTGCTAACTGCCTGCTACTTCGCACTCTGTCCCTCTAATCACTCTGACATCAATGCAAATTTAATCAAAAATCTAATCAAACACTACACGAGAGCCCATGAGCTCATGTTCTGCAACATTTCTATAGGCTATGCAATTGCGTGAGAAAACAGAGTGATGGCCTTTATTAAAAAAAGGAGGATCCCATCAGCTTTCTATAGGCTAGGCCTACTATATTTATTTCTCAACTTTTCTAATATTAAGCACATTGCTTCTCATTAAAACAGGAGTATAGCCTACCTGGCTGGCATGAAAATGAACCACAAGAAAAGCGCCCTCCATTCACTATTTAAGTGCATAGATCACATATTTTCCCCCCGCTGCTCCTGTTTCGAAGACTGGATCATTATCACGCACCTTTCTAAATCAATACAAGTTTCACACATATATTATTTAGTATTTGTAAAAACAAGATTAAATCAAGAATAGTCTGATGGGTGACAATATCAGCCTATCACTTGTGAATGATGCCCAGCTTAAGGCAAAGAGTGCATGCTTTTTTTGTGCAACTTTTTCAAATCATAGTCACACACCTCATGTAGCCTAGCCTATAGGTATCACAACTAAAGTGGCCAAATAACTTCTTAAAATAAAGCCCATTAATCCGCTATACAATGGTTGTAGAGCCTAACTGGCATACATACGCAGCATGTGAGTTTCAAGATYGGGGAAGATCATTTTCACCATAAAAATGCAATACATGCATAATCGCATTCGTGGTCACTTTTGAGAATGGTGTTTTCCTGCTAATGGAACATTTGTGCTTATAGCCTACTTCCGTGTGTGCATTGCTGTGTTTATAATGTGAAGAAATAGCCTAATAGTTTATCAACATTTTAAGTTAAACATTTTCATCTGTTGTGTCAGGTTAATTTCATTAATTTGGGATCTATTGCATCCCACAACTGTCCCGGACTTTCTTTGGAATATTTATTTCTCGCACATAATAGATCAACTTTTGTACTATGGGGGATAGTAGATTGACATAGGCTAGTGCTTTTGCTGTTCGTTAGGCCTAGTCATCTTGCTGGCTGACGAAAAGTAAATGTGGACAGTTCTTCCAAGATCTTCAATATGCGCCTCGGAATTGGATAAGGAAGTGCAGTTGCATCCCAGATTTGTCTGTCTTCACTTGTAGCATGTGAGAAAGACCCGATCACGTGACTGAGAGCCATGTGAGTGAGAGGTCCTTCGGCACRCAGCGGGGAGAAGGGAATTATAATTATTATATWCAGCCCAAGGGCATAACGGCTACTGGCCGCAAAAGGCATGTTTTTTTAGGGGGATTATGGCCACACAAAGGGGATGCAGCCGGGAAATTCGACACATTATCAAGTGGCTTGTCAAATTGTGAATGAGAGACTAATGAAGTGCGTACAGGCTGCGCAAAAAAAACAAAGCAGAGCTCATGCCTTTCGTGCGACTTTTTTCAAATCATCATTAGTCGCATCATGCAGCCTTAGAATGTATTAACATAAGGACAACGCAGAGYATGCCAWTCTGTTCTTCTCAAATAGACTACATTTTCTTCATATCATGTTTCGTTAGACCTGTCTAAAATAAATAATGTATTTATTGTGATGGTGTAGGCTATATTATATAGATTTATTAGACTTTTTAAAATGTAGATGTTCCAAAGGTCTGCATCAGTGGCTTGTAGGCTATGCGTGGAAGACAGGAGATGCTAAATGTGGTTATGTTAAATAACGATCAATTACCGTGAGATCAGCACATATTTGGTTGACAATCACCGGCTGACAAAATGTTATGACCGCCACAGCCCTAGCTGCACGTTAACAAGCTAGCACAAACAAGGGGGTTGTAAAAAGGGAAATGTTTGTTAATCTAAAGACTGTGTGTGACTGTGGGAGATGCTAGATGCTATACAACGCAACAGTAAACAGGTCGTTATCCAAACATATGTTGCATGGATTGATGAGAGAGAAAACACAATTAAGTATTTTTTCCCCCCACTGGAAATCAAAACTATGATAGCTCACAATGGATGGGATGTAAGAGACTCCACTGCTTGAAAGGGAGATGCATTGATATAAAACACTATTTATTTTTATGTGAAGACAAGGGAGTTATACTGATAGTAGTCTCGCTAGACTATACTTATAGTAACAGAATAGTTGATGTCAATGAACKGACTGTGAAATATTCAAATCGATTCCCTGTTGTGACTTGTGAATGGGCGGAACTTATAGATCCTTATGGTAAACTTGATTCACATGAGGATATGCATTGATGTACAAAATGCCATGACCGTAGCTCAAACAGGACATCTTCTTGTTCAAAGTTTGCAATTTCAGTTGATTACTATAGCGCCCTTATTGTAAATGCCGGATCTCTACRACAAGACACATTATTCAGCGATATATAGTGCACTACTTTTGACCATGGCTCATTTAGCAGATGCTTTAATCCAGAGCAACTTCAGTTAGTGCATGCAATGCAGGTAGATAAACAATCACATGTAAAAAGTAACAAGTAAAACGGAAACGGATAATGTTATTGTAGTTAAAGTGGTCTGTTGGCTGGTGAAAAAGCTCACACATGATTAAGAGACAGATGGGGGTATAATGGTCCCCACTGAAATCTCTATTATATCATTGCTAGAGTTATGGTTGTTTAGTCAATGCATTTATAGTCTACTTAACTGGATAGTAAGTTAGATTAATTGAAAATATTACGTCATTTTTCAAAATGGAGGCTAGTTATCTCTACTAAAACCTCAATTGATTCAACTATAAATAGTACATTATACTGACAAACTGTAAAGTTGACTTGACTTTGTTTTATTAAATTAGGTGTTAGTTAGGATAAAGTTGATATAACTAAAGTTGAAATTGATTCAACTAGGAATAGTAGGTTATACTGACAAATGTTGAAGTTGACTTAACTATCTTTTATTAGTCAAAGTAAATGTTGTGAAAGTAAGGAAAGCTTGACATGTAAAGTTGATAGAGCTTGAAAAGGCCATGCAACTTTATGACAGTAAATAATAAGTTGAAACAAATTATTTTCTACAGTGTAGATCAAAGGACTTAAACGTCTTATACTTAACTTCTGATGTTATACTGACTTGGTCATGTAAAAGATTTCATAGGGAGCTAAAGAGGAGTTTGTTAGATTTTTTTTCTAAACTGCTTTCATTTCTTTACTGACCCACCAAATCAAACCGAAACTCACTCCCACTCCCATGAACACGCGTGCGTGTGTGTGTGTGTGTGTGTGTGTGTGTATGTGTTTTGTTCATTGTCCGGCTTTGGCATTGAGTAGAAACCCACCCCTTCCTTTCCCTATCCAACCAATTACTGTAAATACTCTCACTTTCTTTCTCTCTCTCCTGTTCTCTCTCATCTTATAAACTCCCTCTCTCATTTCAGATCTCCCTCACTATCTCCTTCCCTTCATCCATCCCTCCCTCTCTTCCCTTCTTTCTCAGATGGGCACGAGTGTCGGCATTATGCATGTGTCAGTGCCCAACAATGGAATGCCACTGACACCTAAACAAACACACATTCACCGAGGTGCTCGCTAATCGCTAATGCTGGCTAATGCTGGCTACATAGCGCTTCTCTACACCGTATCCTAGCAACTTCACTTGGAAACGTTCATTTGCCAAACGCCTTCTGCAGTAACCACCCAGGTGGTGGAGTTTTCTGGGAAAAAGAAGAAACAAAATAACACACCAAACAGTTCGGTCAGCATGAAAATTACAGAGCCAGCGTACCCCGGACTATTCCATGTCTATCATGACMGTTGAATGCAATTGTCAAACACATTTGCTTGAAAATGAAACTGCATGTTAGTTTTGAGAGAGTAATTATTAGTGTTTGGGTATACTTTCTGGATTACATTCGTCTTWATGAAAGTGAGGATGGAACGCCATTGAGGTTTTGAATTGAAAAATAAAATGTTGCAAGTTAATGTGTCCTACTTCTTGTAAAGCATACTTCAAGATTCAAGTCACAGGGTMTTTTCAAAACATTGGCAGCTATACCTTTGGGAACCGTCAACGTCTAATGAAATGTGATTGCTAGTCATCCCAAGACAAATATTTTGATTGGATTACATTTTCAAATCAAAATATTTTTCTTCCCACATAAAACTTGGAAATCCTTTGCTCGCTATAAGCTCTCAAGTCGACTTCTTTCTGGTTTGTCATTGTTGGAGTGTACCAAATGTCTTTCAAGCCTTAACCATGACTGACAGGGTAATTGGGACAGCTTGAGTAGAGTACCTACTAAATGTAAATTGAATGTGACCTATAGCTGTAATGCAGGAGCCTTCGAAAGCAAACACAACCAAACCTGCACGGGCAGCCTGCCAGTCAGCAAAGGGTGTGTGTGTGTGTGTGTGTGTGTGTGTGTGTGTGTGTGTGTGTTGTGTGCACTGACTAACAAGAACAATGTTCACGGCTGCCAGCAATGTTACTGCAGGTGTAGGTTCATTCAACCCGGAAAAGCTGCCACCACCGAGACACACCAAAACAATTCCCTTTGCTGTACCGCCCCTTCCACTTCAACTTCCTCCTTAACTGGAACCCTAATCATCTCCTACCCCAAGATACTCAACTACTTCAACATCTTCCTTTCAAACCTAGTATTGTCTGACAGATAAACAGACATCATTTAAAGGGGAAATCTGGAATTCCTTTGTACTCTGATGGCCACAGGACAAATGCACAATCAAAGCTAGTAAAAAAAAAAAAAGCACAAAAACAAACAGTTCTATTTCAGCCAATCAGTACACCTGCCCGCAAAGACCCTCCCACTCAGTCCTGTATATAGTCCACYCAATAACAGAAACTAAATTAGAGATTGCACCTTCAGGTGGGCTTTGCCTCCCCAACAACCCTAATCCTAGCAACTTGCCTTGGATAAACATACATTTCTATTCTAACTCCCCCCAAAAGCATTCCTCCTTCTTTCACTTGCCAAGTACAAACAGGTATTGCTCAACTGACAGGAAGAACAGGATCTGTACCTGTTGCTGCAGTGCAGAGCGTACTCTATGCGCATGAACATTCACTCTTTGTCACACACACACAAGCGCACACACAGGTCAATACAATGGCAGGCAGAGTGCAACACACAATACATGCATGATTGCTCCTCCAAACCAATCTGAGGACCGGTATCAGAAAAAGAGTCTCTTGCACATACAACTTTTCACTGTAGACATCCCTTGCGTTGAGAACCTCAATACACAAAATGTAGCTCTATTGCATTTGATTGTTCATTTTATTTTTGCACGCAGCCTGTGGAAGGTCCTAGGATGGAAATGTTGCAGCAAACGCATCTGCTTCAAAAACAAAACTGAAATTGAATGCTGTAGTAGCATCCATCCAACAGTCAGTCCAGTCGTATCCTTGTCTTTTTTTACTCCGTCTCTATCAACAGGTATCAAGCTTTATCCAAAGGAAAAAYGTGGATGTATTTTACTGTAGGTCAATCAAACATTAAGCCGGCAGTTATAATGCATTGTAAAACTTGTCATACAAGCATGTTTGACTGACTGCCTTGTAATGTCTTGTGAAACTTTAAAATAAGACATTATAAAGACATTGGGGCTCCYGAGTGGCGCAGCGGTCTAAGGCACAGCATCTCAGTGCTAGAGGCGTCACTACAGACCCTGGTTTGATTCCAGGCTGTATCACAACCGGCCGTGATTGGGAGTCCCATAGGGCTGCGCACAATTGGCCCAGCGTCGTCGGGGTTAGGGTTTGGCCGGCGTAGGCCTTCATTGTAAATAAGAATTAGTTCTTAATTGACTTGCCTRGTTAAAYAAAGGTTAAATAAAAAWKKTAATAAAAGGCTCATATATGCTTATAACAACTTGTAAAGCACTATACCTRCAGGCTTTAAGTAATGTGTTACCAATATGTTCAATAATTTCAATGCTCATACGCATAGAAATAAATACTCAAGTACAGAAATAACAAGTGTCCTTTTTTGCTGTGTTATGAAATAACATATATTAAGCTTATAATAAAGGCCATGCTTTTTAGGCCCTTTTTGGGGCACTTTGCTTTTACCGGTATTTCCAGCATTATCCACTAGAGTTGCTGTAGTTATAAAATCCTAGGAAATGTTATTTAAAATGGCACAAACKGTCTCCGATCAAATCATTGCCTGGTTGTGCATGCGTGTTTGGCGGGGGTGATGGCCTGAGCCAGGGTAGGCATAGCTCTGCACATAAAACCTATTATTTGGTAGGGAATACTATTTGTAGGTAAGTGATTCTACATCTCMCTTTGCTCAAGCTGACTTTCCTCTCCAACGGACTCGGAAGTTGTAGCTAAAAATGGGTCAACTAGGGGCAGTTAAAGAGTAGAGTCAATGAAACCAACCATAGAAGTGTATTGTGGTGAATCCGGGGTAGCCCCGACCGGGACTCAGATCTGGCTCCAGCGACTGTCAAGGCAACACCTTAACCATCACGCCAAGAGGTCCAAACCTCTTGATGAGCTCGCTAGGTGTTGGGTTAAGGTCGCTACACTACCCCCATCCTTCGCTCCTCTATACCAAGTCCATCACATGTACACGCCTCATTGCACTTTTGACACCAATGTATAGAATTTTGGGGGGGGGGGGTAGCCCCGACTGGGACTTGAATCCTGATCCAGCAAGTATCAAGCCAAGAGGTTCACACCTTAGAGTAACGGTTAAGGTGTTGGTTTGACTCTCCCCTTTAACGCCCCTAATTCATCTATTTTTAGCTACAACTTTCGAGTCCGTTGGAGAGGATCAGCTTCAGGAAAGTGAGGTGTAGAATAACTGATCTACAAATAGTATTCCCTCCCAAATAATAGGTTGTGTGTGATTAAGATTTGCAGAGCTACGCTTCCCCTGGCTCAGGCCATCCCCCCGCTTAGCGCACAAGCACAAACCAGACATTGATTGGAGACATACACTACATGACCAAAAGTAAATGGACACCTGCTCGTCAAACATCTCATTCCAAGATCATGGGCATTAATATAGAGTTGGTCCTCCCTTTGCTGCTATAACAGCCTCAATTATTCTGGGAAGGCTTTCCCCGAGATGTTGGAACATTGGTGCAGGGACTTGCTTCCATTCAGCCATAAGAGCATTAGTGAGGTCGGGCACTGATGTTTGGCGATTAGATCTGGCTCGCAGTCGGCGTTCCAATTCATACCGAAKGTGTTTGATGGGGTTGAGGTTAGGGCTCTGTGCAGGCTAGTCAAGTTCTTCCACACCAATTTTGACAAATCATTTCTGTATGGACCTTGCTTWGTGCACGGGCGATTGTGATGCTGAAACAGGAAAGGGCCTTCTCGACTGTTGCCACAAAGTTGAATGCACAGAATCGACTAGAAWGTCATTGTATGCTGTAGCATTAAGATTGCCTTTCACTGGAACTAAGGGGCATAGCTTGAACCATGAAAAACAGCCCCAGACCATTATTCCTCCTCCACCAAACTTTACAGTTGGCACTATGCATTCGGGCAGGTAGTGTTCTCCTGGCATCCGCCAAACACAGATTTSTCTGTCGGACTGCCAGACGGTGAAGCGTGATTCATCACCCCAGAGAACCCATTTCCATTGCTAAGAGTCCAATGGTGGCGAGCTTTACACCACCCTAGCCGACACTTGGCATTGCGCATGGTGATTTTAGGTTTGTGTGCGGCAGCTCAGCCATGGAAACTAATTTTATGAAGCTCCCGACGAACAGTTCTTGTGCTGACKTTGCCTCCAGAGGCAGTTTGGAACTAGGCATTGAGTTTTACAACCGAGGACAGATGATTTTTACGCGCTTCAGCACTCGGCGGTCTCGTTCTGTGAACTTGTGTGGCCTACCACTTCGCGGCTGAGTAGTTGTTGCTCCTAGATGTTTCCACTTCACAATAACTGCACTTCACTTACAGTTGACCGGGGCAGCTCTAGCAGGGCAGAAATTTGACGAACTGACTTGTTGGAAAGGGGGCATCCTATGACGATGCCATGTTGAAAGTCACGGAGCTCTTCAGTAACGCAATTCTACTACGCAATTCTACTGCCAATGTTCAATTTTAGACACCTGTCAGCAATGGGTATGGCTGAAAAAGCCAAATCCACTAATTTCAAGGGATGTCCACATACWTTTGTATATACACTACCATTCAAAAGTTTGGGGTCACTTAGAAATGTCCATCTAGGCAGAGTTGCAAAGAAAAAGCCATATCTCAGACTGGCCAATAAAAAGAAAAGATTAAGATGGGCAAAAGAACAGACACTGGACAGAGGAACACTGCCTAGAAGGCCAGCATCTTCACTGTTGACGTTGAGACGTGTTTGTGGGTACTATTTAATGAAGCTGCCAGTTGAGGWCTTGTGAGGTGTCTGTTTCTCAAACTAGACACTCTAATATACTTGTCCTCTTGCTCAGTTGTGCACCGGGCCTCCCACACCTCTTTCTATTCTGGTTAGAGACAGTTTGCGCTGTTCTGTGAAGGGAGTAGTACACAGCGTTGTACGAGATCTTCAGTTTCTTGGCAATTTCTCACATGGAATAGCCTTCATTTCTCAGAACAAGAATAGACTGACGAATTTCAGAAGAAAGAAATTTGTTTCTGGACATTTTTGAGCTGGTAATCGAACCCACAAATGCTGATTCTCCAGATACTCAACTGGTCCAAAGGCCAGTTTTATTGCTTCTTTAAATAAAGACAACAGTTTTCAGCTGTGCTAACATAATTGCAAAAGGGTTTTCTAATGATCAAATAGCCTTTTAAAATTATACACTTGGATTAGCTAACAATGTGCCAATGGAACACAGGAGTGATGGTTGCTGATAATGGGACTCCGTATTAGAGGTCGACCAATTAATCGGAATGGCCGATTAATTATTCATTATTCAACAATCGGAAATCACTTCTTTTTTTACACTAGGCAAGTCAGCTAAGAACACATTCTTATTTTCAATGACGGCCTAGGAACGAACGGTGGGTTAACTGCCTTGTTCAGGGGCAGAACGACAGATTTTTACCTTGTCAGCTCGGGGATTCAATCTTGCAACCTTACGGTTAACTAGTCCAACGCTCTAACCACCTGCCTYWCATTGCACTCCACGAGGAGCCTGCCTGTTACGCGAATGCAGTAAGAAGCCAAGTTAAGTTSCTAGCTAGCATTAAACTTATCTTATAAAAAACAATCAATCAAAATCACTAGTTAACTACACATGGTTGATGATATTACTAGTTTATCTAGCGTGTCCTGCGTTGCATATAAATCGATGCGGTGTGCATTCGCGAAAAAGGACTGTCGTTGCTCCAACGTGTACCTAACAATAAACATCAATGCCTTTCTTAAAATCAATACACAAGTATATATCTTTAAACCTGCATATTTAGTTAATATTGCCTGCTAACATGAATTTATTTTAACTAGGTAAATTGTGTCACTTCTCTTGCAACAGAGTCAGGGTATATGCAGCAGTTTGGGCCGCCTGGCTCGTTGCGAACTATGTGAAGAATATTTCTTCCTAACAAAGACAGCCAACTTCAYCAAACGGGGGAWGATTTAACAAAAGCGCATTTGCGGAAAAAAGCACAATCRTTGCACGACTGTACCTAACCATAAACATCAATGCCTTTCTTAAAATCAATACACAGAAGTATATATTTTTAAACCTGCATATTTAGCTAAAAGAAATCCAGGTTAACAGGCAATATTAACCAGGTGAAATTGTGTCACTTCTCTTGCGTTCATTGCACRCAGAGTCTGGGTATATGCAACAGTTTGGGCCGCCTGGCTCGTTGCGAACTAATTTGCCAGAATTTTCCGTAATTATAACATAACATTGAAGGTTGTGCAATGTAACAGGAATATTTAGACTTATGGATGCCACCCGTTAGATAGAATCGTCGGTTCCGTATTTCACTKAAAGAATAAAYGTTTTGTTTGAGATKATAGTTTCCGGATTGGACCATATTAAATGACCTATGGCTCRTATTTCTGTTATTATGTTATAATTAAGTCTATGATTTAGATAGATATGTAGATATTCCATAAAAAATCTGCAGTTTCCCGCTACAATAGTAATTTACAACATTAACAATTTCTCCACTGTATTTCTGATTAATTTTATGTTATTTTAATGGGCAAAAAAAAWKTGCTTTTCTTTCAAAAACAAGGACATTTACAAGTGACCCCGAACTTTTGAACGGTAGTGTATATAGTGTATTTCGTAGGATTTTCTACCTGCRGCAATACTAGTGGATAATGTTGAAAATATTGGTAAAAGCAAACTGCCTCAAAAAGTGCCTAAAAAGCATGGCTCTACTTATAAAAAGGCATTCTGAAGGCCAATACATACTTAAAACAATTTATAAAGCAGTTACAGTCGAAAAAATATCACCCCATCACTCCCCCGCAAGACATGCTAACCTCTCYCCATTACAATAACAGGGGAGGTTAGCATTTTTGGGGGGGTATGCTATTTATTGTGCGCGGCACCATGGGTCTCCTAGTCACGGGCGGCTGCGACAGAGCCTGGACTCGAACCCAGAATCTCTAGCGGCACAGCTAGGACTGCAATGCAGTGCCTTCGACCACTGTGCCACTCAGGAGGCCCTCAAATACTTAACTTTTGACCATTTTAATACACATATAAGTAAGTAAATCTGACCCAATACGTTTGGTCCCCTAAAATGGGGGGGACTATGTACCAAAAAGTATTGTAATTGCTAATCACCTGATATGGATGACAATACCCTCAAATTAAAGCTGACAGTCTGCCTCATAGTCATTGTATCATTTCAAATCCAAAGTGCTGGAGTAGAGCCAGAGCAACAACAAAATGTGTCACTGTCCCAATACTACTGGAGCTCACTACTATTAGCGTAATACCTGCAGGCAGGTAGGTTACCAATGTATTTTAAAAATGTATTCYGAGGCCAGGAAATTTGGGGATGACCCTACAGATAAGAGGATGCACTAGTCATTAGTCAGTTAAGTTGCATGGTGTCCAGACTAGCGAGTCATTGTGCTTCATTGAGTTTTAACTAGAGTGAGTGATACTAACTTGAGAGGCTTAATCACCACCAAGTGAGTTTCAGTCAATGGGTGCACCGGAGTGTGAGAGTTAAAGGGTTGTGAAGACTGTCAAACACACACACACAAASCTACATGCTCTAATCTGAGTGTGCACATTGACATAGAGCCAAAGGTTTCAGTGTGTTCCCACCTGTATAATAGGAACCCTGACACAGTTGCATATCAAACCCCAACAGCTGACCTTTGGAATATCAACCTATCAAAAAACAAGGGTGTGTGTGTGTGTGCGTGTGGGTGTGCATTTGTGTATCCATAAGTCTTCCCGCTTTAGCTCAGGAAGATTCMGTTTCTATTAGTGTTTTAGTGAAAATATGAATATATTTACATGACTCGAATGTGATGCTTTGTGCGCAATGAAAACATTACTATGAACACCAATGTGGTAATGATTTGCTTCCAAAGAAGAAAGAGACTGATTGGTACAAAAACTGTACAGACCTGTTACAGAAAATGCAATTGTATTTGGTAACCACGTCACCTGTCACTAGTAGTTACGTGTGTGTATGTATGTATGTATGTTTTTGAACCAAAACAACTAATGAAACACGCACCAATATACTCAATATGCACTGTCTGCAGCTGGTGACTAAGTGTAAGTTGTGGTAGCTGTTAAATCGACTGAACTTTAGATCGCAAAATACAATAAGTCAGTTATGCCTCCATGTCAAAAAAATAGGCTACAACTGGTAATGTAGGCTAGCTATAGGTCTACATTGAGAAAGTTTGTATCTGTGATTCTGTTTAGTCTTCTTACAAAGACTGAATTTGATATGAGAAAGTTGGAGATACAACAATTGCATCAATACAATTGTACAGTAATAGCTTGGTTGTTGTGAATGAATGCATGGTGCCCTTTGGAAAGACGTARCCTACATGTAGGCCTATGTGTTTGCAGAATATTTTGCTCTTCCATTTTTCACTGGTTAATATTTGAAGTGCTGCAGTTTCAAGAGTGACAAGTGGTCTGTTCTATGAGACAATGTCCTCTTTAGCGCAAGCAGTGAATAATTGACCTCGTCATGAGCCCTTGGAGCATACAATGCAATCACTGTTGTTTTGATTTTGTTTACCACAAAAGTGAACTCTTCTCAACTATTCGTACAAGTGCCATTTTCACACAAAGTTGCTAAGCAGGTTCTCATATTTCTTGGCGGCGTAGGCTACTTACGGCCTACTTGTTTCACTCCAATGTATTAAGTTACTATAGGCTACTGTATGCTACTCTGTGTCACTATACACTTTAACACAACACATTAAATTGTAACAGCATTACCAAATGAAGCGCGAACTCCAGCTCTTTACTGCGCTTCCATTTTAACCGTTTGTCGTTATCAATAGTGGCTAATAAATCTCGAGCCACAACATTGAAATCAGTGCGAGGGGGTGGTTGGACTCACATAGGAATGCGGTCTATTGTCGGAGCACAAAGTCATGCTCTCTGGGTCGAGTTGAACTCCCCACAATTTCGAGAATTCACATTGTTTTCAATTATTCCAAGGTTTTACATAGGCCTATCACATTTGATTAATTTAATTATTCAGACACTGTGTAAAAGAGAAGAGAATCCAACGTGAGACCCACCTTCTCTGCCCAATGCGCCYGAAAGTCCGACCAGCAGTAACCGGAGAAACAGAAAACTTCTCGCCGCCTCCATCGATTGCGACCACCACTAGTCCATAGTACCCAACACTTTTGTATTCCTACAGAGGAGCGCCCCTAMACCTTTATTCATGCAGTTAGTTTTGAGGTTGTTTTTCCAATCCCAGTAACTTCCTCCTCGGAATTCCGTGCCTGTGGTTCGCCTGTCGGTAGTAGGCTTGCGTGACACAGCCAGTCGGCGCGCTCCCGTGAAGGGCTGAATGGGGAGTGGCAGATAGGGCCGATTGACTCCAACAGCCCAATAGAGTCGCCCGCGGCCCGCTTCAGTCAGAAAGTCACTCAAAATGGTCTGACGAAGAATTATCTGGGATTCTACATATTGAGTTCTTGAAATAATTATTAATTGCTTATACAAGTCTATGCCGTAGATTTAGTCTTATTAAAATGCTTCACTGTTCTCAGGCCCTTCTCTGGGAGCGCGAAATTAGGAGGAAGAAGAATAAGCTCTATTCATACCAACTATCCACTCTCCACCAACATCAGTTAGGGTCAGAGTCCAACAGACTGCATATAACTAATCAGGAAACTGCACAAAACTATTCATAAGTCCATCTGTGCACATGCTCCATGTCTTGCACAAGGTTTGTTCTCGGTCAAGCCTGAATGTTAGGTTCTCAGAAAGTGAAAGATTGATATGGTTAGCTATTGATAGCAACAGTGTGGAGGGGTGCCCTTGCCTTACTTCACTGCATGACATTGTCCAGGTTCCAAAAATCTTTAAACATTTCCTTTCCTTATCTCCTTTCCTTCATGAACCAAAAGAGGTTAGGGCAGGTTATATTGTGGAAACATTGCATTCCCCAGAAAGGGATGGGGGGTAGTAGGCCTAGCAGTGTACACTATTAGGGGTAGAAGTGCACAGTCATGGTCTACCTAAATGTTATAGATTAGTCTCAGTGAGGTTTTAAATGGTTTAAAAGTCATTTATTAACAGTGATTGAATTCTTAGTTTGTGTTCTTTTTTTTCAACTCATTGTGTATAAATGTGTGAGTCAGTTTTGTGTTTGCTAAATGATGGGTTTTATGGCTGCGCTGTAATGGATTATTACCTGTATAAGCCTATTGTTACCGTACAGCCAATACCCTATACGATCACTATTTGGCAAACAACATACAATTTCATACAATTTGAATCAATGAATAWTAACTGTTTACTGATAATTCACAAACTACAAAATTAGTTAAGTGTCTAATTAGTGTATTTGTAAACCCTTAAAGTAGAGTAACCTCCCTTAAAGTAGTCCCATTATGGGCAAGTTAGGTCCATAAACAGTGTAAGAAGGTTGAGAAATAGATCCCTTTCCCGTTTCACTTTCAGTTGAAAAGTCAAAAATGTCATGATCTTCAATAACAGGAGCCCTATTCAAAGGAGCCTTACAAGGCAAGACCTGGGAAGTTAGCAATGTGGTGAGAGATACTGTTGAGTAGTGAGAGGCTCTGTACGGACAGCTTCCCTAGTCACTGCAAAGCAGCATCTTTTTTAAAGCTGCAATATGTAACTTTCTGGGTGACCTGACCAAATTCACATTGAAATGTGAGTTATAGGTCTGTCATTTCCTTAAAAGCATGTCTAAGAAGCAGTAGATATGTTCTATGTACATTATTTCTATGCTGTTCTAAGTTGTCAACCGTGATGGAGAGGTCTTGGAGCGATCAGGCCTTCCTTGGGAGGAAGAGCAGCTCCATCTTGTCGTGGTTGAGCTTGAGGTGGTGGCCTGACATCCAAGCTGAGCTATCTGCGAGGCATGCAGAGATGCGTGTCGCCACCTGGGTATCAGAAGGGGGGAAGGAGAAAAGTAGTTGAGTGTCATCCGCATAGCAATGATAGGAATGATCATGTGGGGATATGATGGAGCCGAGTAACTTGGTAATTAGAGAGAAGAGGAGAGGGCCTAGAACCAAGCCCTGGGGGACACCAGTAGTGAGAGTATGTGGTGCAGACACAGATCCTCTCCACGTCACCTGGTAGGAGYGGCCTGCCAGGTAGGGTGCAATCCAAGAGTGTGCAGAGCCTGAGACGCCCAGGCCTGAGAGGGTGGAGAGGAGGATCAGATAGTTCACGGTGTCGAAGGTAGCAGATAGATCTAAGAGGATGAGAACAGAGGAGAGAGAGTCAGCTTTGGCAGTGTGGAGAGCCTCCGAGACACAGAGGAGAGCAGTCTCGACTGAGTGATCCGTCTTGAAGCCTGACTGATTAGGGTCAAGAAGATCGTTCCGAGAGAGATAGCAAGAGAGTTGGTCAGAGACAGCAAGCTCAAGTGTCTTGGAAAGAAGAGAAAAATGGGATACCAGTCCGTAGTTTGACATCAGAAAAGTCGAGTGTTGGTTTCTTGAGGTGGGGMGYGACTGGCAGTTTTGAAATCAAAGGGGACGCAGCTAGTGGTCAGGGATGTGAGGAATGGGAGAAGGTGTCCGAACCTTATTAATTGCAGGAGAGGGTGGAGAATTAAGGAGGAGGAGAAGGTGGAAAAGAGTTTCCTAGGGTTAGAGGCAGAAGGTTGACATTTAGAGTGATAGAAAGTGGCTTTAGCAGCAAATATAGAGCAGCCATGGAGCAGGAGGGGAGGGCCTAGCCAGCCAGGAGTAAAGAGGACACTGTGAGTCGTAGGTTCCGGAAGGGAAGAAGAGTAGGGTCGAAAGAGGTAGAATCAGGAGACAAGAGGGAGAAGGATTTAGCAGAAGGGAGAGATGATAGGATAGAAGAGGAGAGAGTAGTGGGAGAGAGAGAGCAAAGATTTGGACGATGCATGACCATCTGGGTAGGGGCCCTGAGTGGTACACTGGGGGGGGGGGGGGCACGAGTAATGTCTGCAGTTTTCGGTTTGGCTATTTGTTTCAAGTGTATTAGTCTATAAATAAATCTCTTTGCCAAAATTCGTCATCTCTCCCATGTCTTATTCGACTAGAATTTGTTCTGAAATTTTATTGCTTGCCAACATTTTACTCTCTCCTCTATGTTTAATATACACACATACATTAATTATTAATTTCGGTTGCCTATGCTGACGTGAAGTTTGTTCTATAGAAAGTATTTGACTCTGATGTGTGCCACAGAAAGTATTTGGCTCTAGCCACAAAATAAGGAAATTAGAAGGGGTAGGATTTCGGCAAGGCCATTTCTTGCCTGCCGAAATCCCCCCCTTGTCACGATCGTGTGGAGGAGAGACGGACCAAAACGCAGCATGTGGAAAATAAGCCATCTTCTTTTATTTTTACTACGAAGATGAACATGAAACAAAACACTATTACAAACTATACAAAAACAACAAACGTGAAGCTATAAACGTAGTGTGCGCGCACACACACACACACGCACGCACGCACGCACGCACGCACGCACGCACAGCACGCACGCACGCACGCACGCACAGCACGCACGCACGCACGCTACAAACGTTCAACATAGACAATTCCCCACAACCAGCTAAAGCCAATGGTTGCCTTAAATTGGCTCCCAATCAGAGACAACAATAACCAGCTGTCTCTAATTGAGACCCAATTCAGGCAACCATAGACTTTCCTAGATACCTACACTCAACCATAGACACAAGTAGACTACTATACTAAACATAAACCCAACTACTCTAATAAACCCCTAAACCTTACAACCACCCTAGACACTACAAAAACCACATACATTCCCCATGTCACACCCTGACCTAACCAAAATAATTAAGAAAACAAAGAATACTAAGGCCAGGGCGTGACACCCCTTCTATCTTGGGACTGCAAGGCCTGGCACACTTCAGAATCATTTTTGGTAGCTCATGTTGACCAGTAGTGTGTGCCACAGACAGCAAAATTAGAGTATAAAGAAACATAAACATTTATTTTATAACCATTTTGTAATGTTTAAGAAAATGAAGATAATACACAAATATTATCACACAATAACRCAAAAACATTAAATAAGAAATACAAATTTYAGTCTTTGCATAATGACATATAAAATGACAATAAATCAAATATAAAATGACAATAAATAACATAAACAAATATTGGAAAGCTGCAACAGCTTGACTGAACATTTAGTCCACTTTTAGTTGACTGAACATTTAGTTCCAGGCGATACCGCCTGGAACTCAAGCCTAACCTAGTCCTGACAGGCAGCGCAGACATAATCCTCCAATGATGGGATGGTTTTCATACAGGACTGGTGGAACCATTGTGGGCAGCGGTCACAACCAATCTGAAATTTATGATGAAAATGTTAATATATTWAAAAAAWWAAAWACATTTTCTTGAATGACAATTATTTCATTATCAGACAAAGCGGATGATACTACGTCTAGAAATATTACTATTTATACAAATTCGTGCTCCTAAAAATGTGCCTTTAGAAGGGAACAAGCAATTACCCAGTTAGTGTCTTCCTCATTATTGTCCACCTCCCCACAGAAGTGGCACAGTTGGCTCAGGTCATCGCGCAAAACATAATATCAAGTAGTCTATACATCTTTACATGTATTTTTCTGAGCAAACAGGGAACAGGGAACAAGGTTTCTTGTAACACAATTATTTAAATACATGTGTTTAAGTGGCCTTCTAGTCAGAAGTTGGATCAAAGATAACATTTATATGGATCTTTCAAGGCTTTTTTTATCTACAATTATATTAAATTAGACAGTGACTAGGGTGGGTTATCTAGGTGATTTATTATCTATGTTGGCCTGGTATGGTGACAGTGACTAGGGTGGGTTATCTAGGTGATTTATTATCTATGTTGGCCTGGTATGGTTCCCAATCAGAGGCAGCTGTTTATCGTTGTCTCTGATTGGGGATCATATTTAGGCAGCCATTTCCCCATTGTGCTTTGTGGGATCTTGTCTAGGTATAGTTGCCTGCGAGCACTACTTTGAGCTWCACGTTTCATTTTTTTGATTTATWGTTTTTTTCCCTTTGTGTTTCTCTTCCAAATAAAAAGGATGGMAACATACCACGCTGCATCTTGGTCCACTCCTTATAACGATCGTGACAAAAGATCCCACCAACAACGGACCAAGCAGCGTGCCCAGGAAGAAAGCCAGGAGTGGAGGACATCCTGGACGTGGGACGAGATTATGGCAGGAGACAGAAGCCTGCCATGGAAGCAGGCGGAGGCAGCGAGGGAACAACAAATATGACACCGGGGTTCGCGGCCACGACGGAAGCCCGAGAGGCAGTCTCAAAAATGTTTTGGGGGGGGGAACACGGGGTGGTTGGCGGAGCCAGGTTTTGAACCAGAGCCAACTCCCCGTACTCACCGTGGGGAGCGTGTGACCGGTCAGGCACCATGTTTTGCGGTGATACGCACTGTGTCTCCAGTGCGCAATCACAGCCCGGTGCGTTCTGTGCCAACTCCTCGCACTTGTCGTGCTAAAGTGGGTATCTGTCCAGAACGGGTTGTGCCGGCTCTACGCGCTGTATCCCCAGTGCGCCTTCACAGCCCAGTGYGTCCTGTGCCAGCTTCCCGCACTTGCCGTGCGAAGGTGGTCATTTGTCCAGGACGCGTTGTAACAGCTCTACGCTCCAGACCTCCAGTGCGTCTCCACAGTCCAGTACGTCCTGTGCCTCCTCCCCGCACTCACCCTGAGGTGCGTGTCAGCAGCCCGGTGCCACCTGTACCGGCCCCACGCATCAGGCCTCCAGTGCGTCTCCACAGTCCAATACGTCCTGTGCCTCCTCTCCGCACTCGCCCTGATGTGCGTGTCACCAGCCCACCAGCCCCACGCATCAGGCCTCCAGTGCGCCTCCCCAGTCCAGAGCTTCCGGCGACAGTTCCCAGTCCAGAGCTTCCGGCGACAGTTCCCAGTCCAGAGCTTCCGGCGACAGTTACCAGTCCGGATCCTCCAGGCCACGGTCCGGAACCTCCTGAGACGGTCCACGGTCCGGAACCTCCTGAGACGGTCCACGCTCCGTAACCACCTGAAACGGTCCACGGTCCGGAACCACCTGAGACGGTCAACGGTCCGGAACCACCAACAACGGTCGGCGGTCCGGAGCCTCCAGCGACGGTCCGGAGCCTCCAGAGCCTCCAGTGACGGTCTGCGGTCCAGAGCCTCCTGCGACAGCGACAGTTCCCAGTCCGGAGCCTCCGGCAACGATCTACGGTCCGGTTCCTCCGGTGACGATCCATGGTCCGGAGTCCCCGGTGACGATCCACGGTCCGGAGTCCCCGGCGACGATCTACGGTCCGGAGTCCCCGGCGACGACCTACGGTCCAGTTCCTTCGGCGACAATCCACGGTCCGGAGTCCCCGGCGACGATCTACGGTCCGTTTCCTCCGGCAATGATCCACGGTCCGGAGCCTCCAGCAACAATCCACGGTTCGGAGCCTCCAGCGACAATCCACGGTCCGGAGCCTCCAACGACAATCCACGGTCCGGAACCCCAGGCAACGATCCACGGTCCGGTTCCTACGGCGACAACCCACGGTCCGGTTTCCGACGGCGACGACCCACGGTTCGGTTCCGACGGCGACGAGCCACGATCCGGAGCTTCCGGCGATGATCCCCGCACCAGAGCCGCCATGGAAGATGACGTACAGTGGGGAGAACAAGTATTTGATACACTGCCGATTTTGCAGGTTTTCCTACTTACAAAGCATGTAGAGGTGTGTAATTTTTATCATAGGTACACTTCAACTGTAGAAGACGGAATCTAAAACAAAAATCCAGAAAATCACATTGTATGATTTTTAAGTAATTAATTAGCATTTTATTGCATGACATAAGTATTTGATACATCAGAAAAGCAGAACTTAATATTTGGTACAGAAACCTTTGTTTGCAATTACAGAGACAGACGTTTCCTGTAGTTCTTGACCAGGTTTGCACACACTGCAGCAGGGATTTTGGCCCACTCCTCCATACAGACCTTCTCCAGATCCTTCAGGTTTCGGGGCTGTCGCTGGGCAATACGGACTTTCAGCTCCCTCCAAAGATTTTCTATTGGGTTCAAGTCTGGAGACTGGCTAGGCCACTCCAGGACCTTGAGATGCTTCTTACGGAGCCACTCCTTAGTTGCCCTGGCTGTGTGTTTTGGGTCGTTGTCATTCTGGAAGACCCAGCCACGACCCATCTTCAATGCTCTTACTGAGGGAAGGAGGTTGTTGGCCAAGATCTCGCGATACATGCCCCATCCATCCTCCCCTCAATACGGTGCAGTCGTCCTGTCCCCTTTGCAGAAAAGCATCCCCAAAGAATGATGTTTCCACCTCCATGCTTCACAGTTGGGATGGTGTTCTTGGGGTTGTACTCATCCTTCTTCTTCCTCCAAACACAGCGAGTGGAGTTTAGACCAAAAAGCTCTATTTTTGTCTCATCAGACCACATGACCTTCTCCCATTCCTCCTCTGGATCATCCAGATGGTCATTGGCAAACTTCAGACGGGCCTGGACATGCGCTGGCTTGAGCAGGGGACCTTGCGTGCGCTGCAGGATTTTAATCCATGACGGCGTAGTGTGTTACTAATGGTTTTCTTTGAGACTGTGGTCCCAGCTCTCTTCAGGTCATTGACCAGGTCCTGCCGTGTAGTTCTGGGCTGATCCCTCACCTTCCTCATGATCATTGATGCCCCACGAGGTGAGATCTTGCATGGAGCCCCAGACCGAGGTGATTGACCGTCATCTTGAACTTCTTCCATTTTCTAATAATTGCGCCAAACAGTTGTTGCCTTCTCACCAAGCTGCTTGCCTATTGTCCTGTAGCCCATCCCAGCCTTGTGCAGGTCTACAATTTTATCCCTGATGTCCTTACACAGCTCTCTGGTCTTGGCCATTGTGGAGAGGTTGGAAGTCTGTTTGATTGAGTGTGTGGACAGGTGTCTTTTATACAGGTAACGAGTTCAAACAGGTGCAGTTAATACAGGTAATGAGTGGAGAACAGGAGGGCGTCTTAAAGAAAAACTAACAGGTCTGTGAGAGCCGGAAATCTACTGGTTGGTAGGTGATCAAATACTTATGTCATGCAATAAAATACAAATTAATTACTTAAAAATCATACAATGTGATTTTCTGGATTTTTGTTTTAGATTCCGTCTCTCACAGTTGAAGTGTACCTATGATAAGAAATTACAGACCTCTAAATGCTTTGTAAGTAGGAAAACCTGCAAAATCGGCAGTGTATCAAATACTTGTCTCCCCACTGTATCTGCGAGCGGAGTGGGTACTTCGCCCCGCACCGGAGCCGCCCCCGACGGTAGCTGCCCACCCGGACCCTCCCCTATTGAGTCAGGTTTTGCGGTCGGAGTCCGCACCTTTGGGGGGGGGGGGTACTGTCACGCCCTGACCATAGAGAGCTATCTATTCTCTATGTTGGTTGGGGCGTGACAGTGACTAGGGTGGGTTATCTAGGTGATTTATTATCTAATAAATTATCTATAAATGTTGGCCTGGTATGGTTCCCAATCAGAGGCAGCTGTTTATCGTTGTCTCTGATTGGGGTCATATTTAGGCAGCCATTTCCACATTGTGCTTTGTGGGATCTTGTCTAGGTATAGTTGCCTGCGAGCACTACTTTGAGCTTCACGTTTCATTTTTTTTTCCTTTGTGTTTCTCTTCCAAATAAAAAGGATGGAAACATACCACGCTGCCTCTTGGTCCACTCCTTATAACGATCTGACATTTAGAAATTGAACATACCTGTGTTTTGGAGGAGAGTGACTGCTATTTCTTCTCTCATGATGTTAACATTGTCCGTATTTGAAAAGACAATTGATTCCTCCTTCAGAACACATTCAGCAAACTGGGAAAGAATTTGATGGGAAATTTCAGTTTTCCCCAACAAAATTGTTACACTTAAGATTCTAATTCGCAAGTATACAACGACACAGCTATAATATAATTGACAGTTCTGTTTTGCCTTTTAGCAGTATACTTCCAGTAGGTTAATTATACATTACTTATACTCTCATACTTACTTTCAAGGCAAAGACTCCACAAGAAGTAACAAGGGTACCACACGCCCATCTGGAGATATTACACCCCTTCTCTCTCAGGAATGATCTGAACATAAAGTATAGCATTTTGAGGGGAATCTGAGAATGCAGGGATTCCAGCAGGGTTTGAGTTGAAGTAGTCAAATCGGAGCTGACAAGGCTCTGACTTAGAATCTTTGGGGGCATCGCTGGATGGTGGGAGAAGAAGCAGAACGTTCAGGTTAGGGCTGGAATGTAAATGTGATCATCTCGGATTATCTAACATCTGAGAATGGGCAGGCATTCCCTCGGATGAAGAGCATCTCCGTCTTGCTGATTATGTGCTGTCATCCAGGTGGAAATGTCACCTGCATACTGATGTAGGATAAGAGATAAGTTGAGTGTCTCGTGAATATGTTTATGTATATGTACTGTACATGTGTGTGTGATGTGTATATATATCTATATCTATTTTTTACATTTCAATTATTATTATCCATATTTGTGTTGTGGTTGAGGGGTGGAGAGGTTGATGGGGACAGTGGAGGTGCTGGGGGTGTCCTATTGAGGGATAAGGAACCTATTGGGGAGGGGATTCTTCATGGAGGCACATTCAGTCAAGTTTTGTTTATTATATTATTATACATTTATAAATGTTCTTCTTTTTTTCTATTATTATAACAGTTACTGTGATTATGAATATGCACTGATGTTGAATTATATATTTAAATACTTTATTTAAATACTTTTATATACTTTCTTTTTCGCCCACAGTTCAGATTTGTGATTTTATATTATTTTACTATTACTACTGTATCTACAGTTAAAGTCGGAAGTTTACATACACTTAGGTTGGAGTCATTAAAACTCTTGTTAACAAACTATAGTTTGGCAAGGCGGTTAGGATATCTACTTTGTGCATGACACAAGTAATTTTTCCAACAATTGTTTACAGACAGATTATTTCACTTATCATTCACTGTATCACAATTCCAGTGGGTCAGAAGTTAATATACACTAAGTTGATGTCTTTAAACAGCTTGGAAAATTCCAGAAAATGATGTCATGGCTTTAGAAGCTTTTGTTAGGCTAATTGACATAATTTGAGTCAATTGGAGTAACCTGTGGATGATTTTCAAGACCTACCTTCAAACTCAGTGCCTCTTTGCTCGACATCATGGGAAATCAAAAGAAATCAGCAAAGACCTCAGAAAAAAATTGTAGACGTCCACAAGGTCTGGTTCATCCTTGAGAGCAATTTCCAAACGCCTGAAGGTACCACGTTCATCTGTACAAACAATAGACGCAAGTATAAACACCATAAACAACGCAGCCATCATACCGCTCAGGAAGGAGACGCGTTCTGTCTCCTAGAGATGAACGTACTTTTGTTCCAAAAGTGCAAATCAATCCAGAACAACAGCAAAGGACCTTGTGTAGATGCTGGAGGAAACAGGTACAAAAGTTTAGATATCCACAGTAAAACGAGTCCTATATCGACATAACCTGAAAGGCCGCTCAGCAAGGAAGAAGCCACTGCTCCAAAACTGCCATAAAAAATCCAGACTATGGTTTGCAACTGCACATGGGGACAAAGATCGGACTATTTGGAGAAATTCCTCTGTTCTGATGAAACAAAAATAAACTGTTTGGTCATAATGACCATTGTTATGTTTGGAGGAAAAAGGGGGATGCTTGCAAAACGAAGAACACCATCCCAACTGTGAAGCACGGGGGTGGCACCATGTTGTGAGGGTCTTTGCTGCAGGAGGTGTCACGTTCTGACCATAGTTCTTGTGGTTTTTCCTTGTTTTGTGTTGGTCAGGACGTGAGCTGGGTGGGCATTCTATGTTTTGTGTTTCTATGTGGGGATTGTCAATTGGCCTGATGTGGTTCTCAATCAGAGGCAGGTGTTTGTCATTTTCTCTGATTGGGAACCAATTAAGGTAGCCTGTTTTGTGTGGATTTGTGGGTGGTTGTTTCCTGTCTTTGTGTTTCTCTGCACCAGATAGGACTGTTTCGTTTTGCCACGTTTGTTATTTGTATTTGTATAGTGTTCACGTTATCGTCTCTTTATTAAAATCATGTTGAACACGGATATACGCTGCGTCTTGGTCGATCCCTGCTACACCTCCTCTTCAAACGAAGAGGAGGAAGGCTGTCGTTACAGGAGGGACTGGTGCACTTCACAAAATAGATGAAATCATGCGGTAGGAAAATGATGTGAATATATTGAAGAAACATCTCAAGACATCAGTCAGGAAGTTAAAGTTTGGTCGCAAATGGGTCTCTCAAATGGACAATGACCCCAAGCATACTTCCAAAGTTGTGGCAAAATGGCTTAAGGACAACAAAGTCAAGGTATTGCAGTAGCCATCACAAGCCCTGACCTTAATCCTACAGAAAATGTGTGGGCAGAACTGAAAAAGTGTGGCGAGCAAGGAGGCCACAAACCTGACTCAGTTACACCAGCTCTGTCAGGAGGAATGGGCCAAAATTCACCCAACTTATGTGTGGAAGCTTGTGGAAGGCCACCCGAAACGTTCCCAAGTTAAACAATTTAAAGGCAATGCTACCAAATACTAATTGAGTGATGTAAACTTCTGACCCACTGGGCATGGATGAAAGAAATTAAAACTGAAATAAATCATTCTCTCTATTATTCGACATTTCACATTCTTAAAATAAAGTGGTGATCCTAACTGACCTAAAACAGGGAATTTTACTATGATTAAATGTATTTGGCTAAGGTGTATGTAAACATCCGACTTCAACTGTATAACGTGATTTTATCTTGTGGCAATGACCTTGAGCCTTCTTGGAAGGGCACTAGTAATGTAACTATATGGCAGGACACAGAGGAGTGTTTCGAATTTCGATGTCTCCCATTACTACTGTACATACATAGAACTGGACATTCTTAAAAACTAAAACAGACAAAGTGTAAATTTTTTTTTAGGAAAAGCCATAAGAGGGAAAAGCACGATGGGATGGGGGATTGAGGGACTGGTAGAGAGAACAGTAGAGGGCTCTGAAAACTATTACTGCTGAAATAACCACTTCCTTTTGTGACTAGTCTATTACTTCATGTGGCACACATCAGAGGGCATGATAGGTCCCAAAATGATCCTGAAGTGTGCCAGGCTTTGCAGTCCAAGATAGAAGAGGGGTGAAATTCTGCAGGCAAGAAATTAGCCTTGCCGAAATCCCCCCCCCCCCTTCTAATTTCCTTAATTTTGTGGCTCGAGTCAAATACTTTCTGTGGCACACACTACTGGTCAACATGAGCTACCAAGATTATTCTAAAGTGTGCCAGGTCCTTGCAGTCCCAAGATAGAAGGTTGGGGGGGAATTTCGGCAAGCAAGAAAATGGCCTTGCCGAAATCCTACCCCTTCTAATTTCCTTAATTTTGTGGCTAGTCAAATACTTTCTGTGGCACACATCAGAGTCAAATACTTTCTATAGAACAAACTTCAGATCAGGATTGGCAACTGAAATGAATAATTAATGTATGTGTGTTATATTAAACATAGAGGGAGTAAAATGTAGGCAAGCATTTCTGAACAACTACTAGTTGAATAAGACATGGGAGAGATGACGAATTTTGGCAAAGAGATTTATTTATAGACTAATACACTTGAAACAAATAGCCAAACCGAAAACTGCACACACATTACTAGCGCCTCCCCGGCGATCAAACCGACAAAAAAATCTAATGAAACGCAGTTTAACGTGATCAGAAATCTCAACTAGCAAGCAAGTCGCAGCAATGAAGAATTTAGTGCGTGCGCGTTCAAGCAAGTCGCAGCAATGAAGAATTTAGTGCGTGCGCATTCGCGCGAAGGAGGGGGAGGGAATTCTGGCAGGGGGGAGCTTTTCGGCACAGCATCGGTATTGGCAACGTCAAACCGAAGAGGAAAATTAGCAAACAGGTGAGTTTATATTAATATTGGACAGTTAACGTTTGCATGTTGATTGAGTCTTACTTATTAGCGAGTTCTAATGAAGAAGATGAAGACATCTATGAAGATGTCGTGCAATTCAGTTTAGATAACGTTAGTCTAGGTTATGTTAACGCGCTGCTTGACAAGTGCATGTTTTGACCGCGTGTACCGTACGGCGACGGCATGGATTTAACGTTATGCCAAGGGTGCACGCGCTGAAGAGATGCAGCAGAAAGTATATATATATATATTTTTTTTATTAACAAATATCAACAAACAAAAGAGGAATAGTCACATGCAAACAAGCATACAAACAAACTATTTACATTGCCAGGAATCCTAAACAAACAAATCTATTCATTAATAATACAAGTTTTAATTGTCTTTTTGTTTTTTATTTTAGTTAAAGTGTGCCATATTGTTTAAACTCATTATAAGTGAAAAAAAGTTAGGTTTTGAATTAGACCATTTGCATTTGTGAATATGAAATTTACCTAGTATTAATAGCAGTTGAATTAAATATACTACATCTTTATCTATGTCAGAATTTCTGAAATAAATCATTATATCAAAACCATTAAATAGTACAACCGGTCCTATTTTTATTTTTTTTTAACAAAATTCTGTATGTCAATCCAAAGAATTCTGTTTTGGAATTCTTTCTAAAACATGTTTCACAGGATAAATTCTATGTAACATTTTAAATGAAACTTCCTTTACTTTGTTACTGATACCATATTTGTTAGCAATTTTCCATGCTTTCCCCCATTGTATATCACCATAGATATTTGACCAACAGAATCTTGCAGAGGAATTGTAGTACACAAACAATATTCCTAATCTGTTTATTACACATTTTTTCTTTGATGTTACTATTGCCAATGAATATATTTTCATGATAAATCTATGTTACTTACATCAACCACAGAGGAATTTAAAAGAGATACAACGCCCCTTGGAATCGCATCAAAAACTATTGCATATCTTTCGGGGTTATTGGAATTTTAAACTTTCAAGAAATTCCCCATATGAGAGTAGATATCCATCTCATTCAGTAACTGACCAACCAAAATAATTTTCTCTCAAACCAGTTATGGGAAAAAAGAGACTTATTTTTTAAATCGTATATCTTTGTTGTTCCATAAAAAGTATCTGTGAGGGGAAAAATTGTGTATCCGCTAACATCCAAGCTAAAATTACCTGCTTATGGAATTTGGCCAACTTTACAGGGATTTTATCAACATCAAAATTACATCGAAGCAAAAATTCTAAACCACCAAACGAGTCAAATAAATACTTAGGGAAGACATTCCAAATACTGTTCTGGTTCTTAACATACTTCAGAATCCAATTTATTTTTAAAAGTATTATTTAGAGTATTGAAATCTAAAACCTCAAGACCTTGTTCTTGGGAATTAGTGGAAAATATCTTTTGGTAGATAGTGAGGTTTGTTCCTCAGAAAATTATAAAATCTAATCTAAGTCCTGTACAATTTTAGGGGGTAAGTCAAGTGATAACGAGACATAAACCGATCTGGATAACCTTCAGCTTTGGATAATAAAACCCGACCGTATAACAAAATATCTCTCATCAACCAGAGTTCAATTTCTTCTTTGTTTTCTCAATAATTGGGTTAAAGTTCAATTCACTCCTTTGTTTTCATCCTTGCATATAACAATTCCAAGATAAGTAACCTTATCTTTAATTGGGATACCATATACTTCCTGTAAAACACAATCCTTGAGTGGAATAAGACTGACTTATTGATATTAATTTTCAAACCCGAAACTAAGGAAAAGTCTTCAATACAGGAAACTGCTTTAGAAACCTCATTCCTGTATCATCAGCCAGTTGACATAGTTTCAATTCATTGCCAAGTGCTGAACACCTTGAAAATTCCCTTTCTTGATAGGAAGAGCCTTAATTTGAGTAACAAATAAAAATGGTCTAATTGGGCAGCCCCTGCATAATGCCACGGCCAATATCAAATCTTTGGGATGTCCCGTGATGAAAATTTTACAGAGCTAGTACAAGCACTATATCAAGTTTGGACTGCTCACCAAACCCCAAAAACATATTGCTTTGAACATAAACTCATGTTCTACAGTGTCAAAAGCTTTATAAAAATCAACAAACATAAGAAAACTATCATCAAGGATGAGGTCATTATAGTCAATCATAATCTAAGATCAACCTGATGTTATTACTAATGTGTCGACCATACATAAAACCAGATTGTTCTTTATCAATTATATGATGCAAGCCTTGTTCAACCCTCTTAGCAAATACAAGGGCAAATAATTTCCCATCATTATTCAACGGCTAATGGGTCTCCAGTTGTCTATATAAAGAGTATCCTTATTAGGCTTGGGAATCAAGTAATTACACCTTGCTTTAAGGAAGCCGGTAACTCCCCCTTTTCTATTGATTCTTGAAAAATAGCAAGAATGAAAGTAATCAATTTATCATTGAATGCTTTATAAAATTCGCTTATTAAATCATCATTTCCAGGGGACCTATTGTCCTTAAGGCTTTTAATACAGTCTTATCTCAATTGCAGATATCTCATCACAAAAATCCCTGAAATCATTATCTATCTTCTTAGCAATGTTTGCCATTGTCTAGAAAAGATCCATATTGGAAGTTGGCTGGGCTGATGTATACAGATTCTGATAAACTGGGCAACATGCTGAGAGATTTCTTTTGGATTTTCATTGGGAGTATTATTAATCATTAATGTACAGCAGAAAGTAGTTGGTGCCATTGGTGTTAACAGTAGTGATGGGCATTCCGTCTTTTCAGTGAGCCGGCTCGTTCGGTTCAGCTCACCCAAAAAGAGACGGCTCTTTTGGCTCCCAAACGGCTCTTAAAAAAAATATGTTTTTATTTTTTAGTCAAACAGTTTGCGATAGTTTGACTATGATTGGTGTTAAAACAATTCAAATTAAATTATTAAATTAAATCATACTTTACCTTTAACCACAATGTATTTAAAAATGCATTGGTTTGTTATGAAAAAGAATGTTATTAAACATTTGCATTTAAAGTATAACTTTTTAATGTATATTAACAAAGTGCATATAATCTAACCATTCAAAACGAATACAATCTGAACAACATAAAAGAATATTCACATATCAAAGAAAAATAAAAATGTGCAAAACGCACATCCCACTTAAAACCATTAAACTGGTCCCTCTTTTCCCGCTCTTCTTTATTGCATGTATAACCAGCAGCACACAGCAATGCTGACCATATTTTGCTTTTATGAGAGATTTGCATTCAGAAATGCAAGCTGCCTCACTTTTGAGGGGCTGATGCGGTTTCTTCTCTCAGTAGTTCTTTTTCCCGTTTTCGAGGAGACCCTCAGAGGGAACGGATGTGGCCACTATGCAGAGTCTCCCTAGCACTGCTAGTGCTTCTCCATTTGATCCSTCTTCTTCCTGTTGCCCTGGTGCCTGAGCCAGCTGGCTGCTGGGGCTATCCCTCCCTGCTGCTGAGGTTAATCTTTGAAGAGCCTCATCAATCGCTCTGGCATCACTGAAGGCTAACTTCTTAAACCTGGGGTGGAATAAGTGAAAGGGATTTCTTGCTTGGAATTGTGTACATTGGATTTAGACTATTGCTATAATTTCTTAAACCTCTGTCCTCCACACTCGAAAATGGCTAGAAATCAGTGGCAATCATTTTAGCCAACGCGATACCAATTTGGCCTTGTTTTGCTACAGACATAGACTTTGGCATAAACTGGTCCATAGAAGACTAAGTAGCTGTGGGTGGCGGAGTAGGCCTACTTGACTGAGTGGATACATCTCCACATGTGGAGGTGCTGGTTCCACCACTATCACTAGCAGGCCCGCTAGTTTCTTAAAGCTCCACTACAGCTAGCTTCACAGTTGGGTGCACAGTTCACATATTTTTATTTGATTTATTTCATCTTTATTTAACCGGTAGGCTAGTTGAGAACAAGTTCTCATTTGCAACTGCGACCTGGCCAAGATGAAGCAAAGCAGTTTGACACATACAACAACACAGAGTTACACATGGAATAAACAAACATACAATCAATAATACAGTAGAAAAGGTCTACATACAGTGTGTGCAAATGAGGTAGGATAAGAGAAGTATGGCAATAAATAGGTCATGGTGGCGAAGTAATTACAATATACCAATTAAACACTGGAATGTGCAGAAGATGAATGTGCAAGTAGAGATACTGGGGTGCAAAGGAGCAAGATAAATAAATAAACACAGTATGGGGATGAGGTAGATTGGATGGGCTATTTACAGATGAGCTATGTACAGGTGCAGTGATCTGTGAGCTGCTCTGACAGCTGGTGCTTAAAGCTAGTGAGGGAGGTAAGAGTCTCCAGCTTTAGTGATTTTTGCAGTTCGTTCCAGTCATTGGCAGCAGAGAACTGGAAGGAAAGGSGGCCAAAGGAAGAATTGGCTTTGGGTGTGACCAGTGAGATTTACCTGCTGGAGCGCGTGCTATGGGTGGGTGCTGCTATGGTGACCAGTGAGCTGAAGAGGCTGAGATAAGCGGGCTTTACCTAGCAAGACTTGTAGAATGACCTGAGCAGTGGGATTGGCCGACGAGCTAGAAGCGAGGGCCAGCCAACGAGAGGTACAGGTCGCAGTGGTGGGTAGTATATGGCGCTTTGGTGAACAAAAACGATGGCACTGTGATAACTCATAACCAATTATGTGGAATGTAGTGCTTGAGGTCTATTTTGTAAATGACATCACCGAAGGTCAAGGATCGGTAGGATGGTCAGTTTTACGAGGGTATGTTTGGCCAGCATGGGTGAAGGCATGGCTTGTTGCGAAATAGGAAGCCGAATTCTAGATTAATTGACATTTAATTGAAATGTTTAATGTGAGTCTGGAAGGAGAGTTTACAGTCCAACCAGACACCTAGGTATTTGTAGTTGTCCACGTATTCTAAGTCAGAGCCGTCCAAAGTAGTGATGCTGGACGGGCTGGCAGCGATCGGTTGAAGAGGCAGCATTTAGTTTTTACTTGCATTTAAGAGCAGTTGGAGCCACGGAAAGGAGAGTTGTATGGCATTGAAAGCTTGTCTGGAGGTTAGTTAACCACAGTAAAGAAGGGCCAGAGATATACAGAATAGTGTTCTGCGTAGAGGTG
>NC_036858.1:19265989-19391913 GCF_002910315.2 Salvelinus sp. IW2-2015
TTAGTTTTTACTTGCATATTAAGAGGCAGGCTGGAGCGCCATCGGAAGGAGAGTTGTATGTGCATTGAAAGACCTTGTCTTGGAGGTTTAGTCTCAACTTCACAATGATACAGTTTCTAATTTTCAAGAAGGCCAGAGATTATACAGACATAGTGTCGTCGCGTAGAGGTGGATCAAAGAATCCACCAGCAGCAAGAGCGACATCATTGATGTCATACAGAGAAGGAGTCCGCCCGAGACTTGAGCCTGTGGCACCCCAATATGAGACTGCCAAGGTCCAGACAACAGGCCTCCGATTTGACAACACTGAACTCTATCAGAGAAGTAGTTGGTGAACCAGGCAAGGCAATCATTTGAGAAACCAAGGCTGTTGAGTCTGCTAATAAGAATGTTGTGATTGACAGAGTTGAAAGCCTTTGCCAGGTCATTGAATACGGCTGCACAGTAATGTCTCTTATCGATGGCGGTTTCTCATTTAGGACTTTGAGCGTGGCTGATGTCAATGTAGGTTGTGCGTAGAACCGCTTTTATATGAGATTTTGTTTGGCAAATTCTACATCTGTGCTCTACATTGTCTACATTATTAAAATGCATCCAAATGCTACTGTGCTTCCGACCAATTTTCCAGCTGTTATTTTCACAGCAGTCCTTCCTCTCTCTCCTCGGCTGCTAAGTGTGCGACTGTGAGTGAGTTGGCTCGGCCTCCCTCACGCATTTTTGGTTCATTGGTTGACACTGCATGTCTGATTTGACAGGAACAACAGGGGAGGCTGTTAGTCTGAGCAGGCAGTCAGAACAAATGTGTGTCTCTGTGCCAGTTCGTCTTGTATGTTTCCAAGTCAACCAGCGTTTTTTCCCATTCTCCTGCTTTTGCATTCTCCTTTTTCTAGTCCTCCCGGTTTTGAACTTTGCCTGTTTCTGTGATTTTGTACCGCCTGCCTGACACTCTGCCTGCTTTGACCACGAGCCTGTCTGCCGCTCTGTACCTCCTGGACTCTGGATCTGATTTTGACCTTTTTGCCTGTCTTCTTACCATTCTCTTGCCTACCTTTTGGATTAATAACATTGTTACCTACCACTGTTGTGTCATCCGAAAACTTAATGATGGTGTTGGAGTCGTGCCTGGCCGTGCGTCATGAGTGAATAGGGAGTAGGAAGTGACTGAGCACGCACCCTGGGGGCCCCTGTGTTTGAGGATCAGCATGGCGGATGTGTTGTTACCTACCCTTACCACTTGGGGTGGCCCGTCAGGAAGTCCAGGATTCCAGTTGCAGAGGGAGGTGTTTAGTCCCAGGGTCCTTAGCTTATTGATGAATGAGCTTTGAGGGCACTATGGTGTTGACTGCTGAGCTGTAGGCAATGAATAGCATTCGTTGAGCTCGTATTGTCACCAACATTTACAGCTGAAACTGTCCAGTATTTGCAATCTAAAATCAGTGATCATAGACAGACTCCCAGGTCTTTCCTGGGTTTAGGCTTTGACCCAAGCACCATTATGTTGAGCATTAGTCTGAACTCATCAAGTGTTATGGGCCTCTTGTATACCTTTGGACCATGAGGTTTGAGGGTAAACACCACTTTTTCAAAAGGGTTGTGCATGACTCTCAGAACTTCAAGAATGCCCTGAACACCTCTGCCCTTGTTTCAACACTACCCGAAGTAGCTAAGGACTTCATTGAACAAGAGACAGAAAGCAACACTGTTTACTGCACATCAAAAGTCACTCTTGATAGCACTGATTATGTCAATGGCGTGTTTGTATCRGTGGGAATGGATGTAGGACTCCCTCAGTTCTGCAGAATTTAACAGATCTTCCTTGTGAATAATAATGTTTCCTTTCTCTGTTGAAAGTATGAGTCCTGCTAAGTGGAACA
Source organism: Salvelinus sp. IW2-2015 (assembly GCF_002910315.2). Classification (NCBI taxonomy): domain Eukaryota; kingdom Metazoa; phylum Chordata; class Actinopteri; order Salmoniformes; family Salmonidae; genus Salvelinus; species Salvelinus sp. IW2-2015. The sequence continues at coordinate 19,267,864 of NC_036858.1, forward strand.
TCTTCGGTCCTATGAACTGTCCTCAGGCAATCTGTCGGTTCACTCAATATCAGAGTTCAACGATACATCCACCCTCTCAGCATACAACACCGGCTCAGATTGCTACTGACGCTCAAGAGATTCATACTACTACACTGAAAAGGTGACATATTATATATTTCATATATATTTCCCCTTACTCAAAAAAAAGGAATTGTTAAATGAAGGAATATGATGGATCATAAAATGATGTGTATTTTTCCTCCCTCAGATGGCAGAACCTACACTCCAGACCTTACTTTCTGTCCGTGTAGCAACGGATATGGTGAGGAAGATGACCCTTCCGTCCACAGTCGGTGGATGACCTGAAGATCATCATGCAAAACAAACTAATTTGGACTAATGACTTCACCCTTTAAGACGAAGACCCTAACTTGGATGGACAATTGTGCTGTCTAGTGGACATTGAGGAGCTTCCTGAGAAAGCTGTCCTGGAGGTAATCAGATCAGAACGTGATGCCAGCTCAACCGGAACTGGAAACAGAGATACTGCCCCGCGCCAGAGAGTCTCCAGAGCACCCAGAGAAGTGGCCTGATGGCTTTCTGGTGCCATCTTTTTCTTATGATATTGAGCACCTGCTTAGAGAGGGAAATATTTGCTATGAGAACTCSAAAGACTCTTAAATTAACAAGAGCCCAGAAGCATGACGTTCTTGAGAACATACTGTAGCTAAAGCAATACACAGTTAAGGCCTATCMAAGTGGGGGAGAAATAGGCAAGGCTGCCTAAGTGCTTGTTACCAAGCACCCATGTCTCAAAGAAGCAGGGAGTCAGTCTGGATGGTATGCATGGATGACTAGTCAGAAGTTCAAGAGGGGAACTATTGGACAATGTTGAGCAAGAGCTGGAGTCTCTGTGAATATCAAATCAAATGATTATATAGCCTCCTTACATCAGCTGATATCTCAAAGTGCTGTACAGAAACCCAGCCCTAAAACCCCAAACAGCAAGCAATGCAGGTGTAGAAAACTCCCTAGAAAGGCCAAAACCTAGGAAGAAACCTCGAGAGGAACCAGGCTATGAGGGGTTGGCCAGTCCTCTTCTGGCTGTCCGGGTGGAGATTATAACAGAACATGGCCAAAATGTTCAAATGTTCATAAATGACCAGCATGGTCAAATAATAATAAGTAGTTGTCGAGGGTGCAAACAAGTCAGCACCTCAGGAGTAAATGTCAGTTGGCTTTCATAGCCGATCATATAAGAGTTCTCTCCGCTCCTGCTGTCTCTAGAGAGTTGAAACAGCAGGTCTGGGACAGGTAGCACGTCCGGGAACAGGTCAGGGTTTCCATAGCCGCAGCAGAACAGTTGAAAACTGGAGCAGCAGCACTGCCAAGTGGGGACTGGGGACAGCAAGGAGTCATCATGCCAGGTAAGTCCTGATGCATGGTCCTAGGTCTCAGGTCCTCAAGAGAGAGAAAGAAAGAGAGAATTAGAGAGCAGCATAATTCAAATTCACACGATGACAAGACAGGGAAATACTCCAGATATAACAGATTGACCGCTAGCCCCGACACAAACTACCGCAGCATAAATACTGGAGGCTGAGACAGGGAGGGTCAGGAGACACTGTGGCCCCATCCGATGATACCCCCGGACAGGGCCAAACAAGGCAAGGATATAACCCCACCCACTTTGCCAAAGCACAGCCCCCACACCACCAGAGGATATCTTCAACCACCAACTTACCATCCTGAGACAAGGCCGAGTATAGTCCACAAAGATCTCGCCACGGCACAACCCAAGGGGGGGCACCAACCCAGACAGGAAGATCACTCAGCGACTCAACCCACTCAAGTGACGCACCCCTCTAGGGATGGCATGGAAGAGCACCAGTAAGCCAGTGACTCAGCCCTGTAATAGGGTTAGAGGCAGAGAAACCAGTAAAGAGAGGGGAACCGGCCAGGCAGAGACAGCAAGGGCTGTTCGTTGCTCCAGAGCCTTTCCGTTCACCTTCACACTCCTGGGCCAGAATACACTCAATCATATGACCTACTGAAGAATGAGTCTTCAGTAAAGACTTAAAGTTGAGACCGAGTCGGCGTCTCTCACATGGGTAGGCAGACCATTCCATAAAAATTAGATCTATAGGAGAAAGCCCTGCTCCAGCTGTTTGCTTAGAAATTCTAGGACAATTAGGAGGGCTGCGTCTTGTGAACCGTAGCGTACGTGTAGGATGTACGGCAGGACCAAATCGAAAGATAGGTAGGAGCAAGCCCATGTAATGCTTTGTAGGTAGCAAGTAAAACCCTGAAATCAGCCCTTGCCGTAACAGGAAGGCCAGTGTAGGGAGGCTAGCACTGGAAGTAATATGATCAAATTTTGGGTTTCTAGTCAGGATTCTAGCAGCCGTATTTAGACTAAACTGAAGTTTATTTAGTGCTTTAATCCGGGTAGACGGAAAGTAGAGCATTGCAGTAGTCTAACCTAGAAGTAACAAAAGCATGGATACATTTTTCTGCATTTTTGGGACAGAAAGTTTCAGATTTTTGCAATGTTACGTAGATGGAAGAAGCTGTCCTTGAAACAGTCTTGATATGTTCGTCAAAAGAGAGATCAGGGTCCAGAGTAATGCCGAGGTCCTTCAAGTTTATTTGAGACGACTGTACAACCATCAAGATTAATTGTCAGATTCAACAGAAGATCTTTGTTTCTTGGGACTAGAACAAGCATCTCTGTTTTTGTTCGAGTTAAAAGTAGAAAGTTTTGCAGCCATCCACTTCCTTATGTCTGAAACACAGGCTTCTAGCGAGGGCAATTTTGAGGCTTCACCATGTTTCATTGAAATGTACAGCTGTGTGTCATCCGCATAGCAGTGAAAGTTAACATTAATGTTTTCGAATGACATCCCCAAGAGGTAAAATATATAGTGAAAACCAATAGTGGTCCTAAAACGGAAACCTTGAGGAACACCGAAATGTACAGTTGATTTGTCAGAGGAACAAACCATTGACAGAGAACAAACTGATATCTTTCGACAGATAAGATCTAAACAGGCCAGAACTTGTCCGTTGTAGACCAATTTGGGTTTCCAATCTCTCCAAAAAGAATGTGGTGATCGATGGTATCAAAGCAGCACTAAGGTCTAAGGAGCACGAGGACAGATGCAGAGCCTCGGTCTGACCGCCATTAAAAGGTAATTTACCACCTTCACAAGTGCAGTCTAGTGCTATGATGGGGTCTAAAACCAGACTGAAGCATTTCGTATACATTGTTTGTCCTCAGGAAGGCAGTGAGTTGATGCGCACAGTTTTTTCTAAAATTTGAGAGAATGTAAGATTCGATATAGGCCGATAGTTTTTTATATTTTCTGGGTCACGGTTTGGCTTTTTCAAGAGAGGCTTTATTACTGCCACTTTTAGTGAGTTTGGTACACATCCGGTGGATAGAGAGACTTTATTATGTTCAACATAGGAGAGCCAAGCACAGGAAGCAGCTCTTTCAGTTTAGTTGGAATAGGGTCCAAGTATGCAGCTTGAAGGTTTAGATGCCATGCAGCTTGAAGGTTTAGATGCCATGATTATTCTCATCATTGTGTCAAGAGATATAGTACTAAAACACTTGAGTGTCTCTCTTGATCCTAGGTCCTGGCAGAGTTGTGCAGACTCAGGACAACTGAGCTTTGGAGGAATACGCAGATTTAAAGAGGAGTCCGTAATTTGCTTTCTAATGATCATGATCTTTTCCTCAAAGAAGTYCATGAATTGATTACTGCTGAAGTGAAAGCCATCCTATCTTGGGGAATGCTGCTTTTTAGTTAGCTTTGCGACMGTATCAAAAATACATTTWGGATTGTTCTTATTTTCCTCAATTAAGTTGGAAAAATAGGATGATCGAGCAGCAGTGAGGGCTCTTCGATACTGCACGGTACTGTCTTTCCAAGCTAGTCGGAAGACTTCCAGTTTGGTGTGGCGCCATTTCCGTTCCAATTTTCTGGAAGCTCGCTTCAGAGCTCAGGTATTTTCTGTTTACCAGGGAGCTAGTTTCTTATGACAAATGTTCTTAGTTTTTAGGGGTGCAACTGCATCTAGGGTATTGCGCAAGGTTAAATTGATTTCCTCAGTTAGGTGGTTAACTGATTTTTGTCCTCTGACGTCCTTGGGTAGGCAGAGGGAGTCTGGAAGGGCATCAAGGAATCTTTGGGTTGTCTGAGAATTTATAGCACGACTTTTGATGCTCCTTGGTTGGGGTCYGAGCAGATTATTTGTTGCTATTGCAAACGTAATAAAATGGTGGTCYGATAGTCCAGGACTATGAGGAAAAACATTAAGATCCACAACATTTATTCCATGGGACAAAACTAGGTCCAGAGTATGACTGACAGTGAGTTGGTCCAGAGACATTTTGGACAAAACCCACTGAGTCGATGATGGCTCCGAAAGCCTTTTGGAGTGGGTCTGTGGACTTTTCCATGTGAATATTAAAATCACCCAAMATTTTWATATTATCTGCTMTAACTACAATGTCCGATAGGAATTCAGGGAACTCAGTGAGGAATGCTGTATATGGCCCAGGAGGCCTGTAAACAGTAGCTATAAAAAGTGATTGAGTAGGCTGCATAGATTTCATGACTAGAAGCTCAAAAGACGAAAACGTCGGGGGGGTTTTTATAAATTGAAATTTGCTATCGTAAATGTTAGCAACACCTCCGCCTTTGCGGGATGCACGGGGGATATGGTCACTAGTGTAACCAGGAGGTGAGGCCTCATTTAACACAGTAAATTCATCAGGCTTAAGCCATGTTTCATTCAGGCCAATCACATCAAGATTATGATCAGTTAATTGACTATAACTGCCTTTGAAGTGAGGGATCTAACATTAAGTAGCCCTATTTTGAGATGTGAGGTATCACGATCTCTTTCAATAATGGCAGGAATGGAGGAGGTCTTTATTCTAGTGAGATTGCTAAGGCGAACACCGCCATGTTTAGTTTTGCCCAACCTGAATACAGTGAATACAGTGAAGAGGAGCATAAACAACCCAGAGAGAGAGTCACTCCACTCAAACATCAAGATACCAAGACGAGGTGAGGTAAACTTCCTGCCATACTTCCCAAGAGGGAAAGACCCAGAGTCTCTCTTAAGTAGCTGAGACAGCGAATCATCAACAAAGTTTCAAAGACAGGTTTCTCTCTAACATTAATAGACAAACTGAGGCAGACGAAATGAGATCATCAATGATGGACCGCCAGTGAAAGGGTTCCTAAAGAACTGTCCAGCCCTTCACTTGGAGTCTCAGGTAAAACAGCTGATACTCCTCTCTCTCTTTTTGTCTCTGTTTCTGTCTCACTACCCTTTAAYCCTCTTCCCCTTTGGAAGATATTTTTCAGTAAACATTGTTCAATGTGGCTTTTGTTTGTGGTTTGTTGTATTTTTTWTGCAGGTGTGTGCAGACTTCCACCGCATAACAAACATCAATCTGAAKAGCCGATTCTACGCCGAACTAGACAGACACCACCCGACTGCCTTGTTCAGGCAKAGGGCAGCACGGACAGGCCATGCAGCAGAGGCTATGAGAAGTGATGATCTCCAGGTAGGTAAAAATGGAATACCACTCTGAGCATTCAAACATTCATTTTATTGTATTCAACATAACAGTGCATGACCATAGACAAGCTACATTTTAAACTCTACTCTGCACCATGTGTGTCACTCTTAAAAGGAGCAACTTGACGTGAACACCAGGCGCACTACTGCCCTTTGTGGTCTCCCCATCTACCTTCGCGAGGAAACCACTGGAATGTAAGTATTTCCTGCATACAGTCTTAACAGTTAACATCTTACGTTTGTTCGCTTGTATGGTAAAACACTTACATTTATGCATGTTTCAGGTAGAGGAAACTGAAGAGCCGGACATTACAGACACACCTGTCTCTCTCCTCACAGTCGTCAGCGAGAACTAAACTGATCATGTCCAGTTCAACTCAGCAAGGATTGCTGTTGTGCTAGCTAGAAGGTGACATTGTAATGAGTGATGTCCCCAGGTTGGCTGATGCACTTATGTTGTTATTTGGTTTGATTTACGCCTTGCATCTGAGTTATCCCAAGCAGCTGATCCACACTTCTGACTTCATACAAAAAGTCCTGATTGGCCTTGGATGATGGGAAAATGCTTAAACCCAAACTTTTGTCTCTGAAGAAGGACCTATTGAAGCAAGATTAATGATGTGTGGGTATTTGCATTTACCGTCATTGAGGTTGTCTCCAACTCATGCCCTTACATGGCTGCAAAGGCCTTTCTCGTAGATACATCTTTAATGTGTGGCTCCACATTGTCCCATCTTTGCCTTGTTAAATCGTAGCATAGCCTCACACAGACAGCTTTTCCAATCGAAAACCCTACATTCTTTAGAAGTTGTAAATGTTTTCCTTTCATTGTCATTTGACATAAACCAGGTCCAGTGGGTGTTATTTTTGACCACACACGTGTTTCAGCTGTTCTGCCCTTCAGTAGAACTCAATAGAAAGAGAGATGGCTCTTTCTGTACTGCCGCTGTCAGTCAATATGTAAACAATGTGGAGTGCTTGATGAGATAAGCGAGAGTTGAGATTTGATATCCACTCTAAATAAAGTTGTAACATACACTATGTTCTGAATGTAACGGAGATAAGCGAGAGAGAGTTCATATCCACCAAAATAAAGCTGGAACATGTTTTCTAAAATGTATGTATTACAACAGTTAATGGTTTTTGATCATGGCTGCAGCTTTAATGTGTGGCTCCTAATTTTCCAGTTTTAGTCTAATCGCTGCAGACTCATATACGGACAATGTTTCCAATAGAAAGTTCAGCGACACTATTTGGATAGTCCATCTGTAGATAGTTAATTGAGCATCGTTAGACCATCAACAAATGTTAAATTACTGTCAACTAACCCTAACATATCAGCATAGATGCAGTTGACATTTTCTTAGTTTCTTGATAGTTTGAGCATCTACAGGGGACTATCCAAATACTGTTCCAGAAAATTCTAAATTCTTTAGAAGTTCAATGTTTTAACCAGGTTTCCTTCCAACCATTTCATGCTAGAGCGCACGTAAGAGCRAGATTTTTTTGTTTGTCTGCAGCCAAGCATCAATGATCATATCTCCAGAATGCAACCCTTGATATTTATTGGAAAGAAACATCAAGCTCATCACATGCAATTTCACCACCCTGTGAAGTTCATCACAACTTATTTAATCTGAAGCCTAAAACTGCATGCTTTCCCGACAAGTCGTAGTGGGAGGACCACACGTCATCGTGTGACTCCCACGTTTACTTCAATAGGATGGTTATTAAATCAATATTTTCCCATAAAAGGGAAAATTTCTCGATTAACTAATTTTACAGAGACAAAAAGATCCCAACTTTTCTTTACTCACATAAAAAGGTTGGATGGAAACCTGGTTAGTGTCACATTTGGTTATTGTGTTGAGGCAGGCATTTTGTAAAGTTGAATACACAGGCATAGGAATATTAAAGTATGGTTTGAGTTGTCAATAACATTAATTGTTTACTTTATTTGATTCCAAAATGTATTTTGTACATTATATTTATAGTTATTTATATGATAGTTTTTTTATTATTCAAGCCTTAGAATAAAGATTCCTTGAATGCCTGAAAATKTACTGCTGAGTTGTATGTGCTAAGAAAATAAACTCAGCAAAAAAAGAAATGTCCCTTTTTAAAGGACCTTGTCTTTCAAATATAATTCGTAAAAATCCAAAGAACTTCACAGATCTTCATTGTAAAGGGTTTAAACACTGTTTCCCATGGTTCAAWGAACCATAAACAATTAATGATTTCAGAATGACAATGCCCCTGTGATCGGTGTGGAAGAACTTGACTGGCCCTGACCTCAACCTCCTTCAACACCTTTGTGATAAATTGGGATGCCAACTGCGAGCCAGGCCTAATTGCCCAACATCAGTGCCCGACCTCACTAATGCTCGTGGCTGAATGGAAGCAAGTCCCCGCAGCAATGTTCCAGCATCTAGTGGAAAGTCTTCCCAGAAGAGTGGAGGCTGTTATAGCAGCAAAGGGAGGACCAACTCCATACTAAGGTCCATGATTTTGGAATGAGATGTTCGACGAGCAGGTGTCCACATACTTTTGGTCATGTAATGTATCAATTGAGAGGGAGAATATGAGTGGCTCCACCAACACTTCAAAGCAATGAAATTATAGTTTCAACCAGGAATCGCCAGTGGGCTATGCTACCAGTTCGCACCCGAATGCAGACAATGCAGAAACAGTATTAATCATGATATGTAATTAACCCTTTAGACCCCAATAGAATGCTGCTGTAGATTACTCAAAGCTMATTTTCTCACACATTTCATAGCTCCAAACCAAAGAACAAATGATAATGACAAGTGAAGAGCACATCGTCTTCTTTAATATGACACCACATTCGTGTCAATAGGAATAACACTAATTTTGTCTTCATTGTGTAACTATGAAAAAGCGATTAACACTCAACACAACAAAAAACCCAAGAGTATGTACATTTGAGTAAATTTGACTAAATTACTCAAAATACCAAGTATAATATATTATACTTAGTATTTATTTATATGTAAATAATATTTATATTATCTAAAATGTAACCAGAGGGCAAAATTCAGAAAGTATTTCAAAACCCAYACAAAGTAGGCTATTTGATTGACAACAATTCTTACTTCTGTAACAATATAAAAATGCAAACAACTATTCAGAGACTATTTAAAATATAGGTAACCTCTCTCAATAASATTTAGTACAGACTAGGCCTGACACAAAATGTAGAAATAGTAACTTATTTTGACAACCATTCAGTGAACGCGACAAGTATTAGATAGTGACAGATAAAGAGAGAAGATACAAAACACAACTGTTCAGAGACATTAAAAGATTTGTAGGACAAATTCATATTTCACACTCACTTCAGTGTTTGCATTTAGCGTACAACATGACATGGAACTTCTTTGGGTGCTCTACGTGTTCTGTTTCACTTTGCAGGATGGGACAGTGCTTCTAGAATCTAGAAGCACTGTCCCATCCTGCAAAGTGAAACAGAACACGTAGAGCACCCAAAGGAGGTTTCTACATATCTCCCACTCATTGCCCAGCGTCTACTCCAAATGCACGACACACACCCTCTCTTGCGCCCTTCAAACTACACCCGCTTTCAAATGAGGTACAACTCGGTCCACACGCCCWCGTGCCACACTCTTGGCTCCTGTCTTCCTCCCACTGTAAGCCATATCACAAAGTAAAATGCACAAACTGCATTATGAATGCCTTCAAGGACCAGCGCCTGCGGTTTCTGGGAAGGGGCCTTGCAGGGTCCCCCATACAATGTATCCATTTATGATGACACTGTTGAGCATCCCCCAAAACACATTTTCTGCCCGTGCGCCAACATTGTAATGCCTCCTCAGTTGGTCAAGATGGTCAACCCCACCCATTTTCTTGCTGTAATCCATTACAAGCTCTGGAACAGATTTAAGTTCCTGCCACTTTTAAAAACAACTCCAAAACCACTGCCACTGTCACTTTAGTCCCAGGCTGTGTGGAACAAGGGTGAATGGTGGGACTTCGGACAGACACACTCCAGTGTGCTCTGCCTCTTCCCCTCCCTCTGMTTCSTCCTCTCCCTCTGATTCGTCCTCTCCCTCATCAAATTCCTCACTCTCCTCTCCATCTCCTCCCTGCCTTTTGCTGCTGAGCCCAGACTGTCCCCCTCACTGACATAGAGGAACAGGAGCAACAAATACAATTTTGCTCTCTCTCTCGACTAACTACAGAGTTCGCCAATGTTAGCTGATTAGTTACGAAACTGGGGCAGTTTCCAAATGAATTGCATCAATAGAAGCCGGACAAAAAGCAACTTTTGAGCTGGCTATGTAAACAAAATATCCAACTCATCATATGCGCTCCACTGCGCGTTCATCTGGGGTCCGCGGTCAAATTACCACCCCTCATCACTGTCAAACGCTCCCTAAAATACTTCAGCGAGCAGGCCTTTCTAATCGACCTGGCCCGGGTATCCTGGAAGGATATTGACCTCATCCTATCAGTAGAGGATGCCTGGTTGTTCTTTAAAAGTGCCTTCTTCAACATCTTAAATAAGCATGCCCCATTCAAAAAATKTAGAACTAAAAACAGATATAGCCCCTGGTTCACTCCTGACTTGACTGCCCTTGATCAGCACAAAAACATCCTGTTGCGTATTAAATTAGCATCAAATAGCCCCCGCGATATGCAACCTTTCAGGGAAGTCAGGAACCAATCAGTTAGGAAAGCAAAGTATAGCTTTTTCAAACAGAAATTTGCATCCTGTAGCACTAAATCCCAAAAGTGTTGGGACACTGTAAAGTCCATGGAGAATAAAGCACCTCCTCCCAGCTGCCCACTGCACTGAGGCTATGAAACACTGTCACCACCGATAAATCTACGATAATCGATTATTTCAAAAAGCATTTTTCTACGGCCGGCCATGCTTTCCATCTGGCTACCCCTACCCCAACTTCCAAAAGCCCCCCCCCCCAACTTCTCCTTCACCCAAATCCAGATAGCTGATGTTTTGAAAGAGCTGCAAAATCTGGACCCCTACAAATCAGCTGGGCTAGAAAATATGTACCCTCTCCTTCTAAAATTATCCGCCGCAATTGTTGCAACCCCTATTACTAGCCTGTTCAACAAGCACTATGATGAAACTGTCTCTCATGAGGACCGCCACAGGAAAGGAAGACCCATAGTTACCTCTGCTGCAGAGGAAAAGTTGCACCTGTACATAGCCCATCTGTAAATAGCCCATCCAACTAATTCATCTCCATACTTTATTTATTTATCTTGCTCCTTTGCACCCCAGTATCTCTACTTGCACATTTGTCTTCTGCACATCAATCACTCCAGTGTTTAATTGGTATATTGTAATTACTTCGCCACCATGGCCTATTTATTGCCTTACCTCCCTTATCTTAMCTCATTTGCACACACTGTATATAGACTTTTTCTACTGTATGTTTGTTTATTCCATGTGTAACTCTGTGTTGTTGTATGTGTCAAACTRCTTTGCTTTATTCTTGGCCAGGACACAGGTGTAAATGAGAACTTGTTCTCAACTAGCCAACCTGGTTAAATAAAGGTGAAATAAAATTTGCTGGTGAGKTAGGTCGGAAGAACAAAAGGACTTGAGTTTTTGTATGTTATCACAATTACACTATTTTTAGATAAAAATGTAATTTCAAGTCTTATTCATACAGTTTTGTTGATTACGAAATACATCACATAAAATATTTCATATTTTTATCATATTTGTACTTCAAGAGTGACTACACCACCTTTTTTTTTTACCAGAAAGGTGAGATTTTAACTTTTCTTGGAGTATGCTGTCACGCCTGCTCCTGCTCCCCCTCCCTGGCGCTCGAAGGAGCCAGGCTCCCCAGCATTACGCACTCCTACCACCATCAGTACCCACACCTGCCTTTCCCCGTCACGCACATCAGCGTATTATTGGACTCACCTGGACTCAATCACCTGTTTATTACCACCCCTATATTTGTCAGTTCCCCATCTCTGTTCCCCGCTGCTGCATTGATTGTCGTCGTTTTGCTCGTGTGCTAACGCTTTGCCTGCCTTGCTTCATGTCTGTTCTTTTTTTAAATGTTGACTCCCCGTACCTGCTTCTCATCTCCGGCGTTGGTCCTTACGTATGCAGCATTATTAGTTATTGTTTATGGCCCTCATGATAATTACTTTTGGGGATTATGTAGATTACATTTAAGATTAAGAGAAAAAAATATTAAATAAGTTATTATTCCATTTATCTTAATTAGACCGATCTGGTTGAATAAATGTGAAATACACTACATGGTCAAAAGTATGTGGACACCTGCTCATTGAACATCCCATTCCAAAATCATGGGCATTAATATGGAGTTAGTCCCCCCCTTTGCTGCTATAACAGCCTCCACTCTTCTTAGAAGGCTTTCCACTAGATGTTGGAACATTGCTTCCATTCAGCCACAAGAGCATTAGTGAGGTTGGGCACTGATGTTGGGCGATTAGGCCTGGCTCGCAGTCGGCATYCCAATTCATCCCAAAGGTGTTCTATGGGGTTGAGGTCAGGGCTCTGTGCAGGCTAGTCAAGCTCTTCCACACCGATCTCGACAAACCATTTCTCTATGGACCTCACTTTGTGGGACCTTCCCCAAACTGTTGCCACAAAGTTGGAAGCATAGAATCGTCTCTCGAATGTCATTATATGCTAGAGTGTTAAGATTTCCCTTCACTGGAACTAAGGGGCCTAGACCGGACCATGAAAAACAGCCCCAGACCATTATTCCTCCCCCACCAAACTTTGCAGTTGGCACTATGCATTGGGGCAAGTAGCATTCTCCTGGCTGCCGCCAAACCCAGATTCGGCCATCAGACTGCCAGATGGTGAAGCGTGAAGCGTGATTCATCACTCCAGAGAACGAGTTTCCACTGCTCCAGAGTCCAATGGCGGCAAACTTTGCACCACTCCAGCCAACGCTTGGCATTGCGCATAGTGATCTTAGGCTTGTGTACGGCTGCTCGGCCATGGAAACACATTTCATGAAGCTCCCGACGAACAGTTATTGTGCTAACGTTGCTTCCAGAGGCAGTTTGGAACTCGGTAGTGAGTGTTGCAACCGAGGACATATGATTTTTATATGCTACGYGCTTCAGCACTTGGCAGTCCCTTTCTGTGAGCTTGCGAGGCTTAACACTTCGCGGCTGAGCCGTTGTTGCTCCTAGACATTTCCACTTCACAATAACAGCACTTACAGTTGACCAGGGCAGCCTGGCTAGCAGGGCAGAATTTTGACAAACTGACTTGTTGGAAAGGTGGCATCCTATGACGGTGCCACATGAAAAGTCACTGAGCTCTTCTGTATGGGCCATTTTACTGCCAATGTTTGTCTATGGAGATTGCATGGATGTGTGCTCGATTTTATACATCCGTCAGCAACGGGTGTGGCTGAAATAGCCGAATCCAGTAATTTGAAGGAGTGTCCACATTATATTGGCTGTGTAGTCTACCTGGTTAAATAAAAAATTGACCAGGTTAAATAAATCTAAAGGTTAAATTGGTCTTTAAATGCAGTAAACCTATAGGCATATGCACTTTCATGATAAAACATTTTCTGCCATAGTGTTTTTTTGTTTAATAGTGTGAAATTAACTCGACTCCAAAAAATCCCATGCTAACAAAAACAAGTTTAAATGCCTTTATCATATATATTCCTCAAACTCAACTCTGTACCTCAGTCAGTTCCACTGCTTTTTTTTCCTCTCTCATTTTTCCACTCTAATCAGGAACTGATTTAGACCTGGGACACCAGGTGTGTGCGATTAATTATCGGGCAGAACAGAAAACCAGCAGGCTCCAGACCTCGTAGTGTAAGAGTTTAATAGGCTACCCCGATATACAGTACCAGTCAAAAGTTTGGACACACCTACTCGTTCCAGAATTGTCTTTATTTTTTACATTGTAGAATAATAGTGAAGATAGAGCCCAACCTGTTTTGAGCCCCACATTTTTAGCAAAACAATTATACATTTGTGAAAAAATTGTGGGGGAGGCTTGCCTGTTTTGCATGTTATTTTGGCATTGTCATGCTGGTATAAAGGATTTTGAAACAGGTGCAGGAATACACAATAGGGGTTTTCAATACACCCAAAACAAACACGTCAACTAAAACACTGGGCTGTACCCAAACAAAGGGAGAGTTATATTGACTACGTCCGTCGTCGCTCCCTCATTAATGTTTTAATCGAAATGACGGAATGCCTCTCATCAGCTCATCGTTCCCTTATGCCATAGTGCAATAAATGTATTGTTTAGTGTTGTGTAGTGTCTTTGCTGGCATGCATCTAACTTTTTTTTGTTGAGTTTGCCTCACCAAGATTTACATGCTAAAATCGGGACTGGTCTGTTGCCAGTTGGTCTTGTCTCGTCAAGTCTAGCAGCGTGTTTTCCCGTACTGTTCTCCTTAGTYCCAGTTCTTCTGGTTTTGACCATTCTGCCTGCCCTGAGCCTGCTGTTCTGTACCCTTTGACACAGCCCTGGATTACTGACCTCTGCCTGCCCTGTCGTTTGCCTGCCTCCTGTTATATAAATAAACTTCTGCGATTCAAACTGTCTGCATCTGGGTCTTATCCTGAATTCTGATAGATCTAGGCTATAACAATGAGGCTATAACAATGATTAACTCTGTAAAGCTTTCTGCATAGTCTACTCTCCTATCACAGGTCTTGCTCAGCCTCAACATGGGTTCATTCATGGTAGGCCTATAAAAACCCTGGATTTTAAATATAAAGCAAGGGGCATTATCCCACGGAAAATAAAAATATTAGTGGTAGGCCTATAGCTAAAGACCAAAAAGATAGAAGCGGTAGGTCTKTAGACCAAACAGCTTAAAGAGTAACTTTGAAAATCAAATATTTTAGGCTTAGTTAGTGAAATAMGTCAATTCTGGTCTTCATTTTGACAGTTCGCTGCAAAAGTGATATGTTAGTCTTTTAATAGTAAATTTCTCTTTTTACCCCTAGCGGTTCAACTCTACCATTGAAGTTGTGACGTAGAAGCACCTTGAGAACGTGCCTCTACGTCATCTCAGGTGAGGGATTCGGTATGAAACACACTCCMTTCTAGATGCTGGGTGGTACCACCTCAAGGCTTCCTATAAAAGCAGGTGACAGCTCGCCTTATTTCACAATGGGCTTGGCATATATTTTGCATTATGCTTMATTGACTACTGACATTAAAACACAATTCAAAAGGCAGTAAGGCACATTTCCTCATATGACCAAATTCAAACTTTTTGCTTACCGTTTCATCGATGTGCTTTTACTATCATGACACAAGGYGAGACCCAGATGCAGAGTCTTACAATATGTATTAATCCAATAGGGTAAGGCAAGAGAATGGTCGTGGACAGGCAAAAGGGTCAAAACCAGTTCAGAGTCCAAAAGGTACCGAAGGGCAGGCAGAATCAAGGTCAGGGCAGGCAGGATGATCAGGCAGGCGGGAAAGTAGTCCAGAGTTAGGCAGGGGTCAAAACCGGGAAGACTATCAAAAAGAGAATGGGGAAAAATACGCTGGTTGACTTGGAAACATACAAGATGAACTGGCACAGAGAGACAGGAAACACAGGGATAAATACACTGGGGAGAATAAGCGACACCTGGAGGGGGTGGAGACAATCACAAGGACAGGTGAAACAGATCAGGGCGTGACAGTATCCCCCCACACCCCCAGGGACGCCACCTGGCTGACCGGGGTGTCGGCGGTGGAAATCAGCGATGAGGGCCGGGTCCAAGATGTCTTTAGCAGGGACCCAGCACCTCTCCTCCGGGCCATAACCCTCCCAGTCAACCAGGTACTGGAAACCCTTGCCCCGTGGGGAGACAGCTTGCGGTACTCTACCCGAAGGGGCAGATCGCGAGTAGAAAGCCATACCCTCTGCCCAATGCGGTAGCGGGGAGCTGGGGTCTGGCGRCGGTCCGCTTGACGATGATACCTGGAGTTGGTCTTGAGAATAACCGCTCTGGCTCTTCTCCAGGTACGTCGACAGCGGCGGACAAACATCTGGKCCGAGGGTACGCTGACCTCCTGCTCAGGGAAGAAAAAATGTAATTATTTACACATACCCATTGATTTTTGAATAATATAACTTATATAATAAAAGCCTCATGAGCTTAGTCCAATTGTCATAAAAAACAWATTTACATGACCAAGTACATTAATGGGGTAAACCCTACTCTAAGAGYATAGGTTGTTTGAGGGAAGGTTTGAATTGTAATACAACCAGGTACCATCCAATGTGAGTACATCTGTTGTTGAAGTACATTAGATCAATAAAGCTGCTTATGCTGAAAAGCCTTGTTAGTGTATAGGTCAAATTTGCTTTTGAATTTCCTGTCTTTTTCGGGATTCAGACAAAAGCAAATATTTCACTTAAAACTTTGTTTTTTAAAACTTATTTCCCAGGGGTTTTTTCTCAGAAGGTCTGATAATAGCACAAGTCCTGCCACCAAACATTATTACTACGCATTATAACTATTTGAAATGGCATAAAACACAATGGCTGTCAATGGCAACCTAGTGTTTGGTTTTCAAAATGGTACAGCTCTCTAACAGTTTAAGCTACAGACACTAGACMAACTGTACAAAGGTCTTACAATTACATAACTATTGTAGTTTAGRAACTATAAAATTAATTTAAAATGCATACATTTGCATAAAAGGAATACATTTACCGGTACCTAACTTTCCCAATGATGGATTTATTTTGAAAAAAGAAATCCGGTTATAAATGTCCTTTCTCCAGAACCACAGGACCAGTCTTTAAAAAACATTGTATACAGCATCTATGAAGAAGGATTTCTCATCTGATTTCTCTTTGTGGCCATCCATGGAAATTGTCTTTCTGGACCAGYCGTCAGTTAAACTGCAGTATGAAAYAAGACTGTAGGAGCAGTTGAAACCGTGCTTCTAGACCAGAACCCTGGCCCCTTGGTGTGCACCTGTATGCGTGTTGACATCTACAATGGCAATAACGACTGATTTTATTGGAGGTGCAGAAAAGGTGGATTTGGCGCACTTCAATTTGGCATAATAAACTTAGATTATTTCCAGACAAGACATTTTCAGTAGCATGTAACTTTTTATTTAGACATTTTTTTGGAAGTACATACCGGCCGTGACGGCAGTATTGACAATAATTGATCAGCGAAACTCCATTCTTTGGTAAGTACCGAACATACTTTGACATTATTAAGATTGAAAACCTGGTGAATGGCAAGTTGAATGTCTGCTTCCTAGGCTTAAAGGAGAATCGCCAAATTCAACGTCTCAGGTTCAGGTAGGCCTAAGTGATGTTCATGCACACTTTCTTTCACATTTACGTTAGCTGCATAGCTAAGCGTAACGTTTTCTACAGATAATTCATGCCAACACTGCCACTTAAATGTCTTGACATCGATTAACTAGCAGAACATTCATTTAAATAAAACGTACCTCTAAAGTACTGCCCTGTCTCTTCTAGAATAAAATCAATGCACCATTTTCTAGTGCTGAACTCAAGAGCGCCCACTGACAAGCTAATGGCGAGGTATTACACTACTAGACCACAAAGTTTCTGTCTTTGAGTCACCAGACCAGGTGCCTAATGTATAATCGTTGCGTAAATTTCTGAAAAGTCTGCACACATACAAAAATATTGAGATTGATAAACTTGRCGCATGCATGTTTCCCGTTATAAATCAGACCTGTTGTAAAATTGTGCACTTGTGAACAAGCATTAAAACRCTGCCTGGAAAACGCCTCCATTCACCGTTTATGGTAATACGCCCTGTATTTGCTGTATAATTTGGAACCATTGTTGGTATTATTAGGCCATGGCATGCAAAAGACAACAGTTGTTCAATAGATTTATTGGGTTTCTATGTTCTACCTTGGTATAGGATCTGAGATTAAATAGGTAGGGCTGGAGCACCCTCAGCGCCTCTACTTCCCGCAGCTATAGTTTCTAAACATCAAAACAATGGCACATTGTTGTGGACCTGTTAGCAGAATGTTTGAATTCAACAATATTTAATATAGACTTTTCCCGCCAACCTAAATATGATGGACTGCCTGTGAATTCTGAATCATAGTACTGCAGGGCAGGCTACTCAAAAAAATGCAATTACAGTACTTACAGTAATATTTCTCATGTATTTTTGTTGTACTTGACTTGTTTTATTTCTTTTTTATAGTACTGCTGATATTCACTACTGGATTGTTGGGAAAGAGCAAGCAAGAAAGGCATTTYACTGTACTTGTGCACATGACAATAAAAAAATTAAACATAGGCCTACTTCAATGTAAAAGATAAGCTGTTARWTTTGACTGTATACCAGTATTATAAATATTATACAATGTGCTGCATATAATATTGCAAAACTTGAACTAGCCTATCTAATGACTAGGCTACTAGGTCCAATTAAATGAGAGATGTGCATGGTCATTTGTTGTAGGCCATGGCTCATTTGGGAATATGAACCCATCACAGCCAGAAAGGTGAGGAATATATTCTGCAATGGTTATGAAAATAAAATAGTAAAAGATTCMTTTTYTTCGATCTTGTCTCATTGCTGTAAATCCCCAACGGGCTCAGGAGGCAAAGGCCGAATCATGCGTCCTCCAAAACATAACCCGCCAAATCACGCTTCTTAACACCCGTCCGCTTAACCYGGAAGCCAGCCGCACCAATGTGTCAGAGGAAACACCGTTCAACTGACAACCTTAAGTCAGCCTGCAGGCGCCCGGCCCACCACAAGGAGTCGCTAGAGCACAATGAGCCAAGTAAAGCCCCCCCAGCCAAACCCTCCCGACCCGGAAGACGCTGGGCCAATTGTGTGCCGCCCTATGGGACTCCCGATCACGGCCAGTTGTGACACAGCCTGGGATTGAACACGGGTCTGCAGAGTCTAAAAGTAAAACACATACATTTTTGCTCCTCACTAATGGAAAATGATTGCATTCTTGTTACTGTTTTCCTGTTTTTAGTTTGTCATGAATAAGGTTATCATCATATCCCCTATTTGTACAAAATATTTACTTGCCAGCTTGCAATACAATATTTCAACCATTAGCAGATGTGCATACACATGGTCTAAACCCTTCAAACTCAACTGGACCTTGAAGCCAGTTCCACAGCATTTTTTCATTGTTCCCCTATAAACCAGGGACTGACTTAGACCTGGGACAACAGGTGTGTGCAATTAATTATCGGGTTGAACAGAAAACCAGCAGTCTCCAGCCTTCGTAGGGTAAAAGTTGAACACTCCTGGTCTAAAGTTCGTGGGGAGGTGAGAACATTCTCAARTCAAGTTCCATTTTTATAAATACCAACTTTTGAGTGAACTGGCGCATGCACATTTTGGGTTATATTTTGTACATACACACGGTTTATAAATAAGGCCCCAGGGCTCTCCAACCCTGTTCCTGGAGAACTACGACCCTGTGGGTTCTCTCTCCAACCCCAGTTGTAACTAACCTGATTCATACTAACCAGCTAAWTATTAGAATCAGGTGCACTCGATTAGGGTTGTAGTGAAAACCTAGAGGACAGTAGCTCTCCAGGAACAGGGTTGGAGAGCCCYGCACTAGACAATACCTCACCATACATACCCTTGTCAGTGGGGCACTCTTGAGGACCAGAAAATTTGCCATGTCTTACTACAGAAAAGTATGAGCCTTTTGGGTAAACCACCGGGGTAAATCTCAGATAAAAACGTACCCTGGTCAAAAGTCGTGCACTTTGCAGGGAATAGGGTGCCATTTGGGAAAGACATAGTGCACTATGTAGGGAATAGGGTGCCATTTGGGACTATGTAGGGAATAGGGTGCCATTTGGGACACAAGTGCTTTAGTGAGTTGTCATCAAGGATCATTAGAACAGTTCCTGGAGTTACAGTAGTACAACATCAGAGGCCTGTTCAGGTTGGTGCCACATAATAGAACATTCAGATAGAAATTGTGGAGAAGATATTATGATTATCTGTCAGGTAGACTAGGGATTGTGTCAGCTGTATTAGTAACATTTCTATCTGAACAGATTTCTTTGTTCTAAACATTTCACCTCTGAATATTGGCCAGGGTTCTTTTTTGTAACATCCTTAAATTCTAAGGTTGGTCGATTCAACACCAGGAACAGATATCTAACTTCGTTCAAAGAGGTTATCAACTTGCTTCCTGGACTGAGCAGAAGTATTAGTACACTGTTGTCATTTATAAATAATAACTACTAGTAGTTTTCACTCTTACAATCACAGTAGGTAATATGAAATATGTAGCCCAACCGGCCGCAAGAAGATGGTATTATTCATTTTTTGGTTGTTAATACTGCCRTCTTGAGGCCAGGTGGGCTATGAAATATGTAGAGAAATTGAATATGGAACAATTTTGTTGATAAGAGATGTCTCCATTTTGAGATTGTTTCTATACAATATGGAATCCCGTTTTGGCATTGCCAATAATAACACCCACAGTGACTAAAGCAAAGGGTTGATTTGCCTTGTTTTGGATTCAGACTATATCATGAGGTGAATGTTAATGGTTTATAAAAAGCACATGGTAAACAAAATAATAATAAAGCAAAGAATATGAKTCAGAACAAAAATGTTTTTAGTCTAAGTCCTCTGTTACTATTCCTGATTTTCCTGTAACCCTCTTTCCCCACATATCACTTCCTCTGGCTTTCAGTGAAGCCACACACACACACACAGAGGGGGTCTACTTCATGGGTAGTGTTATCACTCAAACACACACACGTTGAGTCAGTTCATGATGGTCATCCGCAGCAATAACAGAACCTTGAGGAGAGATGAGCAACACATACTCTTCATTGTTCACATGCTCACATACAAAGGCGTGGACAGAATTTAGAATGCACCCACACGGTTACATGCATACACAAAGTGCACATAACTATGGCACAGCAAACACATGGAAAGAGAGTTATACTTTGTATGAATTCAAGCTATTACAATTTAGTTGCCAATGTTTAGTTCTAGAGAGAGCAACATAGGAAAGGCAGATGGTTAAATGTGGCAAAGAAAATGGTAATAAGTTACCAAGCCTACAGATTGTGTAATGTACATACACAAACAACAAAATGACAAGGCAGGGTGTTACATACATGTAAGGCAAAAGTGGAGAGAAAACACATCTCAGCATCGAGTAGTGTGTGATATTGAGACCATGGGTGCAATGCATCCAAACACATCCAAAACTGGGGGCGGGGCACACACAGTAAACCAGGTGTTGTCAGTCACCCTCTGTGTCTGACCCTCACTTGCTAAGTACAATAGGTTCACTGCACAGTACACTCCCCCTGTCCACAACTCTATACTTCTATCMTATTGTCCCGCTCCCATCTCTCCTTTTCCTCACCACAGAAAGGCAATCAAGGTGAATAAAAATAAGACTTCCATTACATGACAACACCGCCCCCCCCAAAAGAAACTAACAAGTGATCATAACCGAGAAAACCAATCAACACAATGTCAAATAAATCCTAAATGGCAACAAATACAAAATCTCACTTGAAAATCAATTTTAAAAGAATATTAACTAAAAGAAGCAGCAATGGAAATAGCATAGGCGCGAAAATAAAGGTGAGATGGCACGAGAAAAAGAAGAAAAAAAAAGTCAGCTGGAATGGCCTCCAAACATACTCCCTGGTCCCCTTCCCCCCACTCCAGAACAATATGCTGGCACCCCCACCCTGACAGCGGGCACCTCTCTCCCTGTGTATGTAAGGCCACTTTTGGCACAGACAGACTTGGGCACATGCAGTGTTGTGCCGAGAGTGGATTCCACTTATGGGTGGTAGTGGAGCCATCTGGTGGCTGCAGCTTCTATAATGTAAACTCAAACCGTGCCCTCATGGACAAGAGGGTTATGTTTATTAGGGCACACCGTTTGTCATTGGACAAGTTCAGATGGAACCTCTCCGTTTCAGACCACTTTCTTCCGTTTCGTGCCTATTGAACATGACCCAGGAATGAAGGCCYGTTTTCGATCACTTTCAAAATGTCTGCCCGATTTTGACACAGCTAATGCGTTCAGTGCCTGTTATGGGGCTAACTTCAAGCCTACGATGCCTATTCTGTAGAGGCCTTCAATTAAATCGATATGCATGCGTACGATTGCCGGTGGATACCCAATGTGCATCGGGTCTACTGTGTAAATGTCCAGGATTCTATGAATCAATATAGTATTTAGATTAAGTTTGATCCAATTTGTAAGTCGCTCTGGATAAGAGCGTCTGCTAAATGACTTAAATGTAAATGACAAAGGGGCCTTATTTCTCACTCTATACAAGGCAAAGCTTACTGAATGCAAACATCAAGTCAAGAAAAATCTCATGTGAAAAATAAATATTTCAAATAATTTCAACAACCCCCCAAAAAACATGAAAAAGTAAACAACAAAAAAGTCTATACTTTGATGGAATTCATAGGTGCCGTGCAGGTAGCCATGGCGACTGAGCTCCACCCCATTYTGGTGTCCGGCTGCCTTGATTGGTGAGTGAGGAAAGAGGTGGGATTAAGTGGTGATGAGCTCCTGCTACTCCAGTTTCACACCAGTCTTCTCTGTGTTGAGTAGATGGAGACTGTCATCTATCAAGAAACTGTAGAGAAGAAAAAAAAGAGACAAAGTTGGTGATGGAATAGAGGTGCAAAACGAATGCAAGCCTAGATGTTGGATGATGGTAAAGGTCGAGGGGAAGCTATTGAAAGGTTTCAAGTGCTGTCCTTTTATGGATTATCCACGAGGACTACTTTTGGAGTAGAAGAACTTGAGTGAGCTCTCTGTTTATAGCTTTCAAAAACATGAAAAAGTGTTCTGTAGAGTAAGTGGGAGCAAGTAGCCATTACAATGAGCCTGTCCTCCCCATTTCTCTATCTACCAGCTTCTACCGGAATAGGTCGACAGACAAGAGGTTATACGTGCCTGTAAAAGAGGAAATGCACAGGCACGGTGCTGAGGTGCCAGACTGCATGGGCATCCAGGACCCAGAACAGTGGCGGGAAGTCGAGCAGCTCCAGCAGGGCCAGGCCATGGAGCAGCACCACCACCACGCCACACTTCCACCAGTAGGGCAGTGTCCGCCGGTTCTGCCAGCACCAACACAGCCACCACAGCAGGTTCACTATGCCTATGGGAGGGATAGGGAACAGGAGGTGGTGGAGAGAGGCGGGAATGAGGAGAGAGAGGGTGGAGGGGGTAGGGGATAGTGTGGTCGGGAAAACGAGAGAGATTGAGACTGACCGCAAGCAGAGAAATGCTAAAGTGAACGTTACCACGGGAACAATTGACTAGAATTAAATATCTGTGCTCTTTGCTTGTTATGGATTAAGGTACGGGTAACCGTACCTATGGTGGCRTTGGCAGCCATGTTGTAACCATAGTCGAAGCTGACGAAGGTCAGGTAAGACACGTGGGAGGTGAAGGCCAGGATGAGCAGAACCCCTACCATGCTGGACACCCCCGGCCTCTTCAGCCCCAACGTCCTGGGGAGATATAAGGGTCAATGTCATATCATACATTGTCCTAAAATATAACCATACAGAGGTTAATAATCACCTTTCATATTTTCCTTGTGTTTACGAAACATCTATTAACAAACCCAGAAATAAAGCACTTTATGGAAGGACATTTTTGTTGCCAACCGCAAAAGCTATGTATGTATATTAACATAAATATTATCACTCATGGCTTATTGAGGTCTATTCTATACTGACGCAGTTTGCCTTTGCCAATGATCCTTCAGTGTTTTTACCGTATGTCATAGGGGTTAATCAACAATATTCTTGAGGAAAAAGTATGAGAAAAAAAGCCTGTTTTTAATTTACCTCACACAGCATAAGTAGATGGAGTAGAGGATGACAGCAGATGCGCAGAAGTAGTCCATTTTCTTGAAGGTAAATACAAACAAATTGGCAAATATATATTTTGTTTAGAAAACGGTTAGTTCTGACCAACAACCAAAAACAGTGAAGAGATCACCCTCGACCTCGAGGGATTGGTGATGAGGTGTTAGTTATTGACAACAATCCATGGTAAATGCCTGTTAACAGTTCCATCCGAATTATTACGCTGCATCCTAATTCATGAATTGAAAAATGTTCATAGAAAATAAATAGGTCGTTTTCAACTCATGAATTGAACACCACAAAAATGGTGACTGATGTAATCTGAGGATCATACAGTTTAATGGCAGTACAAGATAACAATGTCATTAGACCCTAGAGYTTTTGGTTAACCTGATTAGCTAATTGCCTGTTCGTTTTATAAAGATTGAGTGGAAGCTTTCTCTTGTCCTGGCAGATGGTTTGGCATTGAATGAATCACACTGTAGCTTAAAGTATGTTCTAGCTACCCRCAAATCCAAACTGATTGTCAGGGTTGGGGCTTTTATTCCATCCAAATTTCACTCAATTAAGAAAACAAACTGCATTTCTATTGGGAAATGTGTCCAATTCAACAGGAATTGAAGAGGAATTGATTTCTACCCTGGTTTCTCAACGTATGCTATGTGTCACAGATGGCTATACCCTAATTGTAACACATGMTGTATTAACCACTTGCTGTATGATGGTTAGGTAGGTTATGGTTTTGACCATTACCTCAGTGAGATAGGTGTCCCGGGTGTGGAACACTGTGGACCAGAACCAAGCATTGAGAGAAACCTGAATAAAGAGAAATTATTAAAAAACAAGTTTACATAAGTATATTTGAATATGAATAAGCAAAAAGGTTAAGTTAAGTTTCTGAAAACTTAAATTCATGAAACTTCCGTACACTCAAATGCACACATTACAGTGTCTGTCTCACACACGACACACTCACGAAATAAACCCATTCAAACACACCAGAGAGAAGGCGGTGATGGTGTAATACATGGGGCTCTGGCGTGGCACAGAGCTGCGGTAGCGCAGCAGCATCAGAAGGCAGGCCAGGCCGTTGAGCAGAGAGGCCAGAGCAGATGCTGGCTCCTCGAAGCACAGGAACCGCGTAAATGGCCACTKTAGAAGAGAGCGGGACAAAGAAGGAAAGAGTGAGACAAAAGAGAGTGACTCCTAGTCTTTCATTATCCCCATATATATAGCCTAGTGGTTCATTTCCAAACCTCTCCTTGAGTACCCCCAAACCATTACACTAATTTGATATATTGCAGTACCTTATCCAACTAATCAAGGACTTGGACCACTTGAATTAGAAGGGCTAGTACTGAACAAGGGCTGCTAGTTAAATAAAACACACAACATACACTACYGTTCAAAAGTTTGGGGCCACTTAGAAATGTCCTTGTTTTGAAAGAAAAGCAAGTTTTTGCCCATTAAAATAACATCAAATTGATCAGAAATACAGTGTAAACACTTAATGTTGTAAATGACTATTGTAGCTGGAAAAAGCAGATTTTTTATGGAATCTCTACATAGGCATACAGAGGCCCACTATCAGCAACCATCACCCCTGTGTTCCAATGGCTCATTGTGTTAGCTAATCCAAGTTTATCATTTTAAAAAGGCTAATTGATCATTAGAAAACCCTTTTGCAATTATGTTAGCACAGCTGAGAACTGTTGTCCTGATTAAAGAAGCAATAAAACTGGCCTTCTTTAGACTAGTTGAGAATCTGGTGGATCAGCATTTGTGGGTTCGATTACTGGCTCAAAATGGCCAGAAACAAAGACCTTCTGAAACTGGTACGTCAATTCWTGTTCTGAGAAATGAAGGCTATKCCATGCGAGAAATTGCCAAGAAACTGAAGATCTCGTACAATGCTGTGTACTACTCCCTTCACAGAACAGCGCAAGGCCCCGGTGCACAACTGAGCAAGAGGACAAGAACATTAGTGTGTCTAGTTTGAGAAAGACGCCTCACAAGTCCTCAACTGGCAGCTTCATTAAATAGTACCCGCAAACCACCAGTCTCTACGTCAACAGTGAAGAGGCGCCTCCGGTGTAATTAATAATAATAATGGATACAATAACGTGTATCCAAAGTGTAATTAATAACTTCACCATGCTCAAAGGGATATTCAATGTCTGCTTTTAAATTATYTTATTTTTTTACCCATGTGAGGCATTGGAAAACCTCCCTGGTCTTTGTCGTTGAATCTGTGCTTGAAATTCACTGCTCAACTGAGGGACCTTACAGATAATTGCATGTGTGGGGTACAGAGATGGGGTAGTCATTCAAAAATTATGTTAAACACCATTATTGCAACTTATTAACTGACATGTTAAGCACATTTTTACTCCTGAAGTTATTTAGGCTTGCCATAAAAAAAGGGGTTGCATACTTATTGACTTAGACATATCACAGCTTTTCATCTTTWATTCATTTCTAAACATTTCTAAAAACATAATTCCACTGACATTATGGGGTATTGTGTGTAGATCAGTGACAACATCTAAACGTAATCCATTTTAAATTAAGGCTGTAATAACAAAATGATA
Source organism: Salvelinus sp. IW2-2015 (assembly GCF_002910315.2). Lineage (NCBI taxonomy): Eukaryota > Metazoa > Chordata > Actinopteri > Salmoniformes > Salmonidae > Salvelinus > Salvelinus sp. IW2-2015. The sequence goes on from NC_036858.1 coordinate 19,293,918, forward strand.
CAGACATTACATAGATAGACAAGAGACAATTGTCATATTACTCGATCATTAGCCAGCTTTTGACATTATTTTTTAAATGTTATGGTCAGCATGAATTTTAAGTTGCTGTAGTAGTTTGTTCCACTCAACAGTGCAGGTGTATAAAAAGGTGTTCTTAGCAGTTAGGCTCTTAAAGGTAAGACTGGCAACAGAGTCTCTGGCGTTGTATTGGTAGAAATCTCTAATACAATAAAAATWATTTGATAGGTACTTGGGGCTGAGTCAGTAATAAATCTGTGGAACAGGTGAATTAATATTACCCTTTTCTCTACAGATAGCCGGCCTAGCTGCTTAAAATGCTTCAGTACAATTCTCAGCAGCTTGTTTTGATTGGTCTGTAGCTTATTCTTTAGATGTTTGGGTCTGCTGGTTAACCATGATGTGCACACATAATCAAAGTGACACTGAACTAGCACACCTGCCAGAGTCCTTAGGGTGTCACTATCAACATTTTTGATGTCCCAAGCTAGGAATTTACATTTTTGGTTTAACATTGTTAAAACCTTCAGGACCAGTCTCACCGGTTAGCTACCTATTCAGTTCACACTCATGGTAACTGACTTGAGGTTTTGTGCCCACTTTGACACTAAAACCGAGGGATTCTGTTTTTCTAAGATACAGAAAAAGTTTGTTATCCGAAAGCCATTTATTGACATTGGATAACTCTGCACTAAGGATCTCATGGTAAGGTTGACCATAGAATGCATAGAACCATACCTTTCCATGGAACTGTGGGATGCTGTAGCCTTCAGCCTGGTACAGTCCCACTGTTTGCCACATGCACTGGTACCGGCAGTCATCACGACACGTCCAGCCTGGACAAGGGACAGAAAGCTGGAGTTAGACAAATGCACGTAGTAAAGAGAGAACACACACACAATGAAATAAAATGGGCAGTGTTCAATTACAGCCTATGGGTTCACTCTTATTTTTGACTCTGAACTTGCGTAGCAAGAATAAAGTGACTTTGGTGGCCGTTCCTGACAATCTACAGCAGTAAGCCAACTTATCTGATGGAACACAACACCATAATGGTCATTGACAGTCTGTAGTTAATTGAGTTGACAGAAGCCAAATGGGCTAAGGCTTGTTGCATCACAAATAATTCATTCAGCAGCACCAACTCAAATGATCAACTGGCTTCAAAACTTCATGCAGTACCTCATGCAGTGATCACCAAAATGCAATACTGTCTGAGTATACCAACAGCTAACCAATGCAGAACAGCAAAACATGCATTTAAATGACAGCAATATGCATTTTAAGCATTTCTCATTTCCACACTGATAACGAAATTGGTTAGCTAGCTACGATATCAGTGGATGCTGCTCTAGTAGTAACGTTAGTTGGCTGGCGACTGGTTCCCCAGCGCGAGCTAGCTAGTTTTTAAACTTCCAGAACGTGGCAGCGGCAGAAAACCCTCACCTGTCAGCGCCATGTAAGGCGCCTGTGTAGACTGAAAACCTCTGAGCCGAGCTCCGGTGCAGTTGGTCCGGACACATTGCGTGACACAGCCTTGGTAAACTGGCTCCTTGTCGCCTTGGGAGGCATTCACAGCAGTCGCCGAGAGCAGGAGAAGAGCGACGATTGCCAGGGCAGAGTATATGACAGCTGTGCAGGGGGGCAGTGGCGAGGCCATGTTCGTAGAGTCGGCACCAGGTAGCGATCGCAGCGGCATTTCATGTCACCCAGAGCTGACAACAAAGGCCCAGCTTTCCATACCCAGATCACCAGAACATCTTTCCACCTGCGGTAGTTGAGTAGGTCGCGAAGTGTCTTTGCGGATCACTGCCCTATGGGTCCACTGTGCACTGCTGTACTTTTCACCCCGCTCCTGCCGTGCAGTTTTCCAAATTCCGGACCAGGAAGTGTGAATAAACATGCGAACTGCGCATGCCGGTGGTTGATAAAGAAAAAAAGAGTCAAAGATTTTTTTCTAACTTAACCAAGAGACCATAGCCTGTCGTTTCCAATAGGAGCAAATGAGTCATAGTGGGCAGAACAAGTAAGGGCAGAGCCAAGCACGAGCTCCTATTGGCGTGACATCTGCATTTTTCCGTTAGGGAACGCCTACTTTGAAGTGCGCGTGTGCAATAACTCAATTCGCCTTTGCGCACCTTCTAAACAACGCGATTTTTTCCAACTTTTGCAAAGGGCAAAATCAACAAAACTTAGTCGAGTTCTGTTCATAACATATTTTGGTTTTGGGAATATAAAACTGTCTTGAGATCAAATGTTTCATCGATGAGAACATGCGCTGAATGTCGGCCCAAATCCATTTCGAGCCATCTTCAGCCACTGCTCGCCAGTGGGCTTCCTCTCACTACCATATTGTGTAGGGAATGGAAATACCAAGCGGATGCTTCACATTTATACATCTGTCTCATTGTTCTATCTGTGCTAAAATACCACAGAATGAGTAATAATACTCGTAAAATKTTGCGGTCAAATAGGGAAATGGTTCCAATTGTTTTTCACCGTGGTAAAATTGGTTTGAGTTTCGATATTCGCCATACATTCGGACCTTCAAACTTCAATAGGTCGCGAACGATTTGAAAAACATACCTCAGGGTTGGCTCTTTATGAAGGAAAAAAAGGTGTACAGCGTTGCACAGGTCTTATTTGCCCGATTCCATCACGASTTTCATAATCACAAGGCAAAGGTGTAGGCAGCCTGGCGCACAGTCAATGCAACTATACTGAACAAAAATATAAACGCAACAATTTCAAATATTTTACTGAGTTACAGTTCATATAAGGTAATCAGTCAATTTAAATAAAATCATCAGGACCTTATCTGTATTTCACATGACTGGGCAGTGGCGCAGCCATGGGTGGGCCTGGGAGGGCATAGGCCCACACACTTGGGAGCCAGGCCCAGCCAATCATAATTAGTTTTTCCCTACAAATGGGATTTATTAGACCCCCCCCCCCCAAATTCTCTAAAATGACGTTGGAGGCGACTTATGGTAGAGAAATTAACATTCAATTATCTGGCAACAGCTCTGTTGGACATTACTGTAGTCAGGTTTCCAATTGCACGCTCCCTCAAAACTTGAGACACCTGTGCCATTGTGTTCTGTGACAAAACTTTAGTGGCCTTTTAATTGTCCCCAGCACAAGGTGCACCTGTGTAATGATCATGCTGTTTAACCAGTTTCTTGATATGCCACACCAGTCAGGTGGGTGGATTATCTTGGCAAAGGAGAAATGCTCACTAACAGGAATGTACACACAATTTGATGGTGGTCATTTCTTTCTTGCAAAGGGCGGCAGAATGTACAGGTCTGCTCTGCTGGCGATCTTTTTTGGGGGGTGGGGTACCGGGAAGAAATTAAATCTACTTTCACCTCTGAATTTATTTTACCTTCATTTTACTAGTTCATTTTTTTACTTTAAATTTTAATAGGTCCTTGATCACATGACCTAGACACCTTAAACCGACTTTGTATTGTTCACAGGGTAGAGAAAAACATTTTAGGAAAAACAAATGGTGTGCAAAGGGCTTACACGATTTCATACAAATATTGTTAAAAAGGTACAGTTTCAATAGCTTTTCAACCATGTGACTTACCAACCTAATTTAAACGGCCAATTGTTCCTTATATAGAGGCATGTTGCAAAAACCCTTTAGTTTTCTCATACAATGATTTCAATTTGTTTTTGTTTATATATACACTACCGTTCAAATGTTTGGTGTCACTTAGAAATGTCCTTATTTTTGAAAGAAAATAAAAACATTTGTCCATTAAAGTAAAATCAAATAGATAAGAAATACAGTGTAGACACTGTTAATGTTGTAAATGACTATTGTAGTTAGAAACGGCAGATTTTTTATGGAATATCTACATAGGTGTACAGAAGCCCATTATCAGCAACCATCACTCCTCTGTTCCAATGGCACGTTGTGTTAGCTWWTCCAACTTTATCATTTTAAAACGCAAAACACCAGTCTCAACGTCAACAATGAAGACGCGACTCCGGGATGCTGGCCTTCTAGGCAGAGTTGCGAAGAAAAAGCCATATCTGCGACTAGACAATAAAAAGATAAGATTAAGATGGGCAAAAGAACACAGACACTGGACAGAGGAACTCTGCCTAGAAGGCCAGCATCCCGGAGCCGCCTTTTCACTGTTGACGTTGAGACTGGTGTTTTGCAGGTACTATTTAATGAAGCTGCCAGTTGAGGACTTGTGAGGCGTCTGTTTCTCAAACTAGACACTCTAATATACTTGTCCTCTTGCTCAGTTGTGCACCGGGGCCTCCCACTCCTCTTTCTATTCTGGTTAGAGACAGTTTGCGCTGTTCTGTGAAGGGAGTAGTACACAGCGTTGTACAAAATCTTCAGTTTCTTGGCAATTTCTCGCATGGAATAGCCTTCATTTCTCAGAACAAGAATAGACTGACAAGTTTCAGAAGAAAGTTATTTGTTTCTGGCTATTTTGAGCCTGTAATCGAACCCACAAATGTTGAYCCTCAACTAGTCTAAAGAAGGCAAGTTTCATTGTTTTTTTAATCAGGACAACAGTTTTCAGATGTGCTAACATAATTGCAAAAGGGTTTTCTAATGATCAATTAGCCTTTTAAAATGATACACTTGGATTAGCTAACACAACGTGCCATTGGAACACAGGAGTGATGGTTGCTGATAATGGGCCTCTGTACRCCTACGTAGATATTCCATAAAAAAATYTGCCATTTCCAGCTACAATAGTCATTTACAACATTGACAATGACAATTTTATGTTATTTTAAATGGACAAAAATGTTGCTTTTCTTTCAAAAACAAGGACAGTTCTATGTGACCCCAAACTTTTGAACGGTAGTGTGAATATATATATACAGTTGAAGTCGGAAGTTTACATACACTTAGGTTGGAGTCATTAAAACTCGTTTTTCAACCCCTCCACAAATTTCTTGTTAAAACTATAGTTTTGGCAAGTCTGTTAGGACATCTACTTTGTTACAATTGTTACAGACAGATTATTTCACTCATAATTCACTGCATCACAATTCCAGTGGGTCAGAAGTTTACATTCACTAAATTGACTGTGCTTTTAAACAGCTTGGAAAATTCCAGAAAATTATGTCATGGCTTTAGAAGCTTCTAATAAGCTAATTGTCATCATTTGAGTCAATTGGAGGTGTACCTGTGGATGTATTTCAAGGCCTACAATCAAACTCAGTGCCTCTTTGCTTGACATCATGGGAAAATCAAAAGAAATCAGCCAAGACCTAAGTTATTGCAGTCAGGTCAAGACCCTGGTGAGAATGACGAGCACGCAGATCAGCTTCCCTGAGACGGTTTCTGACAGTTTGTGCAGAAATTCTTCAGTTGTGCAAACCTACAATTTCATCAGCTGTCTGAGTGGCTAGTCTCATACGATCCCGCAGGTGAAGAAACTGGATGTGGAGGTCCTGGGCTGGCGTGGTTACACATGGTCTGCGGTTGTGAGGCCGGTTGGACATACTGCCAAATTCTCWAAAATGACGTTGAGGTGGCTTATGGTAGAGAAATTAACTTTCAATACTCTGGCAACAGCTCTGGTGGACATTCCTGCAGTCAGCGTGCCAATTGCACAATCCCTCAACTTGAGACATCTGTGGCATTGTGTTGTGTGACAAAACTTTAGTGGCCTTTTATTGTCCCCAGTTTATTGTCCACACTTTACATGTTGCGTTTATATTTCTGTTCAGTATAAATATATTCTAATACACTGCCTATTTAAAGTATGTAAATGCCTTYTTGTAAAACCAAAAGCTCTACCAAATGCTATTTGAAAGAAACTGTTTTAAAATACTTTTTTTCTCCAAAATAAAATGTTCTATATACACTTAAATACCCCTAAAAGTTGGGCAAAGAAGTAAGTATGTTGGATAGATATGGCTGCCTAAACAGCACAATACTCATGGTCAAGTGACATTTCCTAAGCCTCGTTCTGGCCCATACAGATCTTTACTATGAGGAGGATTTCACTAGGTGTAATATATCACTCGCCCTAGATAAAGCCCCATAGTCTGCCTGATTGTTACAGGACAAAAGGTAGGCCATATCTTCACGTTGTTTGAGAATGTGTTGATGACCTTGGTCTGATGTACAAAATATTGGGCATTCTCGAACAGGTATGATGTGCATCTTTCCTAAAGTTTTATCTAGGTGATAGTTTTATCTTGGCTGCCGAGTGGCACAGCGGTCTAAGGCACTGCATCTCAGTGGTAGAGGCGTCACTACAGACCCTGGTTCGATCCCTGGCTATTTCACTGTTAGTTTTACAAAAATAATTGTACAATTTCTGTTAGTTTCTTATTAAAAGTACTGATGGGTGCGCTGTTGCTTGTATGGGTTGTATGGATATGCTTAATGTGACGGTCACCCTGATATTGGCAACTCGGTAGCTACTTTCCATTTCCATTGTGTATCAAGGTGACATCTAGATGGTTATCAATATTAGTTATTTCTTGTGTAGGCTGCTATCGTCCTTGAAATAAAATCATGGGAGGGGGAAAAAATGGCCACATTAGTTACCGCCGGCGACATCATGATACAACTGCCCAGTGGGAAGCGCCCACTGGGCAGTTTATCGACTYGTGGTGCAGCCCAATCAGCCACGCAAAACAGTCGAGTGGCAACAAACCTGCCCAATTAGCTGATTCGCTTTCCAGACACCGACTCCTTTCGACACACACCCACTCGCCCATACTCCGGTCGCCATATTGGGATGCAGCTACCCATACTGGGAAGCATTGCCAAGGGCTGTGCAGTAAGCAATAGAAAGGAGACCAGTGAGGGCTATGGCTTTTAACCGAAGCTCACTTAAACCAACAGACACGGTGGTACGAAAGACATTGGTTTTTATTTATAAGTCATTGCTTGTTTCATTTGTTACAGAGATTTCTGAAAGAAAATGTTGAGATTTTCTTTTGTCTCCTTTTCTCCATCCTCCCTCTCACAATCTTTCRCCATCTCTCTCTCACAATGCACCTACTGCTAAACCATGCTTTACTCTTATTCAACCACCCTTCCTTTTGTCCCTATTGACGAGAAAGAGAAATTAAGAGAGAGGAGTACGCAAGCTATTTTAGTGCAGTACTCGTCCATTTTTAGCTTTCCTTTTTTCCAGCACATGATTACTTCACATCAAGTCGAGACAAAACAGACCTTGCAGGTCAATATGCCTACTTGTTTCAAATAAACAATAGAGCATACACCACAGCACCCAAGAGTAAAAGTGTTTGTCTGTACATACTGAACTCTATAGGCATACATGATGTAGGTATGATGCATGCRCTGTTCGATTCGACAGGGAGAGATMGAAGTGAGGGATGGGGAAGAAGAGAAGGAATCGGAGGCAGGGAGGGAGATAGAGAGGAACAGTTGTGATGGTACAAGATTCTTTTATTTTGTCGATACTCACACACAGCACACCTCCATAGCCTTCAATCCTCTCAACTCAAAGTATCTCGATAAAGGAAACAAGTCTTTCATAGTGAGCGGGGTGGAGATGGAGAGAAGAGCGAGGGGAGCGTGTAAGCGGGCCACAGAGTTGGAGAAGGGGGGTAGTGAGGGGGATGACGGAGAGAGGCAGAGGGATTGAAAAAGTGGATTTACTCATCCTCCTTCTCCTCTCCGTGTGTGATGACATAGCAGATCTGTTTATAGTCTACGTTGCCAGCCACATCTGGGGGAAAAGCAGCCCACAGGTTGGTCATCTGAGGGAGAGGAAGACAAAAGGAGAAACTTACAACTCAGAAACTTTGCGGGGAAATGGACAAAGTCCAGTGTCAGACAGCACACAGAAATATGTMATTAATTATTACTGTAAATAACCATATCACGAAAGCTCAAACACCATGTTGCTCTAAGGGTGAAATATTCCTCGAGCAAAGTAACTGTGCAAAGAGCAAGAAATACTGTAAATCTCATTGTAATCAGTGTGGTTTAATTTTGAAACGTTCCTTCAACAATGTGCATTATAAAGGCGATTGTTTATGTATCGCTCAGTTTACGAAACGTGTTAATCGCCCCTTTTTACACATATTGCTGAAGAAACATTTCAAATTAAATCACTGAGATTCTAATGAGGTTTATGGTATTTCTTGCAATTTGCACAGTGATCGTGCACTGAGAAAATGTCGCTCTAAATGACTGAATGACTGATAGAATGATAGATCCCTCACCTCCTCAGCGGTGAACCTGTCGCACTGGGTGGTCAGGAGCTCCTCAATGCTGGAGGAAAGGAAATAGGTAGGAAAGGAGAGAATTATCAACATTAAGACTACCTGAAGAGGTTGTGAGTGAATTTGAGTGAATTTATAGAATAGTAATGGTAGGAAAGGGTACAGGGTGAAAACGTACAATTCCTTCTTGATGAGGCCGGTAGCCTCGGGGTCCAGGACCTTGAAAGCGCTCACGATAACATCCTCGGGATCAGCACCTAAGAGGAAGGGAAGAAGAGGATCCTCAGTTAAACTCTATGTTACCTCAAACTCACAGTTATGGACTAAGAAGTGATGGACTAAGAAAAGTGATGGGATAAGAGTGATGGGCTAAGAAAAGTGATGGACTAGGAGTAATGGGACTAAGTAAAGCAGTAGAAGTATTAAGTATTAACAAACAAAACTTTGTATAAAATATATGTACATTTTATAGAAACTTATGCTGAACAGAAATATAAACGCAACAAAGTGTTGGTCCCATGTTTCAGGAGCTGAAATAAAAGATCCCAGAAATGTGCCATTTGCACAAAAAGCTTATTTCTCTAAAATTTGGGGAACAAATTTGTTTACATCCCTATTAGTGAACATTTCTCCTTTGGCAAGATAATCCATTTACCTGGCAGGTGTGGCATATTAAGAAGCTGATTAAACAGCAATTTCATTACACAGGTGCACCTTGTGCTGGGGACAATAAAAGGCCACTCAAAAATGTGCAGTTGTGTCACACAACACAATGCCACAGAGGTCTAACGTTTTGAGGAAAAGTGCAATTGGCATGCTGACTGCGGGAATGTCCACCAGAGCTGTTGCYAGATAATGTAATATTAATTTMTCTACCGTAAGCCGCCTCCAACATTGTTTTAGAGAATTTGGCAGTACGTCCAACCGGCCTCACAACTGCTAATCACGTGTAACCACGCCAGCCCAGGACYTCCACATCCAGCTTCTTCACCTGCGGGATCGTATGAGACCAGCCACCCGGACAGCTGATGAAATTGTGGGTTTGCACAACTGAAGAATAAAAAAAAAAACGTCCCAGGGAAGCTCATCTGCGTGCTCGTCGTCCTCACCAGGGTCTTGACCTGACTGCATATCAGCGTAGTAACTGACTTCAGTGGGCAAATGCTCACCATTGATGGCCACTGGCAAGCTGTAGAAGTGTGCTCTTCACAGATGAATCCCGGTTTCAACTGTACCGGACAGATGGCAGATAGCGTGTATGGCGTTGTGTGGGCGAGTGGTTTGCTGATGTCAACATTGTGAACAGAGTGCCTCATGGTGGCGGTGGGGTTATGGTATGGGCAGGCATAAGCTACGGACAAGGAACACAATTGCATTTTATTAATGGCAATTTGAATGTACAGAGATAACGTGACGAGATCCTGAGGCACATTGTCGTGCCATTCATCCGCCGCCATCAGTATGATAATGCACGGTCCCGTGTCACAAGGATCTGTACACATTTCCTGGAAGCTGAAAATGTCCCAGTTCTTCCATGGCCTGCATACTCACCAGACATGTCACCCATTGAGCATGTTTGGGATGCTCTGGATTGACATGTACGACAGCGTGTTTCAGTTCCTGCCAATATCCAGCAACTTCGCACAGCCATTGAAGAGGAGTGGGAYAACATTCCACAGGACACAATCAACAGCCTGATCAACTCTATGCACATGAAATGTGTTGCACTGCATGAGGCAAATGGTGGTCACACCAGATACTGACTGGTTTTYRGATCAACTTCCATACCTTTTTTTTGTAATGTGAAAAAGCTTTAAGTCGCTCCTAGCGGTTGACCTACCCTTCAGCTTCTCGCCGAACATGGTGAGGAAGACGGTGAAGTTGATGGGGCCGCTGGCCTCYTTGACCATGGCTTCCAGYTCCTCATTCTTCACGTTCAGTTGACCCATAGTGGCCAGCACGTCCCTAAGATCATCCTTGCTGATGATGCCATCTCTGTTCTGATCAATGATTGTGAAAGCCTAGCAGGAAGCGAAGCAGAGAGAGTTGATACCATATTATTCACTGTGGAGCAATCCAAATGACATCAATCACATTAACATGACAGTCTTAAGTAAATGTAACATTTCTATTGCTTAGAAGCGTATGAAAATAAGTTAATGTTATCACACTACCCAGTACCMTATTGAAATGCATTGCCATGACCTCTGTCTCCTCATTTCAAAATTAATTAGACTAGTCGATGATAATAGACAGTGTGTAAGGAACAAAATCAGGGTGCACTGCATTGTGAAATTTGAGTTGCGGGAATATTTACATCACAATTCCCAAGGTTTTCCCAAGATGGTCCATCAAAATAAATGTGAAAAGGTCTCTCTCCTCTCTCCCCAMATAGCTGCATGTGTCACTCAGTGAAACCCAAGAAGGCTATAGAGCACACAGGGGACTTGGCAGCTGGCCAACCACTTGTCTTTTTAAAGGTGTTAAAATGGTCTCGGGATGTCAGACAAGCCTCGAGACATTTAAGGAATCGGTATTGATTACAACACTAACACCCCTCCCCTTACCCCCCTCGCCCCCTTCCCTGACTAATCCCTCTGCCCCCAACCCCTGTTTCTTTTTTTTACCCCCACCTGTCTCCAATTGGCCAAATCAATCACACAAAGACAGGGATATACCCAAAGACTCTGACACACTTCCATTTTTCCCCTTAAAAATCATACAAATTGTTATCAGGTTCCCAAATTATTGTAATTTGTCTACTTTGCTGATTAGGTTGCGCTCTCCTAAATATTGAGAGAACTTCCAATGTGAACATTCCCACRTGATTTTAAAAACTAGTAGGCTATTTCGCACCAGGTCAAAGAGCGAAGACTAGGTGTCACAAAAGTTTTTCTGGCTGAGCAGAGGAACAGGTTGGTTGTTTGCCTTTTCTGTAAATAGAGGCCTTCAATGTCTTCAATTCTAGGGGTCTCTCGTAAATTCTGGCTCCCTTTCACATTCCGGGTGGGGGGGGTGTGACTTTGTAATAGGTCCTGTCTTACCTATTACAAAGTCGTTGGGTTGTTTGTCTATTTCGGGCTTTTGCAACCCTCTTTCAATGGGATCACAATGTGATGCGTGGAGATGTTACAATGGCATGTATCCCAAGAACTATGTCGGCTGACTTATTACAACTACTTGACCAAGCATTGATATCTAGTGAAAATAGTGTGGCAGAAAACCCTCCCCAAAAAACTTACCTCCTTGTACTCYTGAATCTGGCTCTGCTCAAACATGGAGAACACATTGGAAGATCCACCCTCTCCCTGCTGCTGCCTCTTCTTGGCTTTCTTGGGTGCCTGGGGGTAAACGATGACGAGGACATGTCATTTAACTCACAGTCAACACAACCAACATTTTACTGTAACGGCCTGTTTGGGCCATCCATGCCACTCTGGGTCATTTTGGGCCAAAAGGTCTTAGACCTCCGCAGTGGCAAGAGGAACCCCCTAAGGTATTTTTTGAGAAKGATTCCTCTCATTGACTTGTCATTGTCAGTGACATCAGTTGTGCCAGAAGGGCACAAAGTAGCCCCTCTAGGAATTGACTATGCATTGTCATTGACCTCTAGGGATGCTCTGTGTCCTTCTGCTATTTTAGCTGTTAACCGCCTTTCAATGAGTCACATGGGAGTGACGCTTAGCTTTGCTTCAGATTTCGATGCCTGKGTGCTTTTAGCTTTTGTCTGAATAAGTTGTACCAATTCAAGTCRCACTTTTCAGCATAAAGCTTTAAAAAAAAGTGCGTTGTATAAAAGGCACTTGGCGAGTTCAGTTGTAGCGTCGAAATTGGCTAAGATTCTGTAATATCTTAGAGGCCTCTTGAGCAGTGGTCCCCAAACATCCTTTAAGTATTTCCTTTTGATGCGMCATTTCAACAAAACCCGAGTATCACTGGGCTCTTTTGCCCAGTGAGGAACCAGCTTCCACCAATGGGTCCCGAACCAGTTTGGGAAACTGTTCTAGAAGCCTTTAAAATRTAATTCAGAGTCCATTTTATTGCCATTATCCAGTTTGCATTGGTATCCTACTATCAATTATGCTTTAAGTTGTCAGTAGACAATCCGAGACCCTAGAAACTGTTCTCCATTGAGAGGAACGCAAACACACTCACCATCTCTTTAGAGTTTGTTGGTTTGTTGGTCAAGAAGAGAAGCCTATGCCAAGCCGATGTGACTGACATGTTTGTGTTGGCCCCTTGCCTTATATACTAGCTCAAGGGGGCTAACTTTAGCTGCACCATCAAGTTTGGCAAGAAAAGAGGGAGCTGAGGAAAGTAAGAGAGAGAGGGAGGAGCAAGGGTATCGCCTTTCCGTCACTCCAAAATAGGCACAGGGAGTCTTAGAATTAGATGAATTCGAGCACAACATTCAGGCCTTACTTTGGTGTCAGTGTCACACTTGGACTAATATGGACAAACCTCTATTGCAGCCTTTGGGACTATTGAACCGCCCCTCGGCCCTTCCTCTTCCTCTCTCTCTTTAACACTTCATTCATAGCATGCTCAGGGTCTTTGTTGTAGCTATTTTTCATTTTCTTTTATTCCATCCGCCCCAAGGCGGCAAACAACACAATGGGCTATTGTGGCATATCCATTGTWTCCATGTCATGCCTGTTACCAGTTGCAGGTCCTTCCTGTTACAACACTTTACACTGTCCATAAAACAACAGATAAGTATGTRTTTCAAGCACAGGCTTTAAAACATATTTTAAAGTCACCACTTGTTTAACTGACCTGTTGAGATCTGTGTATACAGTACGTACCCCCTACTAGTGTGGAAGAAGCCAACTGAATGGATTACAGTAATGACATGGAAACTGTTGGCTGAGGGGGATTGGTAACATTCCAGTAATGACAAGGTCACACATATTCAAGAGACAGAACAGAATATAGCAACAATTGCTAAATAATTACCAAAATATACTATACATTCCTGCAACTCCAGTCCTGGATTACCCCCAASAGCACACATTTTGTTGTTTGATTTGATTTTGATTTGACGACTGGACTAAACAGAAATGGTTTTCCAACATGGAGGCTCTAATTTGGGTTGCTCCTGGTCCCTGGAGATGCCCAGGACAGTGCTTGACTGAACAGGCCACCAGACCACCAACTCAWCTCCATATTGGGGCTCCATGGTCGGCCATCTACCATGGAAGTGTACAGTGGAGCTACGTATGGAGATATCAGTTCTCACGGCTCCCTGAAACTCTACCTCTCTCCCCTCAAACTACCGCACAATGTTTCTTTCTTCGACATTCAAGGGCCTTCCCTCCAAAATCTGTCCACCCTCAGTTGATATGTTTTCTTCTCTGTCTCTGCTTTTCTCCCTCATACACATTGCATAACTTGTGAGAAGAACCAGTGGAGAAGTTTCAGTTGGAAGTAACGTAATGGGCTTAGTTGACAAGTAAGGAAAAATAGGACTGCTTTGACAGAGTGTAATTAAAAATAAAAAAAATGTAACAGCTGTGGATAGACCAGAAATAGCAATGCCTCCGCCTCCCCCTGTTCTCATTCGGAGACATTTTGGCTCTCCCTTTAACTAGAGTCTAAGGGCCCGGGGCTGGGTTTCTACTAAGCCAACATATGGAATTGTTTTAAGATGGTCATACCAAGGATCATTTAGCTATTTGATTTGTAATTTTAGGATCCCTGTAGGTATAAAACAAATATTTACTAATCATTTTATGAAACATTGAATTTGGCCTTAATGCTATTAGCCCATAGAAACGCATTGAATAACATATTCATAAATGGCAAAGCAGATCAAAAGGAAGTATGTTTTGAAGTGTCTGTCCTAAGGTGCATTCGGAATGTATTCAGACCTTGTTTTTYCCCCCCACTTTGTTATGTTACAGCCTTATTCTAAAATRTATTAAATYATGTTTTCCCMATCAATCTACACACAATACCACATAATGAGAAAGCAAAAACTGGTTTTTAGAAATGTTTGCAAATTTATAACAAATAAAAAAACATATCACCATATCAAAACATTTTTGAACTTTTGGCAGCAATTACTGCCTCAAGTCTTCTTGGGTATGACGCTACAAGCTTGGCACACCTGTATTTGGGGAGTTTCTCCCATTATTCTCTGCAGATCCTCTCAAGCTCTGTCAGGTTGGATGGGGAGCATCACTGGACAGCTATTTGCAGGTCTCTCCAGAGATGTTCGATCGGGTTCAAGTCCGGGCTCTGGCTCRGCCACTCTAGGACATTCAGAGACTTGTCCCGAAAACACTCCTGCATTGTCTTGGCTGTGTGCTTGGGGTTGTTGTCCTGTTATAAGGTGAACCTTCGCCCCAGTCTGAGGCCCTGAGCAGGTTTTCATCAAGGATCTCTCTGTATTTTGCTCCGTTAATCTTTACATCGATCCCGACTAGTCTCCCAGTCCCTGCCGCTGAAAAACATCCTCACAGCATGATGCTGCTATYRCCATGCTTTACTGTAGGGATGGTGCCAGGTTTCCTCACGGCGTGACGCTTGGCATTCAGGTCAAATAGTTCAGTCTTGGTTTCATCAGACCAGAGAATCTTGTTTCTCATGGTCTGAGAGTCCTTTAGCTGCCTTTTGGCAAATTCCAAGCTGGCTGTCATGTGCCTTTTACTGAAGAGTGGCTTCCGTCTGGCCACTCAACCATAAAGGCCTGATTGGTGGAGTGCTGCAGAGATGGTTGTCCTTCTGGACGGTTCTCCCACTTCCACAGAATAACTCTGGAGCTCTGTCAGAGTGACCATCGGGTTCTTGGTCACCKCCCTGACCAAGGCCCCTCTCCCTCGAATGTTCAGTTTGGCCGGGCRGCCAGTTCTAGGAAGAGTCTTGGTGGTTCCAAACTTCTTCCATTTAAGAATGATGGAGGCCACTGTGTTCTTGGGGACTTTCAATGCTGCAGAAATGTTTTGGTACCCTTCCCCAGATCTGTGCCATGACTCAATCCTGTCTCTGAGCTCTACGGACAATTCCTTCGACCTCATGGCTATTTTTTTCCCCCCTGACATGCACTGTCAACTGTGGTACCTTATATAGACAGGTGTGTGCCTTTTCAAATCATGTCCAATCATTTGAATTTACCACAGGTGGAATCATATCAAGTTGTAAAAATATCTCAAAGATGATCAATGGAAACAGAATGCACTGGAGCTCAATTTCGAGTCTCATAGCAAAGGGTCTGAATATTTATATATATATATCCACATTTCTAAAACCCTGTTTTCGCATTGTCATTATGGGGTATTGTGTGTATATTAG
This sequence comes from Salvelinus sp. IW2-2015, assembly GCF_002910315.2. NCBI lineage: Eukaryota > Metazoa > Chordata > Actinopteri > Salmoniformes > Salmonidae > Salvelinus > Salvelinus sp. IW2-2015. The sequence continues at coordinate 19,309,428 of NC_036858.1, forward strand.
ATGACATTTCTCAAAAACAGGTTATAGGCTACATGTGCACCACCGAGTCAGAACAGTAACGTTAGGCGAAATTAAGATGTGAGAATAGACCAAATTATTAGRGTGWGACACATGGGCTACTAACAGCTTACTACACAACATACACTTAGTATTACTTTCTTAGCTACAGTATACATATCTCCCTGGCATATTACATAATTTATGCAGCATCATATAAGACATTGTTCGACTCACCTTGTTGTGATGTGCTCACTTGAACAGGAAGGTGGCGYGGTGATCCTTCGTGGGCAAATTTTGTCTTCAAAGAAAGATTTACAATTCCAAGTTGGATAACCGTTCAAAACGTATTTTCCCAGTCTGATTAAGTTTATTCCAGACTTTSCAAGTGGTAATGATTGCGGTTAGCCAATGTCACCGATTCCTTCCAAACCACTCATTGTTGAATTATCGATTTCCAACTTGTTGTGTAATGTTTATGTCCAATGACCGATGAGCACCAATACATTTTATCTATGATGTATCTTAATTATTTCTCTTCATAGGACAAGGATTAAAAAGGATTTGCCAGTAGATTGTCGACTTGATTCATGATGATGACGGCTAGCTAAGATTTTGAAAGTAAGATGTAAGATCAGTCCAATCAAAGCTACTGTACATACAGTTGAAGTCGGAAGGTTACATACACTTAGGTTGGAGTCATTAAAACTCATTTTTCAAACACTCCACAAATTTCTTGTTRAACTATAGTTTTGGCAAGTCGGTTAGGACATCTACTTTGTGCATGACACAGGTAATTTTTCCAACAATTGTTTACAGACAGATTATTTCACTGTATCACAATTCCAGTGGGTCAGAAGTTCACATACACTAAGTTGACTGTGCCTTTAAACAGCTTGGAAAATTCCAGAAAATGATGTCATGGCTTTAGAAGCTTCTGATAGGCTAATTGACATCATTTGATTCAATTGGAGGTGTACCTGTGGAAGTATTTCAAGGCCTACCTTCAAACTCAGTGCCTCTTTGCTTGACATCATGGGAAAATCAAAAGAAATCAGCCAAGACCTCAGAAAGCCGAAGAACACCATCCCAACCGTGAAGCACGGGGGTGGCAGCATCATGTTGCGGGGGTGCTTTGCTGCAGGAGGGTCTGGTGCACTTCTCAAAATGGATGGCATCATGAGGAAAGAAAATTATGTGGATATATTGAAGCAACATCTCAAGACATCAGTCAGGAAGTTAAAGCTTGGTCACAAGTGGGTCTTCCAAATGGACAATGACCCCAAGCAAACTTCCAAAGTTGTGGCAAAATGGCTTAAGGACAAAGTCAAGGTATTGGAGTGGCCATCACAAAGCCCTGACCTCAATCCTATAGAAAATCTGTGAGCAGAACTGAAAAAGCGTGCGCGAACAAGGAGGCCTAAACACCTGACTCAGTTACACCAGCTCTGTCAGGAGGAATGGGCCAACATTCACCCAACTTMTTGTGGGAAGCTACCTGAAAAGTTTGACCTAAGTTAAACAATTTAAAGGCAATGCTACCAAATACTAATTGAGTGTATGTAAACTTCTGACCCACTGGGAATGTTATGAAAGAAATAAAAGCTGAAATAAATCATTCTCTCTACTATTATTCTGACATTTCACATTCTTAGAATAAAAAGTGGTGATCCTTCTTGGAAGGGCACTACTAATGTAACTATATGGCAGGACGCAGAGGGCAATCATTTTTGATGTCTCCCATTACTAAGGACTGGTGACGACGTAGTTACTCCTTCAGTGACAGAACACTGAGCCAATCACAGCACAACGTTCCTATTTTCTGGTGGCTCGCCTCCGCCACAGAAAGCACTGAGCTAGGCTGAAACACCTGCATTTTGGAGCTGCATAACTCAAGAAAACAAAACAGAGACCATGTTTGTATGCGACTTTATTAACTCAATGGTTTAAAAAAAACATTATTTGCAAACTTAAATGTGACTCGTATTAATGCCAAAATAACATGCAAAACAGACATATATATTTATATATTTTATGCTAAAAATGTGGGCCACCTGGCATGAATGACAGATCTCACCTGCTCTTGTGGCTGAATGGAAGCAAGTCCCTGCAGCAATGTTCCGACATCTAGTGGAAAGCCTTCCCAGTAGAGTGGAGGCTGTTATAGCAGCAAAAGGGGGACCAACTCCATATTAATGCCCATGATTTTGGAATGAGATGTTCGTCGAGCAGGTCTCCGCATCCTTTTGATCATGTAGTTTATCTGAGTATACAAGAAAGCTCAGGGCCCGCATCCACAAAGCTTCTCAGAGTAGAAAATTGGTCATAATACAGACATTTTACTCTTACTGTTATGGGTAAAAATAAAAGCTATACATAAAGCCTCTTAACTCATAGTCCTACCTAGTCAACAGCGACCTCATGAGCTGTCCTAACCAGTTAAGAGTTACAAGCAGGTGTCTTGATAAGCGAGTCAGTGGTTCCTGCATCACATGCAATTGGAGTTGTTCAAATTGTTGGAGTTGTTCAAATTACGTTTTGATATTTCTAAATGATCAATCCATAAATCTAGAGACTTACATGCAACAGTATCTCTTGCACTTTTGACAATGCTTTCACAAGAGGCCTATTTAACACATGCCTAAATACATATAACCATTAGGCTAATAAATAAACATTTTCTTTMCATTATTTGATAACCTACATCATGTTATCCCTTTGGAGCGAAACATCACATTGTTAAAAAAAGGTACCTAAATTGGGCTTATGTTAACTTCGATTGTGTTCGATGRAAATTATAGACCATTCAAACACTMGATGCAACATTGTATGCAACATCACTGGAAAGTGACTTKATATCTACTGTGCCAAAGCGATTTAGAGTTGTTAAACGTGAGTGATGATGAGTGTGTTGATATAACAGTAATATTGTCAAAATTCCTMTTTTAAAAACCATCAGAATTGGATAAAAAAAAAAGGTTATGTAAGCCTACATATTAGGCAATAATTAAGAGTAGGCAAAGTGATCGTATCAGGCAAAAAATTATATCAATTGTTTTACCATTTCAACAGATGTTGTACAGTCACATTCACCGTGGTTAGTTAGTTGCAAATAATGGGGATTATGTCAATGAGCGTCATAACAATCTTTCCTTTGCKGTACCTCAAACTGTCGTGATTACCAGCTAAAATAAATAAAATTTATCTCAGAATGTTTATTTAACTAGGCAAGTTAGTTAAGAACAAATTCTTACTGACAATGATGGCCTACCACCCCGGCCAAACCCTCCCTTAACCCGGACGACGACGATGGGCCAATTGTGCGCCGCCCTATGGGACTCCCGATCACAGCCGGTTGTGACACAGCCTGGGAATGAGCCAGGGTCTGTAGTGACGCCTCTAGCACTGCAATGCAGTGCCTTGGACTGCTGCGCCACTCGGAATAGAACAGGTGTAGACCTTACCGTGAAATGCTTAGTTAATTTAGTAAATATTTTCTTAACCAACAACGCAGTTCACGAAATAGAGTTAMGGGCTTGTAAGTAAAGTAACAAAATAACGAGGCTATATACAGGGGGTACCGGTACCGAGTCAATGTGCAGGGGTACAGTTTAGTCAAGGTAATTTGTACATGTAGATAGGGGGTGAAGAGGACTATGCATAGATAATAAACAGCGAGTAGCAGCAGTGTAAAAACAAAAGGGGGGGTGGGTCAACAGTCCGGGTGGCCATTTGATAAATTGTTCAGCAGTCTTATGGCTAGTCTTCAAACAGGTTTTAACAAGATTCCAGGGACCTCTTCTGAAATGCTTTGTGGATACAGGCCCTGGATATTCAGTTTTTTTTTTTACCCATATTTAACCCCTTTTGGGGGGGGAGCACTAAAGTACTTTAAACATTTTTAAACCGGTACCAGGTTACCTTGTGAAGCTTGTGGCTGTTGTGGAGCAAAACAACCAACATGTAGCCTACGTGTTCGTGAGCGCTTTCGATGGTGGGGTCATATTAATTAGTACCCTAAACCGGTTAGTTCGTTTGGCACATTAGCGGTACTGACATCAGACAAGTCCCGTGGGGCTCAGTGTCAGCGAAAAGGGATTTCATGTCACCAAGGAGGAACATTTGTGGACACCCAAATGGGGTATTGGAGTGCTCAGTTATCAATGGCACCAGATGAATGTATTTCCCATACTGTATTCATTTTTAGGTTGCATCTAACAGCGTTTCTTATCCTCTGCATAATTTGTGTGGGTTGAGTTGCTGTGTTGAATAGACTATTTTTGGAATCATCCTGGCTTTTGTGAATTTCAACCAATGTGAAGAAGACAACTCATAATACATGCAATTGATTTGTGAGTTTATCTATTGAATGTAATAGCTGTATTATTACGGCATTACATGTAATAATATTGTAGCTTATTGGCTCTAAGTAGGGAGAACAACTGTTGATAAATGATTGCCTTTTAAATCATAGATATTAATTCAAATGATTGGGGAAGAGGAAAACTGTCTAAAAAACATTTATTTTAAAATAATCATTATATATTTTCTTACATTCACAAATATTCATTGATGTTGGCATCCATTATTGCAATTGGTACAGACTCCTTTGGTATGGACTGTTTACATGCTTATAGTGACATACCATGCTGAATCAACCAAAATCAATTAAGTCTTCTTCCTGAATTACATCCTTCTGTCCCCTTCTCAACCAATCAGCAATCAGCTCCTTCACCTCCTTGCCAAAGTCCTCGTGCAGTTCGCTAAACTCCACCTTGGGTCCTGACCCAGTCACTGACCACTCCCCTTGGGGCGGGGCTGGGACATTAATAGGCACAACATTTGCATTTCTCTTGGGCCAGAGTTTTGGAGATCTCTTATTGGTTGGTTTAGAGGAAATGGGAGGAATTTGTAGCATTTGATTTGTGCTAAAGCTATGCCCGGCTCCCACACCTGGCCCTAGGTACTGTGAAAGATTTGCGGTCCCAGAGTTCAGCCAAATCAGCGACTGAGTTGGCCTCTCTGTGTTTGGGCCAGCCAGTGTAGACTGCTGGGATGGGTCATCAGGAAATGCTTTYATGGCCTCTGTGGAAGGAGGAAGGAGTGACTAAGAAAAAAGGTGTGAGGACATTCATGGACACGTTTTCATCAAACACCATTCATGGACACTTTTTCATAAAACACAGCTGAACATTGATGAAGGTGCTTTGCATATGTAAAACCATCACGTGTATAAGTAGCGGGAACCACTAACTCATAAGTACATTTCAACGCGGTCACCAATCCTGATCCTGTAGATATTTAGGACGTGCAGAGTTTTATTCCAGCCCAGCACTAAAACACTTGATTCAACTAAATCGGGGACTTGATGATTAGTTGAATCCGGTTATTTACCTACTAGCTCTCAATGAGCTTGACCACTTGTCTTCCAGCTACTCTCATGACCAGGCAAACACCTTGTTGATGTATCTAYTCCCAATTATCTAGCTTGCCTAGTGCTGGAATGGAACAAAATCCTGCACCCATTCACCTTTGTACTGTTTCTCCAGATCCATGACCAGCGCGGCCAGGTAGCCGTGGTTGGCCGACAGCAGGGCCCTGATCCAGCTCTCCTGGCTGGGCTGGTCCTCTGCGGCTAGCTTGTAGGTGCGCAGGCCCGGTTCACCGCTCCACACCAGCGAAAAGGCAAACTGTTCTTCAGACTCGCACAGCTGCACTGAGCAGCCCTCCAAAACAATGACGCCAAGCAGGTCGCGGTGGTTGGGCCGGTCCTTGTAGAAGAGCAGGTTTGCCTTCAGCATGAACCAGCGCTTCTGATAGGAAGTGTTTCTCTCACCCTGTATGTAATGGTACAATGGGATGTTTAGTCAAAACAATCTGTTGTTCCAACAGGTCTGATGTCAGTATCAGACGTATGCAAATAGTTATTGTAGTTGAATCATTCTGAATTAAAAATAAATATGTACATTATTTTATTTTCCTTAAATCTAGCACAAATGAACATATCTGGCATTAGTACTGTATTAAAAAATATCTTTATCATATAAAAAAATACCAATAAAAACTAGTTTACTTTATGTGCAGGCCTGAATAGGCACTCTTCCCGTTCCAAGCTCAGCCTACACAGTCAAATACGTGCGCCTGTGCAGTTCATTGCTCAATTGTCACTGAGGGGGTTTCGACTAGGCTGAACCGGGGTGCACCAGGTCATGGCCCGTCAAAGTTGCACTTCTGCTTTATCCCAACCGCTCCGAAAGACACACATACAGTGCCTTCAGAAAAGTACTTTACTTTTTCCACATTTTGTTGGGTTACAGCCTGAATTTTAAATGGATTAAATTGAGATTTTGTGTCACTGGCCTACTCACAATAAGATCAGGMGTAAAAATGTGCTTAACAAATCACATAAGTTGCATGGACTCACTCTGTGTGCAATAATAGTGTTTAACATGATTTTATGACTACCTCAGTTCTGTACCCCACACATATATTTATCTGTAAGGCACCTTAGTCAAGCACTGAATTTTAAACACAGATTCAACCACAAAAACCAGGAAAGTTTTCCAATGCCTTGCAAAGGGCACCTGTTGGTTTAAATATATATATAATTTAAACCAACAGGTGCCCTTTGCAAGGCAAAGTATCTTTGTAGTGACTGGGTGTATTGATACACCATCCAAAGTGTAATTAATAACTTCACCATGCTCAAAGGGATATTCAATATATATATATATATATATATATATATAAAGGGATATATATAAAGGGATATATATAAAGGGATATTCAATATATATATATATATATATATTGAATATCCCTTTGAGCATGGTGAAGTTATTAATTACACTTTGGATGGTGTATCAATACACCCAGTCACTACAAAGATACAGGCGTCCTTCCTTACTCAGTTGCCAGAGAGGAAGGAAACCACTTAGCGATTTCACCATGAGGCCAATGGTGACCATGAGGCCAATGGTGACTTTAAAACAATTACTTTAATGGCTGTGATAGGAGAAAACTGAGGATGGATCAACAACATTGTAGTTACTCCGCAATACTAACCTAAATTAAAGAGCGAAATGGAAGACTGTACAGAAAACAAATATTCCAAACATGTATCCTGTTTGCAATAAGGCACTTAAGTAAAACTGCAAACAAATTGGCAAATAAATTAACTTTATGTCCTGGATACAAAGCGTTATGATTGGTGCAAATCCGTCACATGACATCACAGAGTACCACCATATTTTCAAGCATGGTGGTGGCTGCATAATGTTATGGAAATACTTGTCATCGGCAAGGACTTGGGAGTAAAAAAAAAAKAACATTTGTGGAATAAAGCTAAGCACAGGCAAAATCCTAGAGGAAAACCTGGTTCAGTCTGCTTTCCAACAGACACATTCACCTTTCAGCAGGTCAATAACCTAAAACACAAGTCCAAATATACACTGGAGTTGCTTACCAAGACAACATTGAATGTTCTTAAATTGTTCTTAAATGTTCTTAAAAGACTGAATGGCTGTCTAACAATGATCAACAACCAACTAGACATAGCTTGAATCTTTTTTTAAAGATAATGCGCAGATATTGTACAATCCAGGTGTGCAAAGCTCTTAGAGACTTACCAAGAAAGACAGCTGTAATCGCTGCCAAATGTGATGTATTGTCTCAAGGGTGTGAATACCTACGTAAATTCGATATTTATGCATTTCATTTTCAACACATTTGCAAACATTTCTAAAAACAGGTTTTCATTTTGTCATTGGAATATGTTCCGGGATTCATCCAATGGAATTCATCCAATGGAATTCATCCAATGGAATATGTTCCGGGATTCATCCAATGGCATTGAGGAGTACACCATATCAGTCACCGGCTTCAACGACGTCGTCCCCACAATGACCGTAGGTACAGATCCAAACCAGAAGCCATGGATTACAGGAAAAATCTTAGCTAAAGTCAAAGAGCTGCCGCTTTCAAGAAGYGGGACACTAATCCGGACACTTATAAGAAATCCTGCTATTCCCTCAGATGAACCATCAAACAGTCAATGCGTCAATACAGGACTAAGATTGAAACCTACTACACCGGCTCTGACACTCGTCAGATATGACAAACTATTACGGACTACAAAGGGAAACCCAGCCATGAGCTGCCCAGGGACGCGAGCCTACGAGCTAAATGCCTTTAATGCTCACTTCGAGGCAAGCAACACTGAAGCATGCATGAGAGCACCAGCTGTGCCGGACAACTGTGTGATCACGCTGTCCATAGCCGTTGTGAGCAAGACCTTTAAACAGGTCAACATTCACAAGGCCGAGGGGCCAGACGGCTTACCAGGACATGTACTCAGAGCATGTGCGGACCAACTGGCATATGTCTTCACTGATATTTTCAACCTCTCCCTGACCGAATCTGTAATACCTACATGTTTCAAGCAGACCACCATAGTCCCTGTGCCGCCCAAGAAAGCGAAGGTGAGAGCTACGCCCCTTTGCACTCATGTCGGTGACCATGATGTGCTCTGAAAGGTTGGTCATGGCTCGCATTACCATCATCCCAGAAACCCTATACCCACTCCAATTCGCATACCACCCCAACAGATGATGCAATCTCAATCACATTCCACACTGCCCTTTCCCACCTGGACAAAAGGAGCAACTATGTGAGAATGCTTTTCATTGACTACAGCTCAGCATTYAACACCATAGTGCCCTCAAAGCTCATCACTAAGCTAAGAACCCTGAGATTAAATAACTCCCTCTGCAACTGGATCCTGGACTTGATGACTGGCCTCCCCCAGGTGGTATGGGTAGGCAACAACACATCTGCCACACTGATCCTCAACACGGGGGCCCCTCAGGGGTGCGTGCTTAGTCCCCTCCTGTACTCCCTGTTCACCCACGACTACGTGTCCAAACACGACTCCAACACTATCATTACGTTTGCTGACGACACAACAGTGGTAGGCCTGATCACCGACAACGATGAGACAGCCTATAGGGAGGTGGTCAGAGAACTGGCAGTGTGGTGCCAGGACAACAACCCCTCCCTCAATGTGTGCAAGACAAAGGAGCTGATCGTGGACTACAGGAAAAGGAGGACCAAACACACCCCCATTCACATCGACAGGGCTGTAGTGGAACGCGACGAGAGTTTCAAGTTCCTTGGTGTCCACATCACCAACAAACTATTATGGTCCAAACACACCAAGAGAGTCGTGAAGAGGGCACGACAACACCTTGTCTCCCTCAGTAGACTGAAAAGATTTAGCATGGGTCCCCAGATCCTCAAAAAGTTCTACAGCTGCACCATTGAGAGCATCCTGACCGGTTGCATCACTGCCTGGTATGGGAACTGCTCGGCATCAGACTAAGGCACTACAGAGGGTAGTGCGTATGGTGCGTATATCACCAACTACTTCTCAGATAGAGATCAGTGTGTCAAATCGGAGGGCCTGTTGTCCGGACCTCTGGCAGTCTCTATGGGGGAGCCACAGGGCTCAATTCTCGGGCCGACTCTTTTCTCTGTATATATCAATGATGTCGCTCTTGCTGCTGGTGATTCTCTAATCCACCTCTACGCAGACGACACCATTCTGTATACATCTGGCCCTTCTTTGGACACTGTGCTAACAAACCTCCAAACGAGCTTCAATGCCATACAACACTCCKTCCGAGGCCTCCAACTGCTTTAAAATGCAAGTAAAACTAAGTGCATGCTCTTCAACCGATTGCTGCCTGCACCCTCCCGCCCGACAAGTATCACTACTCTGGACGGTTCTGACTTAGAATATGTGGACAACTACAAATACCTAGGTGTCTGGTTAGACTGTAAACACTCCTTCCAGACTCACATTAAGCATCTCCAATCCAARATTAAATATAGAATTGGCTTCCTATTTCACAACAAAGCCTCCTTCACTCATGCTGCCAAACATACCCTCCGTAAAACTGACTATCCTACCGATCCTTGACTTTGGCGATGTCATTTACAAAATAGATCCCAACACTCTACTCAGCAAACTGGATGTAGTCTATCACAGTGCCATCTGTTTTCTCACCAAATCCCCATATACTACCCACCACTGCGACCTGTATGCTCTCGTTGGCTAGCCCTCACTACATACTCGTCGCCAAACCCACCGGCTCCAGGTCATCTATAAGTCTATGCTAAGTAAAGCCCCACCTTACCTCAGCTCACTGGTACAAATAGCAACACCCACACGTAGCACACGGTCCAGCAGGTATATTTCACTGGTCATCCCCAAAGCCAACACTTACTTTGGCCGCCTTTCCTTCCAGTTCTCTGCTGCCAATGACTGGAACGGATTGCAAAAATCACTGAAGCTGGAGTCTTATATCTCCCTCTCTAACTTTAAGCATCAGCTGTCAGAGCAGCTTACCGATCACTGCACTTGTACACAGCCAATCTGTAAATAGCACACCCAACTACGTCATCCCCATATTGTTATCTATACTCTTGCTCTTTGGCACCCCAGTATCTCTACTTGCACATCATCATCTGCACATTGATCACTCCATTGATCACTCTATGGCCTATTTACTGCCTTACCTCCCTACTCTTCTACATCTGCACACACTGTACATAGATTTTTCTATTGTGTTATTGACTGTGCATTTGTTTATGTGTAACTCTGTGTTGTTGTCGCACTGCTTTGCTTTATCTTAGCCAGGTCGCAGTTGTAAATGAGAACTTGTTCTCAACTGGCCTACCTGGTTAAATAAAGGTGAATAAAGGCCACTAACAATGAAAAGAAATGTCTTTAAAAATGGAAGGCAGTTGGGAGGAGGCAAGATCAGGTGGGACCATTCTAGCCAATGAGAGGGCAGACACGCGTGTGAACAACAGGCACAACGGTTTCCACTAGTTACCACAGCCACAAAGTCAAAATTGGCTATTTCGTTTTTTTWAAATTATATAAACAAAAATGTGCTTTTTGGTTTCAATTTAAGGTTAGGGTTAGGCATAACACATTTTAAGAAGTTAAATTGTAGAAATAGGTGGACTTTATAACTGTGGCAACTAGTGACGACCAGGCACAACTCCAGAATAAAGTAATTTTTCTCAAAGTTACCAGGATGTCACGTGTCCGACTTACATCAATAGACTCTTAACAACCTAATCATTACGAAACTTCTATTCGATCAAATAAGCCATATATAATTCGACAATCTGACAAAAATTCCTCGCTTCGTGAGCGAAAAAAAGCCGCCTGCTGGAGAAGACAGATTTTGGGCACAGTTATCACCTCTCGCTTCGCATCTTCCTCTCTGGCATCACTGCTTGTGACTGCATCTCATGCAACTCCTTCCCTGATAAATATTTTAGTCCCAGGAACCAATCTGCCGCATCCACAATAATGACCATCYTCTTGGACTTTCCCTCCACTTTAGCCGTCCCAATGATCACTGTTACAATAAAAAAAAAAAACACAAAGTCCACCTTTACATGTAACATCCTTGGATCCTGCTGGTAGAAGCCAACTCTGCAGTCTGCATTGAATGCTTACCCAACACCATGGAGTCCTTAGGAGTACTTTTAGTTCCCTCCACCCTTTTGATAGCCTCAGCATATGAAATGCTCTAGACGACCCTGACTTTGGCATCTTCATTATGTTTTGACCTCGTCAGGCACTCCAAAAATGTACTACATGCTTTCCACCACAGTTGCAACACTTTGCAGCTTCTTCAAAAAAATTCACCATGAGCTTCTTTTCCACAACTTCTACATCTTGGATTCCTCCACCTGCAGACACTCTCTACATGTCCAAACATTCTACACAGTTTACACTGCAACTGCCTGGAAATAAAAGCTCTTACGGTAAAGTGCACATACCCCAGCTTCATTCGGGTCAGGAGGGACTCCACATCAAAAAACAAGAATAGACCAGCTCTTCTCTTTCTTGCCATTGAGCCAACAATTCATCCTCCATGCATCAACYACTCCAAGAACACTCATCAGCTCCTCAATGCCCACTCCCTCCGAGACTCCAGCAATTACTCCCTTGACAGTTTMTCTTCTCCTTAGCTCTGCATGGCCATCAATTCRCCTGATACCCAACACACGCTTCCTCTGTTCAGCAGAAACACAAAAAAGCAAGACCAGCCCACKCCTCGTGACCCCCACCGACTCCACACCTCTCTCTACCATCTTAAATACTTCTAACGGATTTGACAATTCAGTCCCCAATTCTCCCAGGATCCAGACTCACAACAGATATKAGGTATTCTCAACATTAGGAGTCTTCTTTCCAATCCTAACTTTGCTTCTTTTCCCATTATTTTGGACAGAGGTCCATTCTTCCTTATTTCCACTGCTATCCGATTCATATTCCACATCCCCCTCTGCCATCCTTCCTTAATCAGTGTGCCCTCATCTTCTCCTGATGTGCTATCATATTCCATTGTTTCCCATCTCTGAGCACACCTGCCCTAACATTTCATCATGCTTAGGGTCATGTATAGAAATGCAGGGCAGGCCATTATTTTGGCTACCATGGCTATGCTCCCATAGGATGAAAATGCCCCTATCCACAGGGCTTGAGTGGTCACTGAATGGTTTGATGAGCATGAAAGCGATGTAAACCATATGCCATGGTCGTCTCTGTCACCAGATCTCAACCCAATTGAACACTTATGGGAGACCCTGGAGTGGCGCCTGAGACGCGGTTTCCACCACCATCAACAAAACACCAAATGTAAGAGTAAGAGTTGGAGACACTTGTGGAATCTATACCAAGGTGCATTGMAGATTTTCTGGCTCGTGCTGGCCCAACGCCCTATTAAGTCATGTTGGTGTTTCCTTTATTTTTGGTAGCTACCTAAAGTTAAATCTAGACTTGGTTTCCTCTATCACCCCAGCTGCCAAACTAACATGATCATCCTACCCATGCTAGATTACGGAGACATAATTTATAGATGGGCAGGTAAGGGTGCTCTCGAGCGGCTAGATGTTCTTTACCATTCGGCCATCAGATTTGCCACCAATGCTCCTTATAGGACACATCACTGCACTCTATACTCCTCTGTAAACTGGTCATCTCTGTATACCCGTCGCAAGACCCACTGGTTGATGCTTATTTATAAAACCGTCTTATGCATCACTCCCCCATATTTGAGATAGCTACTGCAGTCCTCATCCTCTACATACACCCGTTCTGCCAGTCACATTCTGTTAAAAGTCCCCAAAACACACAGATCCCTGGGTCGCTCCTCTTTTCAGTTTGCTGCAGCTGCGACTGGAACGAGCTGCAACAAACACTCAAACTGGAGTTTTATCTCAATCTCTTCATTCAAAGACTCAATCATGGACACTTTTACTGACAGTTGTGGCTGCTTTGTGWGATGTATTGTTGTCTCTACCTTCTTGGTCTTTGTGCTGTTGTCTGTGCCCAGTAATGTTTGTACCATGTTATGTTGCTACCATGTTGTTGTTTTGTGTTGCTGCCTTGCTGTGTTGTTGTCTTAGGTCTMTCTTTATGTAGTGTTGTCTCTCTTGTTGTGATGTGTGTTTTGTYCTATATTTATATTGTATWTATTTWTTTTTTCTAATCMYAGGCCCCGTCGCCRCAGGAGGCCTTTTGCCTTTTGGTAGGCAGTCATTGTAAATAAGAATTTGTTCTTAACTGACTTGCCTAGTTAAATAAAGGTCAAATAAAATTTAAATAAATTTAAAAAGTCACTTCGTTTTGCCCTGACTTCACCATTGGCTTTGAATGGGCATTTGATACACCTAATTTAGTCAATCTGCAATTAAAAGGCAAGGTTAACAAGCAAAGGATTATGATAGCTGAAATTATAGAATATACAAGTTAGTCTGTAAGACATGCAGAAAGGCGTGTTATCGGGTYACCTTTTTATACAGGTATCCTTCTTTGTCGACGGGTGAGCTGCACGACTGAAAATGAGTGAGGATCTTCCCAGTAATCTTCATCTCAACACCATGCTTTTACCATAGGAGTAGCTGAGTTGGGCTACATAAAAACAAGGAAGTTAGTAGGGCACCCACCACATCACTGCAGCACATTCTCTCACTGCGGACTTTAACTTGGCAAAAAAAAATGTTTTTGAATTATCGAATAATTTTTTTGTCTAATGATTTAACGCCATATGCGTTTGAACTTTGAGATAATAATACAAAGTTCGCATACTTCATTGCCGTGATGGTGAAATGACGCATCTTTACGAATATTAGGCTTATTCAATATGCGCAAATTCATTCGCTCGATTGTTTAGCTACCGTTCACAATCCGTAATTATTATATACAATTGTAATGCTTTGTTGCAGCTATGGGGATCCGTAAAACAAAAACGCATAGGCTACTGTAGCGTTCATCATGAGAAATCCCCTTAACGTATCTGCTTCCGCATTTTTAAAATAAAGGCAAATGGAAGTTTTGTAATATTATTGGGCTAAGAAGTCGAAGGCTACTTCTCTTAATCGAGAGGAACTCAGATGAGTATGCCTAGTAAAAGAGCATAGGGTAAATGAGGTTGTTTACTCACCTCTCTGTAGAATAACGTGTAAAGGCTCACCAGGTATTGGCTAGATGGGATACAGTTGTTGTCAAATTGACGTAAAAATAAAATGTTGCATTTTAGCTAACCCTAACCCTTTTCATAACCTTAACCTAATTCTCATAATCTGTTRCGTTAATTATCCTAACCTGCTACAAAAAGTCCATTGTGACATAAACTGTATCCATTCTAGACAAAACCGTCCTACCAGCTCCTTGGGTGTTGTCAAACACTTCCTGGTAACTAAGGTGAGCGCTCAACTGAGCACATCGTCCAGGTCAGCGCCTCATAGGTAACATGGGCCACGCCCCTCAACTGTATGCTGATAAAGCCAGGGGTGTAAAGTTTTTAATAAGTAAAAATACTTTGAAGTACTTCTTAAGTCGTTTTTTGGGGTACCTATACTTTACTATATATATWTWTTTTTTTACAACTTTTACTCCACTACATTGCTAAAGAAAATATATACTTTTTACTSCCATATATTTTCCCTGACACYCAAAAGTACCTCTTACATTTGGAATGCTCTGGCAGGACAGCAATATGGACCAATTCACACACCTATCAATATAATGCGTTGTCATCTCTACTGCCTCAGATCTGGCGCAATCACTAAACACAAATATTGGGCTTGTAAATTATGTGTGTTGGAAGTGTGTCCTTGTCTGTCTGTAAAAAATAAAATGTTGCAATCTGGTTTGCTTAAATTTGATGTATTACTTTTACTCAAGTGTGACAATTGAGTACTTTTTCCACCACCATACATAAGTACATTTTAAAACCAGATACTTTTACTCAAGTAGTATTTTACTGGGTGACTCACTTTTACKTGAGTCATTTTCTTTTAAGGCATCTTTACTTTCACTCAAGTATGACCATTGGGTAATTTTTTCACCAYTGAAGCCAGCATTGGATTGAATTAACTGTATTCACAATGTCAGGTCACACTAGATCTGAGGTCATGTTGATAAGGGACTCCTTTGTCATGGGGATGTATACCCCATTGTCTTCTCTGTTGGTTTATGCAAATCTCATCAACCCCCATACAATCTTGTTGTAGCCTATRAAATCATACTAGGTGTTTATCCTTTGAACTGTACAATTTAGTTATAGATTTGTGATAGTTTCTGAATGTGTTGCAATTGCCTCAAATGCACACATAATGGAAATTACTTAGATGAAACTGCTTATGTTAATGTTGATTGCGGAAACAGTCATGGGAAATAATTCCATACAGTGTTAAATGCCATGTACTATCCTCACGGGTTTGTAATAAAGTAAAGGCACATGCTTATCTTGTGTCTATTTCATTGTCTGAGTAGTGACTGACCACCAAACACTATAARGCTGTGTTTACACRGGCAGTCCAATGCTGATTTTTTTTCACTATTTGAGCAAAAGCTGCCTGTGTAAACACAGCCTAAGAGTTGCACAATTCCCCACTCTAAGACTAGTGCTATTTTGTAACACGAGGTAGGCCTATCTTTATGACGATTATAACGTTAGAGCATGRCATTCTGAGATGAACACTAAAATAACCCTGTTCCTGTTTTGTCCCAACTAGCCMCCASACCAACTAAGCTAATTGATCAGTTCAATGATTGACTAAACTCAACACACCTGAGCCCTATACTAGCCTGCTCCGGGTCAGGCGAACGCCATTTATCCTGAAAGGTTGCGTCATCATCCCCTTCATTTGAGGAAAATTACGGATTAAATATTCTAATCCAATGTTTGTGTTAAATGGTAATGTTAATACCTATCAAATTTAGTAATGACAGAAAGCATTTGAAATTTCACACGGTAAAACATTTTGTATGAATTAATACAATTATTGTATCGATAGGAGGGGGGAAAGGTGCTCATGCATTAATACGCACACCAAAACCGGCATTAACGATAATAAAATAAAGACCGCACTTCTAAAATACCTTTCACACCATAGCCTGCTAAATTTGCAAGCTAACCTTCATTTAATTTTGAAAATGAACAAATGAAAATGTGTCTGTTTCAGCATTCTCAACGAAGATTTCGACATGCACACGCAGTTATAAACCGTCTAGATTTAACAGTAGGCAGGCGATCAATATACACCGTCRTTACGGAAACCATCTAGCGTAAGAACCGAACAGAAGCAAACAAACGGGGCGGGACCTACCTGAATYTGTCCAATAGGAAGTCTTGAGTTTTCCGTTTTCAAAACAGAAACAGCRTAATTACAKCCCTRGCTAGCTTTAGAAAACCATGAGTAGATCCAGCTTCATTCGTAGTATATCCGAAGAGGAAGAGAGGCCGAACTCGGAGGAAAACCTGTCTCTCTCTAGCAGGAGTTGTTTTTTCATTGTTTCGCCCACCAAGCAAGAACTTTCATAATACTGAATTTTTTTTATCATGCATATTCATGTCATGAGGCTAGTAGCATAGCATCTCTCTCCATTGAATACTGGCCGTTGATGTCAACAAACCACATCGAATATTAAGAAATAGATTACAATAATGRGCTGTATCCACCAATTCAAAGAAAGGATAGGCAGGAGCTAGACAGACACCGTGCTGCTTCGTGAACGACGACTTCCATTGTTARGGTGGAAAGACATGTCAGTATCTCCATACTCTTTGGTATACCAGGTAGGTTGAAACAAAAATATTACATGCGTGAGTCACTACAGGACCTAGGTTGCCTACTCCTCTGCATTAGAGGTTGCAAGCCTGTTCAATTCATTCTATTTCTATGTTCTGACAGATAGAAAGAGAGTCTTGTCCCAAGTCCTCAGTTTGCTCACTTCTCTCTTTAATCATCGTGAACACAATGTTGTAATGCTAGATATTTGTCACACAACATCCAAGCCTTTCCTGTATGTGTACAGAGGAGATAAATGTTTCAGTGTACAAAACATTATTTTGTTGCTCACACCATACTCTCTTATTCAAAAGCCAGTGATAAGAGGTTTGCCTATTGAATAATGAACACTCCAGTGGATCAAAGGTATGCCATCCACTAATGGTCAAAATACATGTTACCCATTGACTAAATCGATAACCTGAATAAACCAGCCAATCCACCCACGAGTATGACCCAATCACTTTACTTTTTCAGCACTGCAGATCTTATGTTAATTTCAGTACCACGCATTGCACGTGCATTCATATAGCCATTCATATGCACTGTATGTGCATTTTATATAGTTTTTTCTCAAAAGATTGCTTTGAACGCCTAGTTCGACTGTTGATCTCTCCATGCTTGCTGCAGGTGTAAGGTCTCTCCGATGTGGATCTTCTGATGCCTCTTTAGGTTCTCCCCACGGCTGAAGCTCTTGCCGCACTGGCCGCAATAGTATGGCTTCTCCCCTGTGTGGACCCTTTTGTGCTTTTTGAGGTCCCCGGCCTGACTGAAACACCGACCGCACTGAAGGCAGCAGTAGGGTTTCTCGCCCGTGTGACAGCGCTGGTGGATACGCAGGTTCCCCACCCGGCTGAACGTCTTGCCGCACACAAAGCAGCTGTGCGGCTCATCCCTCCTGAAGTGTTGCCTATGGTGTTTCCTCCCGTCCCTGCTGTTTTTCCCAAACCCAAACCTCCTCCCGACGCTGTTGTGACTGGAGTGGACGAATACGAGTTCATTATATGGTCCAGTGCTCACATGAGACTTGTGAGCATTCGTTGTTGGGTCGTAGCGTGTGGAATTGCAGCTTAAATCGACACAATCAAAGGTCTCCGGGATAGTCAACGGTTCGGGTGCTGAGCACTCGGTGAGCTCGGGTTCCGTCTTGATAACAGTCAGATTGATGCCAAGCTGGGTGTTTCCCTGTGAAGTGCTATTCAAGTCTGAGTGCGAGTCATTTTTCACACCCTGAGGCACGTGGACCAAAACGGCTTCATCTGATTGCTGTGCCACCCCCTCGTGATGCCCGGGTAAGGTTAAGGTAAAGTTACACTCTGTCTCATAGTGTGCTGACTGATCCAGCTCCAGTGCATTGTACTCCTCCTCCTCCTGCCTTAGTCTCACAGTCTGCTCGAAGGTGAGCGCTGGTTTCTCATCTACCTGTGTGGGCTCTGGGCTGTCCTGCCTCAGACTAGGGCTCCAACCCTGCTCTGACGGTTTCTCGATGGCCGCTCTTCCATGGCCACCAGTTGCAGGAAATGTTGCAAGTTTAGCAGCTGCAAAACAAAACGATGAAAGGGTGAACTTGAGCAAGCAGCAGAAAATGCCATCTTATTGATTTGATTATGTTGGCCAGCCACCCACCACCGAGACACTATCCTGACTCACCTGTGTTCTCTCTCTTCATCTTGTCCTGCATTTCCTGCAGTCTTCTCCTCAGACTCTCATTCTCTCTCTGAGTTCTGGCTGTTTTCTCCTGGTACTCTGACACAGTCTCTTTCACCACCTCCAGAACCTCATGCACTGCCACCGTCAGCAGCTTCGCCACACGGGCATTCAGACGCTCAATTTTGGACATCCTGAAAGGAACATAAACAGAGGAGTCTGCTGGTCTGGACCAAAAACTATTGCATTACTTTCATTTGATGATAAGCAAACAGTGCAGTGTCAATTCACCTGCCACTAGATATTGATAGGAGGGATTGACTGTTATTGAATGACATATTGAACAGCTTATCCAATTCGAACAGAAAGCTCAACCAATGAGAATGCTCATTGGTTGGTCACCCTCTTTGGTTGTACCTCTGTAGTGTAGTGTTGCACGGTATACTGAAACTTCGATACTAGAACATGAAAAACGGTTCGGTACTAGAATTTGTTGCTTTCTGTACTTCTGTCAAATGTGTCTCACGTCGTATAATGATTGAGAAGATGAAGTCTATCAGCGCAGCCSATGTCCCCTTCTGCAGTGAGCGCACCGTTCATGCCTCTTACCTGCTCCATTTACTCATTGCTAGCTCCCCACTCATGCTGCACAGAAGTTACCACACTTGAATAATGCAACACGGCATGTAGAAACTGTTCGCAAAACAATGTCCATACAGGCTAGAAACCTACTACAATGCAAGAAGATACCGGTAGTTACCAGYTGTAATTGTAGGTTAACTTTTGTTGCTAGCTTACAGCTGAAGCTAACATCAAACAATTCACAACCCTAGTACTTTGTTTGTGATATAATGCAAATCATTATGCAAAATATGCTGAATTCAAAGCAGTGTCACCAAAAACTTTATTAATTCACTTAATCGTCTCTGCATCACATCCAAAGATACTTTCYCACCATCTGTAACGTCTCCCTCAACTGACTATATGGGCATATTTAATTTTTTAATTTAATTTCACCTTTATTTAACCAGGTAGGCCAGTTGAGAACAAGTTCTCATTTACAACTGCGACCTGGCCAAGATAAAGCAAAGCAGTGCGACACAAACAACAGAGTTACACATGGAATAAACAAACGTACAGTCAATAACACAATAGAAAAAAATCTATATACAGTGTGTGCAAATGAGGTAAGATTAGGGAGGTAAGCAATAAATAGGCCATAGTGGCGAAGTAATTACAATTTAGCAATTAAACACTGGAGTGATAGATGTGCWGTAGATGAATGTGCAAGTAGAGATACTGGGGTGCAAARGAGCAAAAATATTAATAAATAACAATAYGGGGATGAGGKAGTTGGATGGGCTATTTACAGATGGCCTAYATGCCTCGTCATGAATGACTTCATTAATGGATTTTATAAAAGWAGAGATTGTAAATGTTGATCAGTACAATAAAATAAGTCACAAATGGGAGGGAAACAGATTGTCATCTGTAGTCACATTTAATAATTTTAAAAGTATTTTCTTAAAACTGCATTGTTGGTTAAGGGCTTGTAAGTAAGCATTTCACTGTAAGGTCTACACTTGTTGTATTCGGTGACAATATTCGGTGACAAATACAATTGGATTTGAATAGTGAAAACATGCACAATAACTCAATGTATGCACTTACTCATTGAATATGCTTTCACCTGTATTGTGAATAGGCCGCCTAGGCGATCTTGATTTACCATGTTTACCAATAGAGATTTACCATTCAAATAAATGATTACCGTTATGTAGTTACATTGGTAAAAACAGTCAAATTAATTATGATTGTACAATTTATTAATTGATGCATACATGGCTGTCTCTGAAAAATGTTGACATCAAAYTKAAAATGTAATGATATTGAACTCAAAAGATATCCAACGATAAAACAGAGCAGTAACGTTAGCTGAGTTATCCGTCTGGATCAAGTGCCATGGTATCGAGTTACTAAACCTGGTATCGAAAGAAATTCTGGTATCGAAAGAAATTCTGCTATCGTGACAACACACTCTAGTGGTGGAAACCCAGTCAGTGAGTAGGATACACTTTGTGTATGACACTCAAGTTTATACAAAAAAAAAATCAAACAATAGATACCTCTCTTTGTTGACCCTTATCCGCCGACTAGGTGTCCAAAACAACAGACAAGTTTGTATGGGGAATGGGCTAGCCAGCTAACGTTAACGCGTTAGTTAGCACAGTACACCACAGTCGCCAGGAAAACAACGTGTCCAACCTTTGGCTTACAACTTTTTAAAGTAATGTTGATAAAATGTACATTGTAAACGAAATAATCTTCGTATGAATACAGGTTAACTAATTGAACTAAGGTTCATGTTTTGATAGAAAAAAAACACGCAGCAGCAGCCTCCAAGTATGACGCCCGCTATGAAGCAGGTAGGAATAAGGAAGTACTTCCAGGTCACGGATATTTTTCGATGAGGTTTATAAGTGGTTGGCATCCAAAAAAAGCTTGCATTACCACCACCTACTAGACTGGAGTACAACTTCCTTAAACTTTGTTTAAAAATGTTTTTAAATAATAAAATAAACAAATAGTCTACACTTACTAAAACCCACTCCACTATTTAAAACTATTTAGTCCTACCTCAGGACCAACAGCCTGAAAGGATGGGACACTACCACACCACACAACACACCCTGTAACTCTTCTGACATCAAGTTTCGCACACCCAAATACCTCTCTGCAGCTGCCACCACCATTTTTYTGTGACTTACATTCCATCCCTGCAGTACAGTTGATAACCATTGCTATAAATRAAAAAAATCYAATCTTACTGAAACATATAACTCTTTTTGGCCTATCACTTTGTACTGGTACAGCTCTACTACTCACACCACTCCTCTCAGGATCTCTCCCCTTGACYCATCTTCCTCTACTTTCTTCACTGGCTCAGCATACGACAACTTCTGCAGTACTCTAACCCTGGAAACCTCAACCTGCCTCTCTCGCACCGGACATTTCTGATCCCCAGCCCCATGGGCACCCCTACAATTAACATATACCACTACTTTCCCCAATGCTACACATTCTTTTGTCTCATGCCCTTCTGCACACTTCTCACACCTAGGAACCTCCCTCCTACAGACTGCTGCCACATGCCTATGAGCTTAACACCTGTAACAACGTAATGTATTCGGCACAAAAGCTTGTACGAGATAACTTATATATCCTAACATCACTTTGTTGGGCAAAGACTCAACATCAAAACTCAAAAGGACAGACAATGACTCTTCTGTTTCACCACTCACACCACCCTGTCTGCGTCGCACCAAATGACTAGCGTCACAAAACCAGGTCACAGATTTTCTTCTTCTTTAAATTTGTATTRGTGGATCGCAACTAACTGAAAAGTGCATACACCACCACCTACTGTACGGGAGTGTGAGGATGATCACAGACTCCCAATGTAACAGGGTTGGTTATGTTTCCACTTGCCTCTAAAGAAATGTGTATTTAATGTTCAAGCATTCTTATTGGTTAGTTCAACACTGATGACAATAAGGTGTGTTGTGATTGGCCCCGCTTGCAGATAGGGGGAGATCGCAAACGTCAGGTCTTCCCAGTAGGAAAATGTGATGCAAGGGGTAGGTCACGTTCTGAATACTGTTTTCTATTTTCTATTTTACAATGTGTACAAGTTTGCTGTACATTACTGATTTATACATGTGTGGGTATATGGTACCTGTTAGGGATTGAGGGGCTTTCTGGGATGTGCTTTGGCATATGATTGCTGTAAATAAGTGTGTTAGCTAACATACACCGATGTCATGGTCACATAAGCCACTGCTAACACAGTTGTCTTCATACTACAGATTTTGCCATCGACAGCCATCAATACTGTTACGCCTGCACAACTAACGTGCTGTTTCCCATTTTACAACAGGTATTTACACATGTTATATTTTGTATTGTATTTTTGTATTTTTTTCGCCCAGTAGGAAAATGTGATGCAAGGGATTTTGCCATCGACAGCCATCAATACTGTTAAGCCCTGCACAAGTAACGTGCTGTTTCCCATTTAACAACAGAAATAAATGATGCTCAACTGGGACCACTGGCCGAAGTGATTTATTTTGAGAATACACAACGCATGGAGAGTATATTATACATCTGTTACACTGGTGCCGTGACTCGTCTTCTTGTCTTCGCCGGACGTCACGTGGAGGGATCGGAGACCCGGCTTCAAGAAGTACTGTGGTTGCTGATGCACGCCAGAGGCCTAGGTTTTGCATTCTGCAATTCATCTGTTTCGTCTACTGTTCTGGAAAGTGAATTCATTACACTKTGTGACACAAAAAGGGAAGGGAAGAAAAATTCCCCTACCATCTAACCTTACAACCAATAAAACCTCACCACTATTCCACTACCTGACCCTATCTGATCCTACACCAGGCCGGCATACTGGGARGATGGGACATTATCGTTCAACACACCTTGTAACTCCTCTGCAGTAAAATATCATACACCCAAGTACTTCTCTGCTGCTGCCACAACAACATCTATTTTCTGTTTTTACATGCCATTTCTGCGGTACAGTTGATAACCATGGCTATGAACGCTAAGAAGYCAACCATACTGAAGCACATGTTATTTCGATCATTCCCCATTGGCCTCAGCCTACTCACAGAGAACCTCTTACATGCTGACCAGACCGGACGTGTCGCGKGCGCGAGCATAGCAAAATAAGTGTACACATACATGTTATTCAATCATTGCACCCACGCTGCTCGCACGCATTAGCAAGCATCTGCGTGGTCAGGCGCTAAAATAGAAATTGGTTCCATTTGTGACGCTCAGCAAGTCCTGCCTCTCCCATCTCCTCATTGGTTTTTAGGAGCAAATACCCACGTGCCATCTCCTCATTGGTTTTTAGGAGCATATACCCACGTGGGTGATTGAAAGATGAACTGAGGTCCACACTCCAGTCGGTTGTGGTAATGCACCTTTTAAAGTTGGTTGCCAACCGCCACATAAATTCCAAAGAAGAAGAAGCCTGAAGGAGGAAAGATTACTAGAAACAAACGTTTTCCCTTTTATCTGTGGATTAATTGGTGGAGTAGAGGACTTTGAGCATTTCAGGTAAAATAACAACCCAAYGTTTATATCCCAGGAGAAATTAGCTAGCAACAGCTAGCTAGCTAAATGCCCATAAATGTTTAATGCTTTTCAACCTGTCCCCAAATTAATATAATTTGGTTCAGAGTTTCTTTAGATATTTCAACCTGCGTGTCCTGATCGGTTTTGGTGTGGGGGGACAAAATCAACATGCGTGCGATGGAGCGTGCGTTCTACTTCTTCACTGTTTCCAGAAGGGTTTARCATTAAAAAATAAATCTAAACATACACATACAAACGACAACATTACTAAATAAACTAAAGTTYAAAAAGTAACACAATAAAATAACAATAACRAGGCTATATACAGGGGCTACCAGTACCGAGTCAATGTGCAGGGGTACAGGCTAGTCGAGGTAATGGAAATAATTTGTACATGTAGGTAGGGGTAAAGTGACTATATATATATAATAAACAGCGAGTAGCAGCAGTGTAAAAACAAAGGGGGGTGGGGGGGCTAGAAGCTGTTGTTCAGCAGTCTTATGGCTTGGGGGTAGAAGCTGCTAAGGAGCCTTTTGGGCCTAGGCTTGGCGCTCCGGTACCGCTTGCCATGCGGTAGCAGAGAGAACAGTCTATGACTTGGGTGACTGGAGTCATTAACMATTTTTGGGGCCTTCCTCCGACACCGCCTAATATAGAGGTCCTGGATGGCAGGAAGATTGCCCGCATTGATGTACTGGGCCGTACGCACTACCCTTTGTAGCACTTTACGGTCAGATGCCGAAAAGTTACCATACCAGGTGGTGATGCAACCGGTCAGGATGCTCTGACGGTGTAACTGTAGAACTTTTTGAGGATCTAGGGACCCATGACAAATCTTTTCAGTCTCCTGAGGGGGAATAGGCTTTGTCGTGACTTCTTCACAACTGCCTTGTTGTGTTTGGACCATGATAGTTTGTTGGTGATGTGGACACTAATGAACTTGAAGCTCTCAACCCGCTCCACTGCAGCCCYGTCGATTTGAATGGGGGTGTGTTTGTCCCTCATTTTCCTATAGTCCAAGATCAGCTCCTTTGTCTTGCTCACGTTGAGGGAGAGGTTGTTGTCCTGGCACCACACTGCCAGGTCTCTGACCTCCTCCTTATAGGCTGTCTCATCGTTGTTGGTGATCAGGCCAACCACTGTTTTGTCGTCAGCAAACTTAATGATGGTGTTGGAGTCGTGCTTGACCATACAGTCATGGGTGAACAGGGAGTACAGGAGGGGAATAAGCACTCAGACCTGAGGGGCCCCCGTTTTGAGGATCAGCATGGCATATGTGTTGTTACCTACCCTTACCATCTGGGGGGCAGCCAATCAGGAAGTCCAGGATCCAGTTGCAGAGGGTGGGGTTTAGTCCCAGGGTCCTTAGCTTAGTGATGAGCTTTGTGTGCACTATGGTGTTGAACGCTGACTACAGTCAATTAACTTTATTTATTATTATTTATTTTCTTAACCTTTATTTCGCTAGGCAAGTCAGTTAAGAAYAAATTCTTATTTACAATGACAGCCTACAGCGAGCAAACCCAGACAAYGCTGGGCCAATTGTGCGCTGCCCTATGGGAGTCCCAATCACAGCTGCTTGTKATACAGCCTGGATTCGAACCAGGGTGTCTGTAGTGACGCCTCTAGCACTGAGATGCAGTGCCTTAGACTGCTACGCCACTCGGGAGCCCAACCATATAGGTGTTCCTTTTGTCCAGGTGGAAAAGGGCAGTGTGGAGTGCAATTGAGATTCTGTCATCTGTGGATCTGTTCAGGCGGTATGCGAATTGGAGTGGGTCTAGGGTTTCCCGGGATGTTGTTGATGTGAGCCATGACCAGCCTTTCAAAGCACTTCATGGCTACTGACGTGACTGCTACGGGGCGGTAGTCATTTAGGCAGGTTACCTTCACATTCTTGAGCATAGGGACTATGGTGGTCTGCCTGAAACATGTAGGTATTACAGACTCGGGCAGATAAAGGTTGAAAATGTCAGTGAAGACACTTGCCAGTTGGTTCGCGCATGCTTCGAGTACATGTCTTGGTAATCCGTCTGGCCYAGCGGCCTTGTGAATTTTGACCTGTTTAAMGCTCTTGCTCACATCGGCTACGGAGAACGTGATCACACAGTTATCTGGAACAGCTGGTGCTCTCATGTATGCTTCAGTGTTGYTTGCCTCGAAGCRAGCATTAAAGGCATTTAGCCCATCTGGTAGGCTTGCGTCACTGGGYAGMTCACGGCTGGGTTTCCCTTTGTAGTCCATAATAGTTTGCAAGCCCTGCCACAATCGACGAGCGTCAGAGCCGGTGTAGTAGGATTCAACCTTAGTCCTGTATTGACGCTTGCCTGTTTGATGGTTCGTCTGAGGGCATAGCGGAATTTATTATAAGTGTCCGGGTTAGTGTCCCGCTCCTTGAAAGCGGCAGCTCTAGCCTTTAGCTCAGTGTGGATGTTTTTTTTTTTTTTTTTTTGCCTGTAATCCATGGCTTCTGGTTTGGATCTGTATGTACGGTCACTTTGGGGACTTGAGGAAGCTGGTGACTGAGGTGGTATACTCCACAATGCCATTGGATGAATCCTGGAACACACTTGTTTTCTCAATCTAAGTAATATAGATGTATGTATGAGCATACAGTATATTTCCATTCACAAAGATACACTGTGTAGTAATGAACATTTTAAGCAAAAACAATGCGCCAGAGTTACTGCAGGAGCTAGAATGCTTTTTAGACCACCACTACCATGCCCCGTTGGACATGAAACATGTCAAAGGCAGCAACTGCGCTTGCTCCGTCATATSCCCACCGCGCAAAAAGTAACAACCGTGGCCTTTTTCATCCAAAACCACTGGCGAAGGAGAGTCTTTCAGCACGGAGGCTATGGACGTGCCAGGGACTGCTGGAGTCTATCAACAAAAAGCTGGCGAAACTGGAGATGCTAGAGACAACCCAACAGAGAATCGCAGAACTGACACCTCGTTTGGAGTTCAGCCAAAAGGAAATAGACAAACTGAAGAAGGAGAACGAATCTTTGAAAGGTGCTGTACATAACATTCAGAATGCAGTTGAGACAATTCATCGGGTGAATAGAACACTGAAGGAGTCACTGCTTGATGTACAATCTCAAGGAATGTTTCGTGGATTCCTGAGACAGACAATATCTAACCAG
This sequence comes from Salvelinus sp. IW2-2015, assembly GCF_002910315.2. Classification (NCBI taxonomy): domain Eukaryota; kingdom Metazoa; phylum Chordata; class Actinopteri; order Salmoniformes; family Salmonidae; genus Salvelinus; species Salvelinus sp. IW2-2015. The sequence continues at coordinate 19,336,535 of NC_036858.1, forward strand.
ATGATAATGTGAAGGAATTTATGACTGAAAAGCTGAAACTGCCCTCCAATGTCGTGGAGAAAATCACCTTCTCCAGGGTGCATAGAATGGGGAAACCATTCAGAGCCATACCTCACGCAATTATTGTGCTCTTTAAACATATCAAACAGAAGGGAATGGTCAAAACCAKGGGCAGAGAATTAAAAGGAACTAACTATGGGATGAATGACCACTTTCCCCATGACATAAACCAGAGACGCAATGTACTCTATCCTGTCATGCGAAAACACAGGGGGCCGGAGTGACAGAGATGCAATGGTTGTGGATAAACTGTACATACAGTTGAAGTCAGAAGTTTATATACACCTTAGCCAAATACATTTAAACTCAGTTTTTCACAATTCCTGACATTTAATCCTAGTAAAAATTCCGTCTTAGGTCAGTTAGGATCACCACTTTATTTTAAGAATGTGAAATGTCAGAATAATAGTAGAGAGAATGATTAATTTCAGCTTTTATTTATTTCATCACATTCCTAGTGGATCAGAAGTTTACATACACTCAATTAGTATTTGGTAGCATTGCCTTTAAATTGTTTAATTTGGGTCAAACATTTTGGGTAGCCTTCCACAAGCTTCCCACAATAAGTTGGGTGAATTTTGGCCCATTCCTCCTGAACAGAGCTGGTGTAACTGAGTCATGTTTGTAGGCCCTCTTGCTCACACACACTTTTTCAGTTCTGCCACAACATTTCTTATAGGATTGAGGTCAGGGCTTTGTGATGGCCACTCCAATACCTTACTTTGTTGTCCTTAAGCCATTTTGCACAACTTTGGAAGTATGCTTGGGGTCATTGTCCATTTGGAGACCCATTTGCGACCAAACTTTAACTTCCTGACTGATGTCTTGAGATGTTGCTTCAATATATCCACAATATTTTCTTGCCTCATGATGCCATCTATTTTGTGAAGTGTACCAGTCCCTCCTGCAGCAAAGCACCCCACAACATGATGCTGCCACCCGTACTTCACGGTTGGGATGGTGATCTTTAGCTTGCAAGCCTCCCCCTTTTTCCTCCAAACATAACAATGGTCATTATGGTCAAACAGTTTTTTTTTTTAAATCATCAACCAGAGGACATTTTCTCAAAAAAGTATGATCTTTGTCCCCATGTGCAGTTTCAAACCGTAGTCTGGCTTTTTTATGGCGGTTTGGGAGCAGTGGCGTCTTCCTTGCTGAGCGGCCTGTTAGGTTATGTCGATATAGGCATGTTTTAATGTGGATATAGATACTTTTGTACCGGTTTTCTCTTCATCTTCACAAGGTCCTTTGCTTGTTCTGGGATTGATTTGCACTTTTCGCACCAAAGTACGTTCATCTCTAGGAGACAGAACGCGTCTCCTTCCTGTGCAGTATGACGGCTGCGTGGTCCCATGGTGTTTATGCTTGCATACTATTGTTTGTACAGATGAACATGTACCTTCAGGCATTTGAAAATTGCTCCCAAGAATAAACCAGACGTGTGGAGGTCTCCAATTTTTTTCTGAACTTGGCTGATTTCTTTTGATTTTCCCATGATGTCAAGCAAAAGAGGCACTGAGTTTGAAGGTAGCTTGAAATACATCCACAGGTACACCTCCAATTGACTCAAATGATGTAATTGCCTATCAGAAGTTTCTAAAGCAGACATCATTTTCTGGAATTTTCAAGCTGTTTAAAGGCACAGTCAACTTAGTGTATGTAAACTTCTGACCCACTGGAATTGTGTCAGAATGAATATTAAGTGAAATAATCTGTCTGTAAACAATTGTTGGAAAATTTACTTTGTGTATGCACAAAGTAGATGTCCTAAACGACTTGCCAAACTATAGTTTGTCAACAAGAAATTTGTGGATTGGTTGAAAAACGTTTTAATGACTCCAACCTAAGTGTATGTAAACTTCCGACTTCAACTGTATGCACGCACCACTTTTTCCGTTTAGTTATCTTTAGTTTTTTGAAATAAGTAATTTTTTCCATTTCACTTCACCAATTTAAACTATTTTGTGTATGTCCATTACATTAAATCCAAATAAAAATAGATTTAAATTACAGGTTGTAATGCAACAAAATAGGAAAAAACGCCAAGGGGGAGGAATACTTTTGCCACAATAGTAATAATTTTACTTGTATTTTTTTTAGACGAGCACCTTATAATTGCATATGCCCCCAAAAAACTGTTGTTTTGACAAAAACAAAATCACTCATTATGGGGAAAATCAGGTTGTATGCRCTGTTGAAACTAACACAATTAAAAAATCACATGGAAACTGGAGGACAACCTACTTTAGACAAYCAGCTACATTTTGGACTGATGCATTTTGATTTGGGGGTTTGCTAAAACGAAAAGAGAAACACAACACTTATTTGTCAATTACTCATATTGATATCACGTTGGAATCAATAACATTAGGGGGGGTCGGGTTACACATCCTGTTAAAACTAACCTTACTAAAAAAAACACAGAATCTGGGAATAATTTGTATATCACTGGTTAGAGGACAACTTGTAGAAGACAGCCAGCTACAGTTTGGATTGTTGCATTTTGTTTCAAGTGGGTCACCAAYGTGGAAAGGTAAACGCAACACTATTTTGTTAATCACTCATATCGATATCAATTTGAAATCAGTAGAGCGCGGGCAAACGTTRGAGGTGTATGCAYTGTTTAAACAAACACTATTCAAAGGCCACAATGAATCTGAGAATAATTGACATATCAGTGGTTAGAAGAGAATGTGCTAAAAGACAGTCATCAAAATTCTAGAACAGTGGTTTCAAACTCATTCCAAGKAGGGCCAAGTGTCTGCGGGTTTTTGGTTTTTCCTTTCAATTAAGACCAAGACAACCAGGTGAGAGGAGTTCCTTAATAATTCGTTCTTTACTAACCCGCAGACTCTCGGCCTTAGGTGGAATGAGCTTGACACGTGTTCTAGAATGTCGGATGGAAGTTTTGGAAGGCTGCCAAAACAGGGAAAGAAACAAATCAGTTGCTTTGTTATTTAACTTCAACAAATCACGACCCGCCATAGGATATCAACAGTGACAAGGGTTGGTTGTTATTTGAGTGATAGTTTAACTCTCAAATCCATGAATTGGTGTGAGGCCAGCGTCTTTTATACAGGGAGCTTTCAAATTTTCCACGACATTTGAGTTAGAAAATGAAAGTAGACCACCAGTGCATACCATAAAATCAACAGTGCAAAACCAATGATATTGCTCTGTTTTAAGCAATCGATTTTGTGTCATTGTGTTGACTTTAAATGTGTATACTAACATCACTAATGAGGTMAAAAGGATGTGCAAATACCCTCAATTCAATGTGGTCAAAACGTGAGGTTGTGTAATGTACATTCTGTCCAAGTACAGGAAATTAGAGTAACAGGGTTGGTTATGTTTCCACTTGACACTGCAGAAATATGTATTAGATGTTTATGTATTCCCATTGGTTGGTTGAATTTACATATTAATATGACATTGGTCATGCTTGCAGATAGGGGGGAAATCGCAAACTTAAATTCTGATATTGACATTCAAGCGGTAGGTCATGTTCTGAAATACTGTATTCTATTTTTCATATTTACAATGTGTGCGAGTTCACTATGTACYTGTCCTGATATACACTACTGTTCAAAAGTTTGGGGTCACTTAGGAATTTCCTTTTTTTCCATGAAGACATACATGAAATGAGTTGCAAAATGAATAGGAAATATAGTCAAGACGTTGACAAGGTTATCAATAATGATTTTTAATTGAAATAATAATTGTGTCCTTCAAACTTTGCTTTTGTCAAAGAATACTCCATTTGCAGCAATTACAGCCTTGCAGACCTTTGGCATTCTAGTTGTCAATTTGTTAAGGTAATCTGAAGAGATTTTACCCCATGCTTCCTGAAGCACCTCCCACAAATTGAATTGGCTTGATGGGCACTTCTTACGAACCATACGGTCAAGCTGCTCCCACAACAGCTCAATAGGGTTGAGATCCGGTGACTGTGCTGGCCACTCCATTAGACAGAATACCAGCTGACTGCTTCTTCCCTAATTAGTTATTGCAYAGTTTGGAGCTGTGCTTTGGGTCATTGTCCTGTTATAGGAGGAAATTGGCTCCAATTAAGCGCCGTCCACAGGGTATGGCATGACGTGGTAAAATGGAGTGATAGCCTTCCTTCCTCAAGATCCCTTTTACCCTGTACAAATCTCCCACTTTACCACCACCAAAGCACCAGCAGACCATCACATTGCCTCCACCATGCWKGACAGATGGTGTCAAGCACTCCTCCAGCATCTTTTTTTTCTTCTGCATCTCACAAATGTTCTTCTTTATGATCCGAACACCTCAAACTTAGATTTGTCTGTCCATAACACTTTTTCCCAACCTTCCTCTGTCCAGTGTCTGTGTTCTTTTACCCATCTTGATCTTTTCTTTTTTATTGGCCAATCTGAGACATGGCTTTTTCTTTGCAATTCTGCCTAGAAGGCCAGCATCCTGGAGTCGCCTCCACTATTGACGTTGAGACTGGTGTTTTGCAAGTACTGTTTAATAAAGCTGCCAGTTGAGGACTTGTGAGGCGTCTGTTTCTCAAACTAGACACTAATGTACTTGTCCTCTTGCTCAGTTGTACAACAGGGCCTCCCACTCCTCTTCTATTCTGGTTAGAGACAGTTTGCGCTGTTCTGTGAAGGGAGTAGTACACAGTTTTGTAAGAGATTTTTCATTTCTTGGCAATTTCTCGCATGGAAGAGCCTTCATTTCTCAGAACAAGAATAGACTGACGAGTTTCAGAAGAAAGTTCTTTGTTTCTGGCCATTTTGAGCCTGTAATTGAACCCACAAATGCTGATGCTCCAGATACTCAACTAGTCTAAAGAAGGACAGTTTTATTGCTTCTTTAATCAACACAACAGTTTTCAGCTGTGCTAACATAATCGCAAAAGGGTTTTCTAATGATCAATTAGCCTTTTAAAATTACAAACTTGGATTAGCTAACACAACGTGCCATTGGAACACAGGAGTGATGGTTGCTGATAATGGGYCTCTGTACACCTATGTAGATATWMAAAAAAWAWAAAAWAWTATCTGCAGTTTCCAGCACAATAGTMATTTACAACATTAACAATTCTGATCAATTTGWTGTTATTTTAAAAATGGACAAATAATGTGCTTTTCTTTCAAAAACAAGGACATTTCTAAGTGACCACAAACTTTTGAACAGTACCTGTTAGATATTTGATGCATCCTGGGATGTGTTTTGTATGTTATTGCTGTAAGAGCGCGTTAGCGAGCATGCTCTAATTGTAATGGTCACATTAGCTCCCAGTTATTCCCATGTTAAAACAGACGAATCACGAACCTACAGCCATCAACATACTGCACATCTATTGTGCTTCCTTGTGTCTATCGTCAGGTACTTACATTTATTGTACTATTTTTTGTCATTGTTATAAACATTTCAATTTAGGCTRATAGTGTTCATACACTGAGCATACAAAACATTAAGAACACCTGCTCTTWCCACGACAGACTAACCAGGTGAAAGCTATGATCACAATATTTACATTCAGCTTTTTGATACCTTCTAATCTGKGAGCATGTAGCCCTTCACACTCATACCCGTATATATGGGTTGAAAATGGCATATTGGACACCAATAAGCACCGAAATTGGAACGTAGTGTACAGCAACATGCTATACATGATGGCAATTCACAGCATTGTGTGTTTTGACAGACAGACGTTCTGAACTTGAGCACCGCACGCAACAAGAAGTTGCCCCCATCCYTCCCGATAATTGGGTAACTTCTGCAATTTTTTTGTTGTCTGTTATGTCATCATACACTGGGTTGTTCTGAACACAATGAGCCTGTTCGTTTATTGGGAAGAAAATTTGCTGTGGCACACGCACCTGAATGTACTCATGACTCCTTTCTATGTGAACCAAAATTACAATCGGTTTCTCTGAATTGCCTTGTGAAAGCCTAACACTGTCAGATCATATAGGTWAAAAAAAAWGAGTCATAAAAGTGCATTGAAATTGATTAGGATCTGTATACACTTGAGAGGTGTGTGGTCACTTGGAGACCAGTTAGTCCTCTCACCCTTGTCATTTTTGTCTTCCACAATTTTCCAGCAATAGTCTTATGTTACTGAATGSATCCAGAGTAGTTTCTGATTTCGTTATCAACAAATGCGGTGAAAAGTACAGTAAATGTAAAATACACATTTAAAATCAGTGTAATGTTTGGATTCAGTCTTGTGTCTGGTGAACTGTTGTGTACTCACCTTTGGTCTAATAATATCCCCATTAMCTCCAGAATCATGGTTATGCATATGCTTTTCGTATTTCTTCTGTAACAAACATGTACATTTAGCCCTATCCATGTAGACCATTTCCCACATGTGAAGGGTTTGCATGAATTAAGATGGGTTTCAATGCATTCTTACTTTAGCTGCTTCAATGATAACTATTTTTAAACTGTAAGCATTTAAAGGTATTGTTTTTTAAATTATTATTAACCTTTATTTAACTAGGCAAGTCAGTTAAGAACAAATTCTTATTTTCAATGACAGCCTAATGGGTTAACTGCCTTGTTCAGAGGCAGAACAACAGACTTTTACCTTGTCAGCTCGGGGATTCGATCTTGCAACCTTTTGGTTACTAGTCCAACGATCTAACCACTAGGCTACCTGCCACCCCCATCTTTTCTTGGAAGATATCTCAAGTATATAAGCCTATCTCACTATGTAAATTTCTTCCACTACTATTAATAATAATACTTTCAGCCAGCTGAGCAAGCGCACAGTTTCTACTAAAACGTCCTTTTCTAGTTGACATAAGCTGTGTCCAATCAATCAATGTCTGGTTGTGTGGGAGTGTTTGGCTGTGGGATCGCCTAAGCCAGTGGAGGCATAGCTCTACAAAACTTAATTGTACAAAGCCTATTATTTGGTAGGGAATACTATGATCTATGTAGATCAGTGATTCTACACCTCACTTTGCTCAAGCTGATCCACTCCAATGGACTCAGAATTTGTCAAACTTTTTAAAATTAGGGGCATTTTAAGGGGAGAATCAATTAAACAAACCASAGGACATTATGCTTACAGGGTAAGGAAACTAATATGTGATTTTGTAATTTGGGTGAACTATCCAATGAAAGTAAGTATCAAATGCTGTCACACATCAACCAATTATACATTTATTTGAACAGCTTATCTATGAAACACATGCTGCATACACACTGTCAGTCCATATAGCGTGTATTGATCCATGCTTGATTATGTCAATTAAGATAACTCACATTGTAATGATCTAACCTTACCCKTGGTAAGCGTTTTACAAACACTTCCATGAGTTGACTATTGGGAATGCAGTTAGTGCAGTCACGTTGTTGGCTCTACAGGCCAGTTGCTGGTTTGATCCCAGTGTAACCGATGTGAAATGGCTAGCTAGTTAGCGGTGCGCGCTAGTAGACGTCACCCGCTCTGAGACTTTGAAGTAGATGTTTCCCTTGCTCTGCAAAAGCTGGAGCTTTTATGGAGTGACCGGCGGTAACAATGCTTTGTGGGTGACAGTTGTTGGTGTGTTCAGAGGGTCCCTGGTTCAAGCAAGGAGAGGGACGGAAGCAACACTGTTACATTAATGCTGTTGACCCGGATCACTCAGTTGGGCTTTGTCCGGAGGAGGTCAAAGTGGGTTGAGTACAGCCAATGTAAAATTTGGCTAGCTAGTTAGCGGCGTGCACCAGTAGCGTTCAAATCGGTGAGGTCAGCTGCTCTGAGACCTTGAAGTAGTTGTTTCCCATGCTTTGCAAGGTCTGCAGCTTTTGTGGAGCAATAGTTAATGATACTTTGGAGACAGTTGTTGATGTGTTCAGAGGGTCCCTGGTTTGAGCCCAGGTTTGGGCATGGAGAGGGACAGACAACACTGTTACACAAACTAGTCCCAATTTCACTCAAAAAAAGTGTGGTCTACGTTATACCTTGTGACCATGTAGTAAGTAAGTGGCACACTACGCTTTGGTGGTGCAGCACAAATCACCCCAACATCCATACAAACAGGCCAAAGTTCAACAAATGCACTTCACTTTTGATTCAAGGACAATTAATCTGAAAGTCTGAAACTTTATTCAACACTAAGATGCCTAACAACRTGAATTCTCTGATGCTTCTTAAGGTGACTGGACTGACTGAAAGTCTTGCCGCACTGTTGGCAGCCATACGGTCTTTCCCCAGTGTGGACCCTCTTGTGTTTCTGCAGGTTCCCAGCGTGACTGAAGCGTCTCCCACAGTGCAGGCAGCAGTAGGGTTTCTCCCCTGTGTGACAACGCTGGTGGATTCGAAGATTCCCGATCCGGCTGAACGTTTTCCCGCACAGGATGCAGCTGTGGCTCTCCTCACGCCTAAGCAGAGGCCTGTTTTGTCGCCTGGCGTCCTGGACCAACTCTGGGTGACATGTGAAGGGAAACGTGTCCACAAAGGTGTTTAGACCTTCTGCGTTGATGTAGTGCACTATGCCGTGCATTTCCGGGTTGTTCTGCATGGGTTCCGGGGCACTGTGATTATGTGTTGCGCTACTATTMGAGTCATCGCACTCAAAAAATGGGTTCTGGTCTGGGGTCTCTTGGGGGGCAGAGGAATAATCCAAGTGCTCAGGTTCKGTTTTGATTTCACCCGAGAACAGACCTGGGTGAGGAGGAGAGCTGGGATGGCTTAGGGGTAACATGTTGGAGGACATATGTCCTGTGTGCATGGAGTCTAGGTCRGCGTCACACAGAGAATGAGGCATGTATACAGTCAGGGCTGCCTCTGTCACCTGTGACAACCTCTCGGGAGGCRCTCCGCTACGCTCAGCTAACGTTAGTGTGACATTACACTCAGTCTCGGAGTCCTCCAAGTGGTCTAGCTCCAGTGAGTTGTTGTACTCTATCTCCAGTCTCCTCCACGGTTTCTGGGCGAGCAATGGTTTGTCCTCGTGCTGTGTAGACTCTGGGTCCTGCTGCCTCGGCCAGGGGCTGCCCTCGCTTCCCTCCTCCTGCTCRTCTTTACCTGAAATGGCTGTGGGAGCAGGGGCAGACTGTTGAGCTGCCAAAGACAAAGATGGTATCAGAAAACCACACCAAACACCACAGAGGGTAACAATTGTTGATTGTATTCATTTGATCAGGCATATCACAACAATGTTTCTCATCTGTCCCCACAGGACAAAGGACTATCTAAACATCAGAATTAGACCTAGTTTCTGCTACATGTGCTTGAGGAAAACTACCCCCAACAACTTGATAGCAGTCTCATCTGAGCAACCCAACAAAATAGACTCAGAGCAGAAAGAGTCAGGCCCTCGTTTTTACAGTCAACTAGGTCTATTACTTCAACAACAAGCATTGAATCTCACCTGTGTTCTCTCTCTTCATCTTGTCCTGGAGTTCCTGTAGTCTCCTCCTCAGACTCAAGTTCTCTCTCTGAGTTCTGGCTGTTTTCTCCTGGTACTCAGACACAGTCTCTTTCACCACCTCCAAAACCTCATGCACCGCAACCGTCAGCAGCTTCGCCACACGGGCGTTCAGACGCTCAATTTTCGACATGATTTACAAATTAGGTTACAGGACTACAAAGTACAGTGAATGATTCTGAGAACGTCCAAGTTTGTAAAAAGGCAGGGCAGGGCTTACTTTGAAGCCATCGATGACCGTCCAATGGTGGCTGTTGTAAGCTAACTAGCTGCTAAGGTTACAGATCTTAACACGCAGATGCTCTGACATGCTAACGTTAGCTTCCGACTACATCAATGCCTGTTTTGGCTCCGATGTTTCTTCTTCGTCGTCGTCTGAACGATCAACATGCAAGTTCAACATAAAATGTCTCACCTGTCTCCATTTGTGGATAACTGCTGAACTGTTTTGATGTAGCACAAGGCTCGTCACTTCCGCAAGTCACGTAAAGGGGCGGTTGCCAGAACGGACGCGCCCTCAAGTTCGTGTTTCACTTTGACAGTGATTTTCATTTACATTACATGTAGCCCCAACAGTGGAATATATTTTATTAACACATACATGTAATAGTACGTACATTTTGTTTTGGAGAAAAATATTTGTTTATTCAAAATGACAAGAATTACACACATTCTAATCAAATGTAGAGGTTTACTAGTAGTAAATACCAAATAGGAAGATTCCCAGACCCACACCACCATTGTCAGGAATAATACAGTCATTTGTGGTCTTGGGCATTAATTCTACCAGTGAGATTTGACATTTTCAGCACCAATACCAGCTTTTCACAATATTGTCCACATCAGAAAACCCTAACAAAGATTATGAATTATTTCATAAACATAGTAAGCAATTCTCTCCTGTCAGATATTATCCTTTCACTTTCCTGAACATTTCCCCCATACACTTAATCTGACCAACTCTAAATGAACAGAATGTCATAGTTCTCAGTCAAAGATCCCTTATGTTCTCATACATTATGGCACTGATCCTAGGTGAGTGAGCTGGTGCTTCTTGAAATTACTAGAATGACTGAAGCGTTTCCCACACTGTGTACAGCCATACGGTCGCTCTCCAGTGTGGTACCGTTGGTGTATTTTTAGGTAGCCTGACTGACTGAAACGCTTTCCGCACACAGAACAACAGTATGGCTTCTCACCAGTGTGGACCCTCTTGTGTTTTTTAAAATCACCAGCGTGACTGAAGCACCGGCCACACAGAGGACAGCAGTAGCGCTTTTCACTACCGAGATGTCGCTGGAGTATTCTCAACCCTCCTGCTCCACCAAAAGATTTCCTAAACGGGAGGGTATTGTGCTGTTCCTCAAATCGGTCCAATGCCGATTCAGCATTGTTTCCCAATGCAAATGGTTCCCCTGAGCAATTTTGGTTTGGCTGGAAGTACACAAGTTCATAAGACTCTGAGTTAGGTTGAAGAGGGTCTCGATTGAGTTGGGTCTGGGGTAAAATGTGGCTTGAGCCTGCACAGTCATAAAAATGCTTTGGTGTTGAATATGTGACATACGCTTCCACTTCAGGTTCTGGTTTGATCTCCTCAAAAGTCAGCAGTGGTTGAGAGGCCTGAGGGGAATCGTTTGGGAAAAGTGAGTTTGAAACGGTGTGAGTGGAGTTCATATGACTCAATAGTGTTTCTGACAGCGCAGTATCAGTCACCAGAGTGTGGTGTTCCTTTACATGTGTATCATGTCCTATCTCAGATTTAAGATCCAACTCTCTGCTCTGTGTGGTCGTTTCTGGTCGTTCCTCGGGCAGCAAGCTCCTTGGGCCACACGCTGAGTGGAACGACCTGTTCTTCTTTTTCAAACTGATAGGAGGAAAGCCAAATGTTTGGGCTCCAAAGGGTTTTTCGCTGGTAAGTCCATCATGTGGCTCTGGAGAGAGAATCTCTGTCAACTCCTCTTCAGACGGGAAGAGTTCAGTATCCTCCCCCAGGGAAAGTTCCTGCTTACAATTCTGCAGCTCAAGTTGGACAGTCACAGTCTGCACAGCACCTGTGAACATGAACAAGATGCATATTGGCTTATAGCAAGGTAATAGACAATTGACTGGGGGAGGGTAGCTGATGGTCATAAGCAATACCATTTTATTTGTCCATTGTGAAATGTAAATGTGTCTTTCTGTATTTAGTTTGTTCTCAATCTCCTGGAGACCAAACAAGAGGCTAGCCCCTGGAGCTTGTTAGGGTTGGGTCATKCCATGCCATTTCAGCAAGAGATTGTATAACTGGCCTGCACAAAATACCCCATAATGTCAAAGTGTAATTATGTTTTTAGACATTTTTACAAATTCATAAAAAATGAAAAGCTGAAATCTTGAGTCAATTAGTATTCAACCCCTTTGTTATGGCAAGCCTAAATACATTCAGGAATATAACATTTGCTTAACAAGTAACATAAGTTGCTTGGACTCACTGTGTGCAACAATAGTCTTTAACATGATTTTTGAAAGACTACCTCATCTCTGTACCCTACACATACAGATAATTGTAAGGTCCCTTAGTCAATCAGTGAATTTCAAACACAGATTCAACCACAAAGAGCTGGGAGTTTTCCCAATGCCTCACAAAGAAAGGCACCTATTGGTAGATGGGTAAAAATAAAAAAAAAGTAGACATTGAATATCCCTTTGAACATGGTGAAGTTATTAATTACACTTTGGGATGGGCGTATCAATACAACCAGTCACTACAAAGACACAGGCGTCCTTCATAATTCAGATGCCGGAGAGGAATGGGATTTCACCATGAGGCCAATGGTGATTTTAAAACAGTTACAGAGATTAATGGCTATGATGGGAGAAAATTGAGGATGGATCAACAACATTGTAGTCACTCCACAATACTAACCTAAATGACAGAGTGAAAAGAAGGAAGCCTGTTCAGATTTTTTTTTTTTATTATTCCAAAACATGCATCCTGTTTGCAATAAGGCACTAAAGTAGTACTACAAAAACAAGTGTGCAAAAAAATACCCAGAATACAAAAAGTGTTATGTTTGGGGCAAATCCAACAAAAAACATCACAGAGTACCACTCTTCATATTTTCAAGCATGGTGGTGGCTAAATCATCAAATCAAATCCCAAATCAAATCATGTTATTTGTATGCTTGTCATTGGCAAGGGTTAGGGAGTTTTTTGGGGGATAAAAAGAAAYGGAATAAAAGCTAAGCACAGGCAAAATCCTAGAGGAAAACCTGGTTCAGTCTGCTTTCCAACAGACACTGGGAGACAAATTCAAACTTCAGCAGGACAATAACCTAAACACATGGCCAAATATATACTGGAGTTGCTTAACAAGACGACATTGAATGTTCCTGAGTGGCCTAGTTAATTTTTAAAAGAACAATGTGCAAATATTGTGCAATCCAGGTGTACAAAGCTCTTATACTTACACAGAAAGACTTAGAATCACCTTTGGCAGCAATTACAGCTCTAACATGTATTGACTCAGGGGTGTGAACACTTATCTAAATGAAATATTTCTGTATTTAATTTTGAAATAAATGTGCAAMATTTTTCTGAAAACATGCTTTCAAAAAAAGCATTTAATCCATTTTGAATTCAGGCTGTAACACAATGACTAGGTATCCCCCTTTCCCCAATGTGTAATAAGTCAAGGAGTGTGTGAATTCTTTCTGAAGGCACTGTAAAAAGTCAATAAATATAGTACCTAACATCCTATTTGGACCCAACTTTCTTCTAACAATGAGTAAGACATGAGGAATGCAAAGAAATGGTCAAAAGCCACCCACGGTCACACCACACCAATCACACCCCAAAAACGAGTCTACAGTATCAGTTCTCTATGGCTGACAAATAGTATGGAGCTGCAGCTCGGAGTATTGTTTCTTCATTCTATGTAATGTATTCTCAGTGAATTTGGTGATGTTTTTTCCCCAATTCAGATAAATTAGTAATTGAAATTGTTAGGTTTATGTCCCATCCTACGTCCTGATATTTCCAGATTCTAACCACTAGATAGTGCTGTTTCTGCTATTATGTGATTTTTGTTAAATGGATAGTTCACCCAAATTACATATTGGTTTTATAACAGTATGACAGCAACCCTTGCTTTGGTTGTTTACCTGGCCACCATTTCAAATGCTAACTTTTTTGCATTTGTGGCACAAATCCAATGCAAGTAAATGGTACCAAAAGTTGAAGTCGGACATTTACATACACCTTAGCCAAATACATTTAAACTCAGTTTTTCACAATTCCTGACATTTAAGCCTAGTAAAAATTCCCTGTCTTAGGTCAGTTAGGATCACCACCTTATTTTAAGAATGTGAAATGTCAGAATAATAGTAGAGAGAATGATTTACTTCAGCTTTTATTTATTTCATCACATTCCCAGTGGGTCAGAAGTTTACATACACTGAATTAGTATTTGGTAGCATTGCCTATAAATTGTTTAACTGGGTCAAACGTTTCAGGTATCCTTCCACAAGCTTCCCATAATAAGTTGGGTGAATTTTGGCCCATTCCTCCCGACAGAGCTGGTGTAACTGAGTCAGGTTTGTAGGCCTCCTTGCTCACACACGCTTTATCAGTTCTGCCCACAAATTTTCTAAAGGGTTGAGGTCMGGGCTTTGTGATGGCCACTCCAATACCTTGACTTTGTTGTCCTTAAGCCATTTTGCAACATCTTTTGAAGTATGCTTGGGGTCATTGTTTATTTGGAAGACCCATTTGCGACCAAGCTTTAACTTCCTGACTGATGTCTTGAGATGTTGCTTCAATGTATCCACATAATTTTCCTACCTTATGATACCATCTATTTTGTTAAGTGCACCAGTCCCTCCTGCAGCAAAGCACCCCACAACATGATGCTGCCAGCTCCGTGCTTCACGGTTGGGATGGTGTTCTTCGGCTTGCAAGCATCCCCCTTTTTCCTCCAAACATAACGATGGTCATTATGGCCAAACAGTTAAATTTTTGTTACATCAGACCAGAGAGTACAATAAAAAAAAAGTACAATCTTTGTCCCCATGTGCAGTTGCAAACCGTAGTCTGGCTTTTTTTAATGGTGGTTTTGGAGCAGTGGCTTCTTCCTTGCTGAGTGGCCTTTCAGGTTATGTCGATATAGGACTCGTTTTACTGTGGATATAGATACTTTTGTACCAGTTTCCTCCAGCATCTTCACAAGGTCTTTTGCTGTTGTTCTGGGATTGATTTGCACTTTCCGCACCAAAGTACGTTCATCTCTAGGAGACAAAACGTGTCTCCTTCCTGAGCGGTATGACGGCTGTGTGGTCCCATGGTGTTTATACTTGCGTACTATTGTTTGTACAGATGAACGTGGTACCTTCAGGCGTTTGGAAATTGCTCCCAATGATGAGCCAGACTTGTGGAGGTCTACAATTGCTTTTCTGAGGTCTTGGCTGATTTTCTTTTGATTTTCCCATGATGTCAAGCAAAGAGGCACTGAGTTTGAAGGTAGGCCTTGAAATACATCCACAGGTACACCTCTAATTGACTCAAATTATGTCAAATAGCCAATTAGAAGCTTCTAAAGCCATGACATCATTTTCTGGAATTTTCCAAGCTGTTTAAAAGGCACAGTCAACTTAGTGCACGTAAACTTCTGACCTACGGGAATTGTGATACAGTGAATATTAAGTGAAATAATCTGTCTGTAAACAATTGTTGGAAAAATTACTTTTGTTATGCACAAAGTAGTAGATGTCCTAACTGACTTGACAAAACTATAGTTTGTTAACAAGAAATTGTAGAGTGGTTGAAAAACGAGTTTTAATGACTCCAACATAAGCGTATGTAAACTTCCGACTTCAACTGTATATTCGCATTTTCACACTTCATATCCAAATCATCTATAACTAACATCATTGAGTTACACAATCAAATTGTAGATACTTTTTTTAGGATGATTAGGGTGTTAAGCGTAAAAATGCTAATATTAGGTACCATTGACTTGCATTAGATGTGCCACAAAGGCTAAAAAGTTAGCATTTGAAACGTTTGACAACAAAACCAAAGCATGGATTTCTGTCATACATTGTCCATAGACTGCTTACAGGTTAAGGAAACCAACATMATTTTGAAATTTGGTGTAACTATCCCTTTAACATGGGGGGGGGGTGTCACAGCTATCACCTAATTGCACCTAGTGGTCAGAACCTTGTAATATCAGGATGTAGGACGTGACATAAACCTAACAACTTCATACTATGTCAGACAGAGAGAACTGATACACTATACTAGTTCTTGGGGTGGGATTGGTGTGAGGTGTTGAGGGTCCGTGGGTGACTTTTGACAATTTCTTTGGATTTCTTACTCATTGTAAAATAAAAAAGTCCAAATCAGATGCTAGGTATTATATTTATTGAATATTATATGAATCCTATAAATGTAAATGAACAATTTGGGTGCCATCAATTTGCTTAATTTCTAAGAGCTCAAAAGTATATTTAAACAAAATAATGTTGCAGGAATGCTAATATCTGTTTAACAACAGAAACAATTTCATAATCTGAGATGGTGGGTGTCAAAATCCTCTTGTGGCTTTGAGGTGGAAGACCTAGTTTAGAGTACAATGCGCAAGGGAACATCGCCTAGCATACACTTTTACTACTCGGACTCACCTGTGTTCTCTCTCTTCATTTTATCCTGGAGTTCCTGCAGAATTTTCCTCAGACTCTCATTCTCTCTTTGAGTTCTGGCCGTGTTCTCCTGGTACTCTGACACAGTCTCTTTAACCACCTGCAGAACCTCATGCACCGCCACCGTCAGTAGCTTCGCCACACGGGCATTAAGACGCTCAATTTTAGACATCTTTCGAAGGCTTCCATCTGCTTAATAGATGAGGTGCAAAACTCTTAGAAATCAGCACTAGAAATACACAGTTAAAACGTGGTGTAAAATGTATCACATGAATGAAACAATGCAACTGCTACATATGTTCTATTCAAGCAACAATGTTGCAATAAATGGAGTGCAAGACTTCCAAGGCAGTGGCTAGGTTTTCATGCGAATATTCTAGAACGCGCATAAAGAAAATATGCCYATTTTCCCACCAAATGGATTTATTGCGGATTTTTTTTTATCAGTGCGTGATGACGTATTACACACAACATTTACATTTTCATGTACCGAATAAATATCTAAAGTTCAATGTGTTTCAATCGCATTTTCAACTCTACCGATAGTTTTGTCACAATAGCAAATGTGCCTACTCTGGTCTTGGCACTTGCGCTCTATAGCCAACAGCTCGCAAATACAATGTGGGTAGGCTGTGCGGATTGTCTAGTCTACATGATGAGTTATTATGGATAAGAGCGATAATATTTGTATTTGTCAAGCATCGATCATCATGTCCCCAGACTAATACCCTCGATATTAATTGAAAMGCAGCATCAAGCTCAACACCGTGTACTTTCACCACCATGTGAAGTTCATCGTAACTTATTTCATATGTATCTTAATAAACTGTATGGTTTCCCGAGTCGTACTAGTGTGAGGACCACACACCATATCATCKCGTGACTCCAAATGTACTTCGATATCATGGTTATATCAACRTTTGCGCATAAAGGCGTTTCCACCGCCATTTCCATCATAATGAATTTTACCGACACAAAAAGATACAATGTCAAAAAAACAAAATATCTGTCGGCATTTATAACATTACACGAAAACTTCCACAGCGTTKTTTTATACTAAGGGACTTTCCTCGCATAAAAACTGTGGATCGAAACGTGGTTAATGACAGATATTTACATTACATTTTCACGACGGATAACGTACAAGGATAAATACGATTCATGGAACCTTACCCATTTGATTTCTCCTCTCACTCCTTCGAGCATGGAATCCGCCTGAAATGCAAGTTAATCAGAAACCGACTATTGTGCTAGGGTGTCCGCCAGATTCTTGATTCGATATCTCTAGACGGGGACATTTAACAACATATTAGAGAAAGATTGGACATAAACAACATTTGTCAGATCATCGTCTCGTCAGCAGCACAAATGAAATACTTCCGGGTCATAAAATATAAAAATAAAAGTCCYTTTCGACATTCAAATCAAAATGTATTTCTCAAACGCGCCGAATACAACAGGTGTAGACCTGACAGTGAAATGCTTACTTTACAGGCCCTTAACCAACAATGCAGTTAAGAAAAAGTAAAAAATAACAAATAATTAAATAGCAGCAGTAAAATAACAGTAGCGAACAGAGTCAATGTGTGGGGGCACAGGTTAGTCAAGGTAATYGAGGTAACATGTACATGTAGGTAGAGTTAAAAAGACTACAGTATGCATAGATAATAAACAGAGAGTAGCAGCAGAGTAAAGGGGGGGGGACAATGCAAATAGTATGGGTAGCCATCTGATTAGATGTTCAGGAGTCTTATGGCTTGTGGGTAGAAACTGTTAAGAAGCCTTTTGGACCTAGACTTGGCGCTCCGTTACCACTTGCCGTGCAAGAGCAGATAGAACAGTCTATGACTAGGGTGGCTGGAGTCTTTAACAATTAACAATCTGACAATCTGACACCGCTTGGTATAGAGATCCTGGATATCCGGAAGCTTGGCCCCAGTGATGTACTGGGCCGTACGCACCACCCTCTGTAGTGCCTTGTGGTCGGAGGCCGAGCAGTTGCCAAACCAGGCAGTGATGCAACCAGTTAGGCAGCTGTAGAACCTTTTGAGGATCTGAGGACCCATGCCAAATCTTTTCAGTCTCCTGCACTCTTCACGACTGTCTTGGTGTGTTTGGACCATGATAGTTTGTTGGTGATGTAGACACCAAGGAATTTAACGCTCTCAACCTGCTCCACTACAGCCCCGTCGATGAGAATGGTGCTCGGTCCTGTAGTCCACAATCATCTCCTTTGTCTTGATCACGTTGAGGGAGAGGTTGTTGTCCTGGCACCACACAGCCAGGTCTCTGACCTCCTCCCTATAGGCTGTCTCATCGTTGTCGGTGATCAGGCCTACCACTGTTGTGTCATCTGCAAACTTAATGATGGTGTTGGAGTCGTGCCTGACCATGCAGTCATGAGTGCACAGGGAGTACAGGAGGGGACAGGGCACGCACCCGAGGGGCCCCCGTGTCGAGGATCAGCGTGGCGGATGTGTTTTWACCTACCCTTACCACCTGGGGGCGGCCCGTCAGGAAGTCCAGGATCCAGTTGCAGAGGGAGGTGTTTAGTCCCCGGGTCCTAAGCTTTGTGATGAGTTTTGAGGGCACTATGGTGTTGAACGCTGAGCTGTAGCATTCTCACTTAGGTGTTCCTTTTGTCCAGGTGGGAAATGGCAGTGTGGAGTGCAACAGAGATTGCATCATCTGTGGATCTGTTAGGGCGGTATGCAAATTGGAATGGGTCTAGGGTTTCTGGGATTATGGTGTTGATGTAAACCATGACCAGCCTTTCAAASCACTTCATGGCTACAGACGTGAGTGCTACGGGTTGGTAGTCATTTAGGCAGGTTACCTTAGTGTTCTTTGGCACAGGGACTATGGTGGGACAGATCAGTCAGGGACAGATTGAAAATGTCAGTGAAGACACTTGCCAGTTGATCAGCGCATGCTCGGAGTACACGTCCTGGTAATCCGTCTGGCCCTGCGGCCTTGTGAATGTTGACCTGTTTAAAGGTCTTACATCGGCTACGGAGAGCGTGATCACACAATCGTCCGGAACGGCTGATGCTTTCATGCATGCTTCAGTGTTGCTTGGCTCGAAGCGAGCATAGAGGTAATTTAGCTCGTCTGGTAGGCTTGTGTCACTGGGCAGCTTGCGGCTATGCTTCCCTTTGTAGTCTGTAATAGTTTGCAAGCCCTGCCACATCCGACRAGCGTCGGAGCCGGTGTAGTACGATTCCATCTTAGTCCTGTATTGACGCTTTGCCTGTTTGATGGTTCATTGGAGGGCATAGCAGGATTTCTTATAAGCTTCCGGGTTAGAGTCCCGCTCCTTGAAAGTGACAGCTCTACCCTATAGTTCAGTGCGGATGTTGCCTTTATCCATGGCTTCTGGTTGGGGTATGTACATACAGCCACTGTGGGGACGACGTCATCGATGCACTTATTGATGAAGCCAGTGACTGATGTGGTGTATTCCTCAATGCCATCGGAAGAATCCCRGAACATATTTCAGTCTGCTAAAAAACAGTCCTGTAGCTTATCATCTAAGTCATCTGACTACTTCTTTATTGACCGAGTCACTGGTGCTTCCTGCTTTAGTTTTTGCTTGTAAGCAGGAATCAGGAGGATATAATTATGGTCAGACTTGCCAAATGGAGGGCGAGAGAGAGCTTAGTACACATCTCTGTGTGTGGAGTAAAGGTGGTCTAGAGTTTCTTTCCCYCTGGTTGCACATTGACCATGCTGGTAGAAATTATGTAAAACGGATTTAAGTTTGCATTAAAGTCCCCGGCCACTAGGAGCGCCGCATCTGGATGAGCGTTTTCCTGTTTGCTTATGGCCGTATTCAGCTCATTGAGTGCGGTCTTAGTGCCAGCATCAGTTTGTGGTGGTAAATAGACAGCAACGAAGAATATAAATGAAAACTCTCTTTGTAAATAGTGTGGTCTACAGCTTATCATGAGATACTCTACCTCAGGCGAGCAAAACCTCGAGACCTTCTTACTATTAGATGTCGTGCACCAGCTGTTGTTTACAAATTTAAACAGACCGCCAACTCTTGTCTTACCAGAGGTAGCTTTTCTATCTTGCCGATGCAGTGTAAAACCCGCCAGCTGTATGTTATTCATGTCGTCGTTCAGCCACGACTCTGTGAAACTTAAGATACTCCCGTTTTTAAAGTCCCGTTGGTAAGATATATACGTGATCGTAGTTCGTCTATTTTGTTATCCAATGATTGTACGTTGGCTAATAGGACTGATGGTAAAGGAAGTCTAAACATAAAAAATGATTACAATTTGTTYATATTTAAGTGACATTTGCATTAAATGTGGGTTTAAAACATGTCTGATGGTCAAATAAATGGTCTATAAGCAAAAATGTATTCCATATAGAGTGATTTGCATTGTGGAATGGGTGGAGTAAAAGGCCAGCAACACTGTATTATTCAGAGCCACATGAAATGACACCATATATACATTCTACAGACACTACTGAGCACAGGAGGTTGGTGGCATCTTAATTGGGGAGGACAGGCTCGTGGTAATGGCTGGAGCAGAATAGTATAAAATACAGCAAACACTTGGTTTCCATTTGTTTGATGACATTCCATTCGCTYCGTTACAGACATTATTATGAGCCGTCCTCCCCTGAGCACCCTCCACTGCTACTGAGTATTCGTTACAATGCTTTTACTGTGGCACCCAGAATACTTTTCGCTCTATAAGCCAATAAGTATTCCATATAGTGATTCACATTGTGACCAATGGAATGGCTGGAGTAAAAGGCCAACAACACTCAGTATTATTCAGAGCCCCATAAAATAACACAATATACAGTACCAGTCAAAAGATTGGACACAGCTACTCCTTCCGGGGTTTTTCTTTATTTGTACTATTTTCTACATTGTAGAATAGTGAAGACTTCAAAACTATGACATAACACATATGGAATCATGTAGTAACCAAAAAAGTGTTAAACAAATCAAAATATATTTTATATTTGAGATTCTTCAAAGTAGCCACCCTTTGCCTTGATGACAGCTTTGCACACTCTTAGCATTCTCTCAACCAGCTTCATGAGGTAGTCACCTGGAATGCATTTCAATTAACAGGTGTGCCTTGTTAACCTTTTCACAGGTACCAACACACGAGTGTGTTCATTCTACAGTGGTCCCTGTAGAGTATGACCAAACCGGTGTGATTAGAACGGGTATTTAGAACGTCCAGTTTCGAATGACGCCACAATCAGCATTTGAGCTGGCCACACTGTTTTTTCAGAAACATTTTGCACAAACACAAAGTTATGTCCAGAATGTGAGCAGTTCATTTTTGGATGCAATGTTTACACATTCACAGCAGTAGCTACAGCATAACACAATCATCCAAACCCGAGTAATGTAGGCTACATTTGTCCTAGCACTAACTGAGGAAAGATTGACATAACACAAGCGGTCATATTTTTATAACTCTCGGCTGACAGAAACTACAATTTGAATTATCTAATAGCAATTGCTATTTAAATTAATGACATCATGGGTGAGCTCACCATTGATCGAAATAATTGAGTAAAACACTAGAAATCGAAAGTAATCAGATGGGTAGTTTGTGCGTGCCGCCATGCTTGTTTTTGTCCCATCAACCAAAGATAATAAGAGGAGACAAGATGAGTTTGGTCTGGTTGTAGTATGCATGTTGAAGGGGGTGTGTCATATACGATCATCCACTTCCCTTCATTCACTTCCGAAAGTTTACCCGAAAGATGAGTGAACCATTCCTTCACCTCATTATAACATCTTTGGTCTGGCATATTACGTAACACCCAGAATGCATTGTATAATGTCAACAAACATGGCACCACACATAGCTGGCAAATAGCTTAGCTCATTATAATTAGTACAACCTTCAAAAAAGTATTTTACACACATCATAGGTGTCCATTACAATATAWGCAATAATCGGAATGCATCATTTGTCACCAGTAATTGAAAACATAGGAATAAAACTGTAATACATTATTCTCCATACATACATAATGTATGCGCCTACAGTAGAAACGACAACATGATATACAGAAAATAAGGAACTTACTTTGATAGGAACGCACACATGTCCAAAGTTATTATGTGTAAGGAAAACAACAAGGAAGGCAAAGCGAGCACCAGCAAGAAAATTTTCAAATTCTTGCAAGACTGCGCAAATATTTGCATACTTGATCTGCGCAAACATGAGTGAAGTGTGGTGGCTTCTCCTGGAAGAGAGAAGTTTACTGGCTTGGTAAGGCTTCAAACATACATTGTCCGCAACGCTGAAATGGACTACTTCTATATGAATTAATGAGGAGGCAGAACACACCTCAATTCAAACTGTTGTTAGAAAATACAACTTGATAGAAAATAATTAGAAATTGACAAGTTGAAACATAGCCTATAGATAATTAGCAGGTAGTGCGTGTTAACTGTCCTGTTGCGTAATCATCACATTTTGGAACAGTGAGTGCATTCTGACATCACGTGCATAAAACAACTCACGCTGGGGCGACCATTAGAAATATTTGGAACTCATGTGTGAAAAGGTTAAAAGTTTATTTGTGAAATGTCTTTCCTTCTTAATGCGTTTGAGTCAATCAATTGTGTTGTGACAAGGTAGGGGTAGGGGACCAAGTCCATATTATGGCAAGAACAGCTCAAATAAGCAAAGAGTAATGACAGTGACATGAAGGTCAGTCAATACGGAAAATTTCAAGAACTTTGACATTTTCTTCAAGTGCAGTCACAAAAACCATCAAGTGCTATRATGAAACTGGCTCTCATGAGGACCGCCACAGCAAAGGAAGACCCAGAGTTACCTCTGCTGCAGAGGATACGTTCATTAGAGTTAAACTGCACCTCAGATTGCAGCCCAAATAAATGCTTCACAGTGTTCAAGTAACAGACACATGTCAACATCAACTGTTCAGAGGAGACAGCGTGAATCARGCCTTCATAGTCGCATTGCTGCAAAGAAACCACTACTAATGGACACCAATAACAAGAAGAGACTGTCTTGGGCCAAGAAACACAAGCAATGGACATTAGACCGGTGGAAATCTGTCCTCTAGGCAGAGGTCCTCTGTCCAGTGTCTGTGTTCTTTTGCCCATCTTAATCTTRTATTTTATTGGCCAGTCTGAGATATGGCTATTTATTTGCAACTCTGCCTAGAAGGCCAGCATCCTGGAGTCGCCTCTTCACTATTGACGTTGAGACTGGTGTTTTGCATGTACTATTTAATGAATCTGCCAGTTGAGGACTTGTGAGGCGTCTTTCTCAAACTAGACACTCTAATGTACTTGTCCTCTTGCTCAGTTGTGCACCGGGGCCTCCCACTCTTTCTATTCTGGTTAGAGACAGTTTAAGCTGTTTTGTGAAGGGAGTAGTACACGTCGTTGTACGAGATCTTCAGTTTCTTGGCAATTTCTCACACTGAATAGTTTTCATTTCTCAGAATAAGAATAGACTGACGAGTTTCTTGAAAGAAAGTCTTTGTTTCTGACGATTTTGAGCCTGTAATGGAACCCACAAATGCTGATGCTCCAGATACTCAACTAGTCTAAAGAAGGCCAGTTGTATTGCTTCTTTAATCAGAACTAAAGTTTTCAGCTGTGCTAACATAATTGCAAAAGGGTTTTCTAATGATCAATTAGCCTTTTAAAATTATAAACTTGGATTAGCTAACACAACATGCCATTGGAAATCAGGAGTGATGCTGCTGATAATGGGCCTCTGTACGCCTGTGTAGACATTCCATTAAAAAATCTGCCGTTTCCAGCTACAATAGTCATTTACAACATTAACAACGTCTACACTGTATTTCTGATCAATTTGATGGTATTTTAATGGACAAAACATTTTGCTTTTCTTTCTAAAACAAGGACATTTGTAAGTGACCCCAAACTTTTGAACGGTAGTGTATGTCCCCATTAACAGTAAAACATAATCAAAAGCTATTTCTTTCACATACTTGCTTTGCTGTTTCGTGTTCATTTGTTCAGTCTCAACCAGGATTTCATCATATATGTCAAGCAGTGAAGTTACAGCTCTGTCTGTCCGTGGCCTCTCTTCCTCGGTGYGCACTGTCACTGTGTCCGTTTCCCTCTTATCCAGCTGTGTCTAACATTTCACGTAAACCCTGTTTGTCTGCATCGAAGTAGCGGTCCTTGTACCTAGCATTGAGCATGGTGGCGACACAGTAAAGAGGCTCAGAAAGAATACCACCAAATCGCCTGTTCACTGCTTCTTGTAGAGTACTTTTGCTTTAACCCCACGGTCTGTGTCGGCAGTTTTGTTGAGCAGGCGTTTCAATGCTACGACAGAGGATATCACGTCTGCTGCAGACGCAGTTGATTATCTTATTTCTCACGTCAGTTGTTCGAATGGAGCTAGGAGTATGTTCATTTTTCCAAGTGTCATGACGTTGGCCTGGGGGTAGGTTTATGACAGTCATAAATACCTCTTTCCCCCTTTTTCCCTCTCCATACTATAACTGATGTGACATAAGAAAACCCATTGGTTAACATAGAGATTCTGGGAACATCAGAAGTTGGGGGGAAATGAACTATATTCTGGTAATCCGACCAACTGAACATATGCGGTGGTACTTAAGGTATATTATGTCAGTTCGGTTGCCCTCTGACACATTCTCATCAATGATAGAATGACATAAACTCTACTGTGGAAAGTCTAAACGTCAGAGGTATCGGATTCACATGGAATTGTTGTTTAATTCAAATGTTTGAATATGAAATTATTTGTGAAGAGATTAAATGTAATTTTAGTTTCCAAATGAGAGATTTGGGTTTTCATAAGTTTGGCTTCTGCTCAACCAGGGGCCCGCCCCTGTGAAGAGACATGGGTTATACACTTTTCAGACACACCCCTCTCCCTCCACTATAAAAGCCATTGACAAAAGTATAACTTCCTGTTCCGGGTACATCCGGATGACGATCCGATGTCAGAATGGTTCAGATAATAACTACAGAACTAAGCCAACATCAGCATGGACTTTGGTTTCAAATGGTATGAACTTTGAACTCGTATTCACTACAGAAGTGATACCTCCTAGCCGTTGAGTTAGCAACAGCTGCTACAAACGCAGGTTAGGAAGGACAGTCAGAGTATCCCGTCTACTACACATCGACGTTACTCCAACGTATCCAGTGACCACCAGAGACATTCTTCAAAGGACAGAGGACTCGGTTTGGCAAGACGGTCTTCCATCTACCACCAACCTACTGAAGCGCAGCTCAGAGTAAATATTTATTGCTTCTTCCTTTTCTAAATGAGCGGTAATTTAGAATGCATAAGATACTGTATTTACGATGGTACAGCTTCGCCTATGTTCCAGTCTCCCGCTCTCTCACTAAAATCCCGCCCCTTTTCTTTGTGTAACAAGCTGTCATATCTATTCTGCCCGCTAGGGACGTTTTCCTTTATGACGGCACTTTGTAATCAAGTTATGATTTAATTGTGTATGTGTGATTCTGTGTGATTAGTTAGGTATTTAGTAAATAAATAATTAAACCCAATTTTGTATTGCTGATTCAACTTGTTAGCCAGGATTCTTGCAGATAACCAAGGATTTACCACTTTCAGATGAGACTGAATAAAATGACGATTAATGTGACTGCTATGGATGTAAAATATTACTAAATCTTTAAGAGTTTATTCGGAAGATAACAGCTCTATAAATATTATTTTGTGGTGTCCCTCTCTAGTTAATTACATTTACATGATTAGTTCAATCAGGTAATATTAATTACGGAGAAATWATTTTATAGAATAGCATGTCATAGCAATTAATCTGGCATAGCCAAAGACACGACACAAGTTTCAAACATGTTCTCAAATGTCATTGAAATGGCAGCAGCGGTATGAGAACCTGCACATTCTTGAGCATACAATACGGCTTTCCTCAGTACGAAATCCTCGTCGACCCACTGTGCTGTCAGACTCAGCATGCTCATGGGGCTGACATCGTTGGTCCAAATGTCAGTCGTGAATCTAATAGCAGTGACGCCCATAGCAAGTAGCTCAGGGATGTGCGTTTCAACAATACTGTGTAACTCGGGTAGGGCAACATCTGAAAAATAGCGCCTACTTGGTAGTGTGTACCGGTGCTCGAGGTGCTCGACCAAACGGCGAAAGCTAACATCATCCATGACAGAGAACTGTTGACTGCCAAGGGCAATGAATTCCATTATCTTGGCGTTAATTAAGGGATTTCACCTTTGAGTTGTCTGGCTGAAATTTTCTTACTCTTTCAAATGACTGCTCAACCTGAACTTGTTTAGTTGTTGGAAGTGTGCGCTTAGTATTTTTCTGCTTCTGTTCTCTGTAGCGCTGTACTTTTCGTGGCGTCATTACGTCATCTACCTACATTATATAGGTATGCACGTCAGCTTTGACATCGGTTTTGCACATCGGCATTAAACTAGACATCGGGCTGATGCCAATGTTAGCATTTTTAGCTAATATCGKCCGATTCCGATATGCTTACTTATATATCGTGCATCCCTAGTGTTATTTCATAGTTTTGATGTCTTTACTATTATTCTACAATATACACAATAGCAAAAATTAAGAAAAACCCTTGAATGAGTAGGTGTGTAAAAACGTTTTAATGGTACTGTATACATTCTACAGACCCTACTGAGTATTCCAAACCCAACTTTTACATTACATTGGCAAAAATAATAGTATTTTCTCTATAAGCCACTATGCCATTTACATGCCTAAAGTGTATTGCATTGGGACCAATGGAATGGGTGGAGTAGAAAGGGCTGCTGGGTATTTATACCACAGTCATCCAAGAAATAACACCATATTGTGCCTGCGTTCCAAAAAAAGGACACACCCTCCTCCACTTACCCTCGCCTTATGCCCTTGGGGGAATCCCCGTCACCATCTTGGCCATCGGTCCAAATGATTAGCCAAACAAAATAACTTYGCAACGTAAACCCATCAGCCCTCGTTTTTGATCAAATATCGTATTACCACAGACTTTTATTATTAAAGAAAAATTGGAAAACTGGAACACTTAATGTTGCTGTAGGGACACTAATGTTGCTGCCTTGACGCCATCGTCTTTATGCTGCTACATTGTAGCAAAAAGCCAATGTTTTACTGCCACCTACTGAGTTGGAGATTTAGAGCAGGCCGCAATAGTAGTCAAAGGTCCAACCACCAAAAATGTGTTGTTCCGTGACCCAGGAAACAAAACTGCAAAATTTCAACATTACGTATATAATGTTATGAATATGAACACTGTGTTTTTCAAAACTTGTAAAAGTTGCACATAATTTTCTTATTTTTAATAAAAGTTAGGACTTTTTGCATCGAAATCATAGCGCATTTTCGGTAATTTCCTATACTTTTGTTGCACAATTGCACACAAAATTGCACACTATTTGTGCGCTCGGTGTTCGTCCTTGTATATTAATATTGTATTTATTTTATATAGCGCCTTTCATTATACAGATCATCTCAAAGACACTTAAAAACAAAAGTACATGTAGTTCTTGGGCTGAACAATGGTCTTCAAMAGAGGCTGGCGCGTCAAGGTCACGTGCTTCTCAGGTGGTCTGCACATAGTAGTGATGGGTCGTTCGCGAACGAACGGCTCTATTTGAACGGATCTTTTCTAACATCGGGAGCCAAATAGCATCGGTGAAAGAGACGTACATTTGGCTTCTGATTTGCATAGTGCTACTACGTTTTTTTWAAACAAAATAATTCCCTAAAGAGGGTGAATCCTCACTGCAGAAACAATAAATAGGCTAGTGGGGAGAGAGAGTGTGTCAATCTGGTCCATACTGATTTTTTTCAGTGCGTAAATTCATGATCTGACAATGGTAGCCTAATTTTTGGGCTTTACATTGGATATTTCCACTTTTTTCCCCCATGGTTCTAGAATCTAGATCGATGTTTAAGCATTTTGAAAGAAGAGACGTTTGGGAGCCAAATGAGCCGGCTCTTTTACGTGAACAGAGCCAAATGAGCATGCTCACCGCAAAATACTCGGAATGCCCAACACTAGCACATAGGCCAAGCCTCCTTAAAGTCAGTCAAGAGCCTTCACTCTCCACCCTCAGCCACACTGTTCTCATGGGGGAGAAGTCAGAAAATATGGGTTCCAGAGAATTTGGAACCGCATTCGTAATTCTTACATTTAAATTGCAGTAATTTAGCAGACATCCAGAGTGACTTACAGTAGTGAGTGCATACATTTTTGTATTTTAGTGTACTGGTCCCCGGTGTGAATTAAACCCACAACCCTGGCATTGCAAGTGCCATGCTCTACCAACTGAGCCACGCAGGTTACTATCTAATAATATATGTTTTTGACAAATATTTAATAAATGCTCAACAGTTCCTAATATCTGGTTTGTCAAGTCATTGTTATGTATTAGGATCCAATATAATCAGATATTAATTTTAATGGCATAAACATAGACATCATACATGTAACCTGTCAATATGCAATGGGACCAGGGAGGACAACAAGGTGCGCCTCCATGACACTAGAATTGTTGTAATCTACACAATGAATATTGGTTTGTCAATATTATTACATGTGTACTATCAAAGTTAGTCTGCAGTAACATGAAAAATTCTCAGGACACTAAACTGCTACAATTTAGCAAAAAACAAACTTATTGCAATCATACTTCATCTGCATGTTACTGTTCAATTTTGAAATGTTGTTAGTTTGATTATTGTACAACTCTGACACAATTACGTCTACAGAAAACATTTAACTACATTACCTTATTTTAAACGTTGTCATGTTCGTCGTCAGGGAAATGACCGGACCAAGGTGCAGCGTGGTGAGCGTACATTTCTTTTTATTATGAATTTCGCCAACAAAAACAAGAAACAACAAAAACGAACGTGAAGCTTACTAGGGCTATACAGGCCACTAACAAAGTCGACTACCCACAACTAAGGTGGAAAAACAGGCTGCCTTAGTATGATTCCCAATCAGAGACGATAGACAGCTGTCCCTGATTGAGAACCATACCCGGCCAAAACATAGAAACAGAAAACATTGAAATAAAGAAACTAGAATGCCCACCCTAGTCACACCCTGGCCTAACCAAAATAGAGAATAAAAGCCTCTCTATGGCCAGGGCGTGACAAACGTTGTGCCCTGCTGAACAGGTTCCGTATTATTGGCAACAGCGATGCACATTTTTGATCACCCCGGCTGGAAAGCTGAAAGACATTGGAGGATGATTTGAAGGTAATTTGTAATGGTGATAATTATGGAGAAGTTTTATATCTAACAGGACCACGAGAAGGATAGACCTGTCTCTAGTCTATTTTTACTATGAAGTTATGGGTACAATTTTTTTTATTGTTTTTTTTATTAAGGTTGGTTTGCTGTTTGTCAGCTCCATGATACTGTATCTTACTGTATCTTTCTCTGACTTCTTGTCTGTCTGCCGTACCCATAACATGTAATTTGGGTAAAGTAACAGGAAGCCTTTAGGTCAATTGGAGGAGTCAATTGAGAGGTGTACCTGTGGATGTATTTCAAGGCCTACCTTCAAACTCAGTGCTCTTTGCTTGATATCATGGGAAAATAAAAAGAAATCAGCCAAGACCTCAGAAAAAAACATTGTAGACCTCCACAAGTCTGGTTCATCTTTGGGAGCAATTTCCAAACGCCTGAAGGTATCATGTATATCTGTACAAACAATAGTACGCAAGTATATCCTATATCAGTCCTATATCGACATAACCTGAAAGGCCGCTCAGCAAGGAATAAGCCACTCCTCCAAAACCGCCATAAAAAAAGCCAGACTATGGTTTGCAACTGCACATGGGGACAAATATAGTACTTTTTGGAGAAATGTCTCTGGTTTGATGAAAAAAATAGAACTGTTTGGCCATAATGACCATTGTTATGTTTGGAGGAAAAAGGGGGAGGCTTGCAAGCCAAAGAACACATCCCAACCGTGAAGCACGTTGGTGGGAGCATCATGATGAGGGGTGCTTTGCTGCAGGAGGGACTGGTGCACTTCACAAAATAGATGGCATCATGAGGTAGGAAAATTTATGTGGCTATATTGAAGCAACATTTCAAGACATCAGTCAGGAAGTTAAAGCTTGGTCGCAAATGGGTCTTTCAAATGGACAATGACCCCAAGCATACTTCCAAAGTTGTGGCAAAATGGCTTAAGGACAACAAAGTGAAGGTATTGGAGTGGCCATCACAAAGCCCTGACCTCAATCCTATAGACAATTTGTGAGCAGAACTGAAAAAGCGTGTGCGAGCAGGAGGCCGACAAACCTGACTCAGTTACACCAGCTCTGTCAGGAGGAATGGGCCAAATTCACCCAACTTATTGTGGGAAGGCTTGTGAAAGGCTATCCGAAACATTTGACCCAAGTTAAACAATTTAAAGGCAATGCTACCAAATACTAATTGAGTGTATGTAAACTTCTGACCGACTGGGAATGTGATGAAAGAAATAAAAGCTGAAATAAATAATTCTCTCTACTATTATTCTGACATTTCACATTCTTAAAATAAAGTGGTGATCCTAACTGACCTAAAACAGGGAAATTTTACTAGATTTAAATGTCAGGAATTGTGAAAAACTGAGTTTAAATGTATTTGGCTAAGGTGTATGTAAACTTCAGACTTCAACTGTATATGGATATATACATTTACCCAAAAATACACTGCTCAAAAAAATAAAGGGAACACTAAAATAACACATCCTAGATCTGAATGAATGAAATATTCTTATTAAATACTTTTTTCTTTACATAGTTGAATTGTGCTGACAACAAAATCACACAAAAATTATCAATGGAAATCAAATTTATCAACCCATGGAGGTCTGGATTTGGAGTCACACTCAAAATTAAAGTGAAAACCACACTACAGGCTGATCCAACTTTAATGTAATGTCCTTAAAACAAGTCAAAATGAGGCTCAGTAGTGTGTGTGGCCTCCACGTGCCTGTATGACCTCCCTACAATGCCTGGGCATGCTCCTGATGAGGTGGCGGATGGTCTCCTGAGGGATCTCCTCCCAGACCTGGACTAAAGCATCCGCCAACCCCTGGACAGTCTGTGGTGCAACGTGGCTTGGTGGATGGAGCGAGACATGATGTCGCCAGATGTGCTCAATTGGATTCAGGTCTGGGGAACGGGCGGGCCTGTCCATAGCATCAATGCCTTCCTCTTGCAGGAACTGCTGACACACTCCAGCCACATGAGGTCTAGCATTGTCTTGCATTAGGAGGAACCCAGGGCCAACCGCACCAGCATATGGTCTCACAAGGGGTCTGAGGATCTCATCTCGGTACCTAATGGCAGTCAGGCTACCTCTGGCGAGCACATGGAGGGCTGTGCGGCCCCCCAAAGAAATGCCACCCCACACCATGACTGACCCACCGCCAAACCGGTCATGCTGGAGGATGTTGCAGGCAGCAGAATGTTTCTCCACGGCGTCTCCAGACTCTGTCACGTCTGTCACATGTAGTCATGTGCTCAGTGTGAACCTGCTTTCATCTGTGAAAGAGCACAGGGCGCCAGTGGCGAATTTGCCAATCTTGGTGTTCTCTGGCAAATGCCAAACGTCCTGCACGGTGTTGGGCTGTAAGCACAACCCCCACCTGTGGACGTCGGGCCCTCATACCACCCTCATGTAGTCTGTTTCTGACCGTTTGAGCAGAAACATGCACATTTGTGGCCTGCTGGAGGTCATTTTGCAGGGCTCTGGCAGTGCTCCTCCTTGCACAAAGGCGGAGGTAGCGGTCCTGCTGCTGGGTTGTTGCCCTCCTACGGCCTCCTCCACGTCTCCTGATGTACTGGCCTGTCTCCTGGTAGCGCCTTCATGCTCTGGACACTACGCTGACAGACACAGCAAACCTTCTTGCCACAGCTCGCATTGATGTGCTATCCTGGATGAGCTGCACTACCTGAGCCACTTGTGTGGGTTGTAGACTCCGTCTCATGCTACCACTAGAGTGAAAGCACCGCCAGCATTCAAAGTGACCAAAACATCAGCCAGGAAGCATAGGAACTGAGAAGTGGTCTGTGGTCACCACCTGCAGAACCACTCCTTTATTGGGGGTGTCTTGCTAATTGCCTATAATTTCCACCTTTTGTCTATTCCATTTGCACAACAGCATGTGAAATGTATTGTCAATCAGTGTTGCTTCCTAAGTGGACAGTTTGATTTCACAGAAGTGTGATTGACTTGGAGTTACATTGTGTTGTTTACCGTAATTTCCGGACTATAAGCCGCTATTTTTCCCACGCTTTGAACCTCGCGGCTTATACAATTTTGCAGGGCTCTGGCAGTGCTCCTCCTTGCACAAAGGTGGAGGTAGCGGTCCTGCTGCTGGGTTGTTGCTAAGCTCATCCAGGATGGCACATCAATGCTATTTTATGGATTTTTCCCCTTTCACAAGATTCATGCCGCCAAAAAACTGAGCACCGTCACATAATGTGACCTAAATCGAGCGCGCTCAAACTTCCCATCATTCTGATTACGGTAGTCATTTTGTCAACCTCATCATGGCAAAGACACAGAGAAATGCATATGATGCAGATTTCAAGTTGAAGGCGATCGATCTGGCTGTTGGAAAAGGAAATAGAGCTGCTGCACTGGAGCTTGGCCTTAATGAGTCGATGATAAGACGTTGGAAACAGCAGCGTGAGGAACTGACTCAGTGCAAAAAGACAACAAAAGCTTTCAGAGGGAAGAAAAGCAGATGGCCCGAACTAGAAAATGAGCTTGAAGACTTATTCCTGGGGGCACAACAAAGTATTTGCAGCCACTCGACATCAGTGTAAATCGTGCATTTAAGGTGGCGCTCCATGTTCAGTGGGAGGCTTGGATGACAAGTGGGGAGAATCCTTCACTAAAATGGGCCGCATGCGAAGAGCAACTCATGGTCAAGTCTGCCAGTGGGTCCTGACAGCGTGGAGCATTGTCAAAAAATCCACTATCATCAACGGGTTTCGAAAGGCTGGACTGCTGCGTGTTGAAGCTCAGCGGGGAATTTGCCTCCGGATCAAAGTGACGAGAGCGACAATGAAAACGATCCAACATCGGATGAAGCAATTCTGAGGCTATTCAACTCCGACACCGAAGGAGATGACTTCAGTGGTTTCAGTGCACAGGAGGAGGAAGATAGTGACCAATGACTTTCTTGGTAGGCTACTGTTTACTGCTATTTTTTTAATTTTTGTTACAAGCCGTGTTTCATTAAAGCCAATTATTTTTGTTACAAGCCGTGTTTCGTTTAAAAGACTATTTATTTTTGTTACAAGCCGTGTTTCGTTTAAAGGCTGTGTAAAGTTCATTTGTTTCAATGTACCGGTAGGCACCTGCGGCTTATAGACATGTGCGGCTTATTTATGTACAAAATACATATTATTTAAAAATTCATGTGGTGCGGCTTATATTCCGGTGCGCTTAATAGTCCAGAAATTACAGTAAGTGTTCCCTTTTTTAAGTATGCTCTCTCTAATTCTCTCTCGCTTTCTCTTTCTTTCTTTCTTTCTTTCTTTCTTTCTTTCTTTCTTTCTTTCTTTCTTTCTTTCTTTCTTTCTTTCTTTCTTTCTCTCTCTCTCTCGGAGGACCTGAGCCCTAGGACCATGCCTCAGGCTACCTGGCCTGATGACTCCTTGCTTCCCCTGGTCCACCTGGTCGTGCTGCTGCTCCAGTTTCAGCTGTTCTGCCTGCGCTATGGAACCCTGACCTGTTCACCGGTCGTGCTACCTGCCCCAGACCTGTGTTTCAACTCTCCAGAGACAGCAGGAGCGGTAGAGATACTCTGAATGATCGGCTATGAAAAGCCAACTGACATTTACTACTGAGGTGCTGACCTGTTGCACCCTCTACAACCTCTGTGATTATTATTATTTGACCCTGCTGGTCATCTATGAACATTTGAACATCTTGGCCATGTTCTGTTATAACCTCCACCCGGCACAACCAGAAGAGAACTAGCCATCCCTCATAGCCTGGTTCCTCTCTGGGTTTCTTCCTAGGTTCTGGCTTTTCTAGGGAGTTTTTCCTAGCCACGCTTTTCCTAGCCGTGCTTCTACACCTGCATTGCTAGCCGTTTGGGGTTTTAGGCTGGGTTTCTGTACAGCACTTTCTGACATCAGCTGATGTAAGAAGGGCTTTATAAATACATTTGGTTGATTGATTGATGGAAGCAACAATCTATCCCCAATATTAAAGCTGATCCACCCCTTACATTTTWWWWAAAATAATAAAAAGTATATAAATTATATATATATATGTTATACCTAGGGTTAGGTTTAGGGTTTTTATGGTAAAAAAACAGTATGGGTTTATAGCTATCTTGCTCCTCCTCCCTGTGGCCTTCAGCGGGTACTACATATATCATTTGCGACACTTAAATCAAAACAAATCACATTTTATTGGTAACATACACATGGTTAGCAGATGTTATTGCTCGTGTAGTGAAATGCCTGTGCTTCTAGTTCCGACAGTGCAGCAATATCTAACAAGTAATCTAACAATTCCACAACTACTACCTAATACACACAAATCTAAGTAAAGGGATGGAATAAGAATATGTACAGTACATATAAACATATGGGTGCGCAATGACCGAGCGGCATAGGCAAGATGCAATAGATGGTATAAAATACAGTATATACATATGGGATGTAATGCAAGATATGTAAACATCATTATTAAAATGGCCTTAATAAAGTGACTAGTGATACATTTGTTAGAGTGGTCAATGATTTCAAGTCTGAATGTAGGCAGCAGCCTCTCTGTGTTAGTAATGGCTGTTTAACAGTCTGATGGCCTTGAGATAGAAGCTATTTTTCAGTCTCTCGGTCCCAGCTTTGATGCACCTGTACTGACCTCGCCTTCTGGATGGTAGCGGGGTGAACAGGCAGTGGCTCGGGTGGTTGTTGTCCTTGATTATCTTTTTGGCCTTCCTGTGACATTGGGTGCTGTAGGTGTCCTGGAGGGAAGGTAGTTTGCCCCCGGTGATGCGTTGTGCAGACCGCACAACCCTCTGTAGAGCCCTGCGGTTGAGGGCGGTGTAGTTGCCGTCCAAGGCGGTGATAACTCCCGACAGGATGATCTCAATTGTGCATCTGTAAAAGTTTGTGAGGGTTTTAGGTGACAAGCCACATTTCTTCAGCCTCCTGAGGTTGAAGAGGCGCTGTTGCGCAATCTTCACCACACACCACACCATTTCAGTTTGTCTGTGATGTGTATGCCGAAGAACTTAAAACCTTCCACCTTCTCCACTGCTGTCCCGTCGATGTGGATAGGGGGGCGCTCCCTGTGCTGTTTCCTGAAGTCCACGATCATCTCCTTTGTTTTGTTGACGTTGAGTAAGAGGTTGTTTTCCTGACACCACACTCTGAGTGCCCTCACCTCCTCCCTATAGGCTGTCTCGTCGTTGTTGGCGATCAAGCCTACTACTGTTGTGTCGTCTGTAAACTTGATGATCGAGTTGGAGGCGTGCATGGCCACCCAGTCATAGGTGAACAGGGAGTACAGGAGGGGGCTGAGCACGCACCCTTGTGTGGCCCCAGTGTTGAGGATCAGCGAAGTGGAGATGTTGTTTCCTACCTTCACCACCCAGGGGCGGCCCATCAGGAAGTCCAGGACCCAATTGCACAGGGCGGGGTTGAGACCCAGGGCCTCAGGCTTATTGATGAGCTTGGTGGGTACTATGGTGTTGAATGCTGAGCCGTAGTCAATGAACAGCATTCTTACATATGTATTCCTCTTGTCCAGATGGGATAGGGCAGTGTGCAGTGTGATAGTGATTGCTGTGGACCTATTGGGGCGGTATGCAAATTGTAGTGGGTCTAGGGTGACAGGTAAGGTGGAGGTGATATGATCCTTGACTAGTCTCTCAAAGCACTTCATGATGACAGAAGTGAGCGCTACGGGGCGATAGTCATTTAGTTCAGTTTCCTTTGCCTTCTTGGGTACAGGAACAATGGTGGCCATCTTGAAACATGTGGGGACARCAGACTGGGATAGGGAGAGATTGAATATGTCCGTTAACACACCAGCCAGCTGGTCTGCGCATGCTCTGTGGACACTGCTAGGGATGCTGGCTGGGCCGGCAGCCCTGCGAGGGTTAACACGTTTAAACATCTTACTCATGTCAGCCACGGAGAAGGAGAGCCACAGTCCTTGGTAGTGGGCCACCATAGTCACAATGGGTACAACATCTCCTATGCACTTCCTTATAAACTCACTCACCGAATCAGCATATAAATCTATACTATTCTGAGGCTACCCAGAACATGTCCCAGTCCGGTGTGTTACTAG
Source organism: Salvelinus sp. IW2-2015 (assembly GCF_002910315.2). Lineage (NCBI taxonomy): Eukaryota > Metazoa > Chordata > Actinopteri > Salmoniformes > Salmonidae > Salvelinus > Salvelinus sp. IW2-2015. The sequence continues at coordinate 19,373,014 of NC_036858.1, forward strand.
GCTCATAATCTGAGGTAGCAACTGCATCAGATCTACAAATCAATGAGCTAGACCTATCAATTTCGTGAACTTGCGCAGCATTCGCTCAATTTGATGCCTACGAACGAACAGATTTCGACGAATATCAAATTACCCAGCATCCATTTAGAAACAACAAATCGTCAAAAAAAAAGGTTATTTCATAATTAGAAAAATGTCTTCTGGCTGTTTAAATCGGCCACATCTTGAAAAAGAGGACAGGGACATGCGTTTTGTTTAGGTCTTACACCTTTTTCTGAAAAACGCAGGTCTCATTGAACAATAGCGAAGCTGGCATTGTGATGCAGAACAATGGGCTGGTAATAGAACATTCAGAAGGTGAGTTAGTGCTACGGTGCGCAATAGAATTAATAGGAACTGGCAGGGTGAAAAATGCCCTAAAATAAGGCCAGTTGTTTTCGCAAATACTTCAAGACTATGGAAAGCAGCTGGGACATATGGTAACATTATGAAACTGGGCTCCATTGCGGATACAATGAACTATCTTTGCATGTGTTGCTCCATGTGTGGCTCCTTATCACAATCAATCAGTATGGCAAAAATAATCTCTACACAGAAGGCCTTAGAAATAATTGTTGCAGAGAGAAGCTAGTGTGTAAGGAGCGTCTTCTACTATGGAAGATTAAGAATTTTCTCTGTCAATTCGGAGTATGACAGTGAGTTGGAAGAAGAGGATGAGATTGACTTTCAGCCAGCACCAGGACCAGTCCGTCAACAACCAGCTCATAAGCAGCCTGCAGGAGGAGTAACATGGATGTCACAATTTTTTTTAATTGAATGGTCTTCTTGCCCAAGGAATGAGCTACCTTGCATGGCTGCCAATGCGATAAAGATGCAACCAGGGCCGACGCGGATGGAGGTTACTCACGTGCAGGACACAGTCTTCTTTTGAACTGTTCATCTCAGACACCATCTAGAAAATAATTTTGGACTACACTAATTTGGATGGGAAGGCATGTTTTGGAGAGAGATGGAAGGAGATGGACCAAACTCATTTACATGCATACTTTGGAGTTCTTATCCTTGCTGGTGCTTTCAGATCCAATGGGGAATCCACAGAATCCCTGTGGGATGCAGAAACTGGCAGAGAACTTTTCCATGCAACAATGTCTCTGGAAAACTTCCACATTATTTCCAGGATCATCCGCTTCGATAACCGGGACACCAGACCAGCTCGGCGGCAGAGAGACAAGCTAGCTGCAATCAGGTCAAGTGGGTGGACCACCTTCCCCTGTTTTACAACCCTGGGCCCAACGTTACTGTTGATGAGCAGCTTATGCCATTTAGGGGCCGCTGCCCCTTCAGGCAGTACATACCGTCTAAACCTGCAAAATATGTAATCAGGATCCTGGCTGCCTGTGATGCTGCTYCATCATATGCGTGGAACTTGCAAGTGTATACGGGGAAGCCAGATGGAGGAGCCCCTGAGAAGAACCAAGGGATGCGGGTTGTCCTGAACTTGACAAAGGGACTCCGTGGCCACAATATCACGTGATAACTTTTTTACTTCGTACAAGCTGGGACAATTTAGACAAGCTGGTGACTGGCTACAGCTGCAAAAGAACCCTAMGCTGGCCACTTGTGATATTCTTCAACATCTTGGACATCTCGGCATACAACGCGTTTGTCATCTGGATGGCGTTGAACACAGATTGGAACAGAGGGAATCTCCAGAGACAGCTCTTTCTTGAGATGTGCAAGGCATTGATAAGACCTCAAATCCAGAAGAGGCAACATATCCCAAGGATCCCAGCCATCGTGGGGAGGATTCAGGAGGATGCTRGTTCCCCATCCGCCCAACCCACAGAACCAACAAGTAAGTGTGAGTGATGTTGTCGCATGTGTGTGTATCTGACTCTCCTACCTGGGCCTGCTGTAACTATTTACGTGAGTGAGATGTTAGACAAATTCCTGAACTAAGTGTTATCATCATTCTAGATTGCAGCCGGTAGCAACAAGAAGCTCTGCGATGTGTGTGGATCCAAGGACATGAAGACACAGTACACATGCATCAAGTGCAAGAAATACAGTTCCTCATGTGGTGTGTAGACCGGCCTTAATTTGTGTTCAACGGGGCTCATTTATCGTTTTCATTAAATACTGYTTGTAAAATTTGTCCTTCCAATTTGTTCAGTTCAAAGCAATAAACATCAATAGTGATGAAAACCTTGTTTCATTTATATTTGTTCAAGATAAATAATAATTCCACCCATGTCTTAATTGAAATTGATTTGTTTACAAAAATCCACATTCTATAAAAAAAACAAATGTAATCTAGCAGAGGTAAATGGAAAATTTTAACCATGTATGCTGTCAATTGATATAAGTCAACATCTAAGTATTTTTTACGTAAATTGTTACGGCTGTACTGTTTCAAAAACCCAATAATGTTGTGGGTCCATCAGACCCACGTACATTGGGTGAATAACAAAAACACCACACAAGGGTTAAGCTTACATGCAGGTGTTCGGAGCATGCTACTTAGCACAGGTGGCCGCCTATGTCTTCCGTAAACAAGTGCTGTAATATGGAGATATGGAAACACTAACCTTATGCCTAGATGTGTGTGAATTGCAATTATATTATTTTCAGTAAATCTTTGGGATACATTTTTTCCCCCATCTATGGATCACATGTAATCAGTTGAGTATGAAGACACAGGATAAGCTTCCAACGTCTCTTTAATTGGATTTGAGTCATGGATTATAGCAGTAAATATGAGCTATTAAACATTTTCTCGCCTTCACCAAAATAGTTGATTGTGAATATACAAAGACATGAAAAGTTCATAACGGAATACTRCATCAAATCACTTGACCCATTCTTTTAATGCAAGCAATTACAAATTGAAGTAAGAACTCGTTAACTCATAAAAACGGAACAAAATTGACAAATTTCAAGCAAAACAATTGTTCGAAAGAGGCATTTTAAAAACAGAAACTGAGAACTATATAATACATATGGCAAATCATTCCAGTGGTTCTCCATCCATGTAAAGCCGGAGTTCGTATGTCGTCGTTCTACACAATTTACAGTCTCGTTCTCAGGATTGTCCTTCCAACGTAGAAGTCGTCTCATCGAACAGACTGAGCAGGTTCTTTGGTTCAAAGCTGGGTCGAGGGAGGGGCTCTGAGCGGACCCAGTTCCGGACGGGCCATTGGGAAGTGTGTGTGGATGTGTTGTGCTGATTGTGTGCGTCCATGGACCGGTCTATCAGGCTGAGTCTGTGAGAGCCTGTGTCTTTGGGGGACCCTGTGAGTGCTGTCATTGTGTGGTGGGATCTGTCTGAGTGGATGCTGGAGGGTGTGTGTGCGAGGTTGAGGCTACGTGAAGGTGTGTGGATGTGACCAGAGTGTGTAGGGGTGTGGGCAGGACTGAGTTGATGGAATACTGGAGGGGAGTTTGGCAAAGGGGTGGAGGTGCTTCCCATGGATAGCCGGGATTTGATTCTGTTGAATGAGAAATTGTGTGAATGTCAAAGGGAAATAATAAGTGAAATATAAGTTAAGCCTTTTTCTATTGAGTAACTGTGGCTGAAAGGATGGACAAAAGATTGATCTCACTATACCTTTTCAGCAGCAGTGCTAACATTGCATTTTATTTTAATAATTTTTTTATTGTTGACTTTTAGCTTAATAGGTACAGTTGCGGCAAATATATTGCCACCCTTGCACTTAAGTAATTACGGATTTCTCAAATAAATTGATATAAAAAAAGACTTTGTTACAAAACCTTCTGCCAAGATGTTCAAGGCCCCYAGTACCAGAGGCAGCAAAGCAACACCATATAGCATTATCAAATCTCCCCCATGTTTGTTTGTAGGGAGGATGTTCTTTTCATTTAATGCTTAATTTGGTCATCAGTAAACTGAGCTGATCTGTACTGGCAAAGAGCTCTAACTTTCCCCAGGATTTAGGCTTGTTTAGGTGGGTTTTTGAGACATTTAAAATCAGGCCTTCTTGTGCCTCCTTCAGCAGTGGGTTCTTTCTATGTTGACCAACTACCAAATGAAGCATTCAAAGAAAACAACATCCTCCCTACAATAAAATATGGGGGAGATTCGATAATGCTGTGGGTTTTCTTAGCTGCCTTTGGTACTGGGGGCCTTGAACAYGTGCAAGACATCATGAAATCAGCAGATTATCAAGGTGTTTTAGAGTGCAATRTTCAACCAAGTGTCCAAAAACAGTCTGTTGAATGTTGTGGGTTTTCCAGCAAACACATCAAAAGCACACTGGAATAGTTCAAGAAGAAAAGCTGAACTGTTCTGGAGTCATCAGCGAAGAGTCTATCCATAACGTATGGCGAAAGCTGAAAACAGCAGTCGGTGGAGGGCACCCCTCCAACATTGCAGAATTAGAACAGTTTGCTGCTGAAGAGTGCACATTTCTACTGGCAATTTGGCCCAGCAAGCTTATTGATGGCTACAAGAAGCATTTKTTGTCAGTYAGCTTGGCCAAACTCTGTGTAACCAAGTCCGTGCAACCAAGTCCTAGCTCCAGGGTGCCAATAATTCTGTCCATGCCATTTGTCTTTATCTTCTAAATRAAAATTGAATTGGTTCTGCAACATTGAAAACCCAACAAAATCCATTAAAAGTTATTTTTAGAAGATATTTGGAAATTATTTATTTTTACATTGTAGAATAGTGAWGACATCAAAACTATGAAATAACACATATGGAATCATGCAGTAACCCAAAAAGTGTAAAAAAAAATCTAAATATATTTTAGATTCATGACAGCTTTGCACTCAGCATTCTCTCAACCAACTTCATGAGGAATGCTTTTCCAACAGTCGAAGTAATTCCCACATATGCAGAGCACTTGTTGGCTGCTTTTCCTTCACTCTGTGATCCAACTCATCCCAAACCATCTCAATTGGGTTGAGGTGAGGTGATTGTGGAGGCCAGGTCATCTGATGCAGCACTCCATCACRCTCCTTCTTGGTCAAATAGAGCTTACACAGCCTGGAGGTGTTTTGGGTCATTGTCCTGTTGAAAAACAAATGATAGTCCCACTAARCGCAAACCAGCTGGGATGGTGTATCGCTGCAGAATGCTGTRATAGCCAAGCTGGTTAAAAGTGTGCCTTTTAACTGGCTCAAACGCATTAAGGAAAGAAATTCAACAAATGAACTTAACAAGGCACACCTGTTAATTGAAACGCACCTTCAGTGCTCGGTTGTCTCCACCAAGTCTGTCCCTAAACAATTTGATTTGCTGGTTTTAYATATTAAAAACTTTCAAATAACTCTTTGTTGACTGTGTCTGGGTGTTATCAGCCACCACCAGCACTGGCCTGTGCTCTAAATGCCCTAAGCTCTCTTCTGGCCCCTTCCACCAGCTGACAAACTAACCCTGATTCAAATGACCATCCTACCCATGCAAGACTACAGAGATTAAATTTATAGATGGGCAGGTAAGGGTGCTCTCGAGCGGCTAGATGTTCTTTACCATTCGGCCATCAGATTTGCCACCAATGCTCCTTATAGGACAGATCACTGCACTCTATACTCCTCTGTAAACTGGTCATCTCTGTATACCCGTTGCAAGACCCACTGGTTGATGCTTATTTATAAAACTCTTAGGCCACACTCCCCCTATCTGAGATATCTACTGCAGCCCTCATCCTCCACACACACAACACCCTTTCTGCCAGTCACATTCTGTTAAAGGTCACCAAAGCACACATCCCTGGGTCACTCCTCTTTTCAGTTCGCTACAGCTAGCGACTGGAACGAGCTGCAACAAACACTCAAACTGGACAGTTTTATCTCAATCTCTTCAAAGACTCAATCATGGACACTCTTATTGACAGTTGTGGCTGCTTCGCGTGATGTATTGTTGTCTCTACCGTCTTTCCCTTTGTGCTGTTGTCTGTGCCCAATAATGTTTGTACCATGTTTTGTGCTGCTACCATGTTGTGTTGCTGCCATGTCTTAGGTCTCTCTTTATGTAGTGTTGTCTCTCGTCGTGATGTGTGTTTTGTCCTAAATATATGTACACATTTTTTTTTTTTCAGCCCCCGTAGCCGCAGGAGGCCTTTTGGTAGGCCRTCATTGTAAATAAGAATTTGTTCTTAACTGACTTGCCTAATAAAATKTATATATTTTTTAMAGCTGGTTGAGAGAGTGCCAAGTGTGCAAAGCTGTCATCAAGGCAAAGGGTGGCTACTTTGAATAATCTCAGAAATAAAATAAMTGTTGATTTGAAGAACACTTTTTTGGTTACTATGATTCCATATGTGTTATTTGATGTCTTCACTATTATTCTACAATGTAGAAAATAGTAAAAATAAAGAAAAACCATTGAATGAATAGGTGTGTCCAAACTTTTGACTGGTACTGTATATTATCCATTGACAGTGAAGTAGTCTGAGTGTACAAAACATTAGGAAMACCTTATAATATTGACTTGCACCGACTTTTGCCTCAGAACAGCCTCACTTCRTTGGGCATGGATCCYAAACGGTGTYGAAAGCGTTCCCCACGGGTGCTGGCCAATGTTGACTCCAATGCTTCCCACAGTTGTGTCAAGTTAGCTGGTAGTGGGTCTCTACTCTGAATAGCTCATTCCATCACATCCCCCAGATGCTCAACTGGATTGAGATCTGGTGACTGGGCAGGCCACTGCAGTAAGCTGAATTCACAGTCATGTTCATGGAACCATTCCTGGACAATCCTAGCCTTGTGGCATAATCCTGCTGAAAAAAACTGATTTGCAGATGGATATACTACTGCCATTAAGGGATGCACCTGATTGGCAATGATGTTCAGATATCCTGTGGCATTCAAACGTTGCTCCACTTCCATCAAGGGGCCCACTTGAGTAAAAGCGTTTCTCCACACCCTAGTCCTCCCATCAGCAGGAACCCRGATTCCGACCAGGCAATGTTTTTCCAATTCTCCAGKGTCTACTGTTTTCATTCCTTAGCCCACTGCAATCGCAGTTAGTTTTTTTGATGAAAGAAGTGGAACTCTAAGGTCGTCGGCTGGAACCAGCAGCGTTGCGGTTCTTGACAGACTCAAACCGGTGGGCCTTGCATCTACTACCATACCSCATTCAAAGACAGTTAAATCTTTTGTCTTGCCCATTCACTCTGAATGGCAAACATACACAATCCATTCCTCAAATATACTTATTGAACCGGTCTCCTCCCCTTCATCTACACTGATTGAAGAGTATTTAACAATAAGGGATCATAGCTTTCACCTGGTCAGTCTCATRGAAAAAGCAGGTGTTCCTAATGTCTTGTACACTCAGTGTATATGAATATGCAGAAAAAAAAGACAATGAGGTTGCATTAAATGGAGAACTCCCTCCCAATCAATATCTCAAATGCTCAATCTCATTTGGATGTTATCTGGTCTCGTGTCAGTTCAGAGTTTGTCATTTACCTGTGAGAGAAGGTGGGGGAGTGATCCGGGCCTAGGGCGTCGGGCAAAAACACCACGTCCTCTAGGCTGCCTGAGTCAGTGTGCATCATGGCACTGGGRGGCAGCATGAACTCCAGCTCCGAACTCTCCTTTGGAGGGGTGCACGGGGAAGGGGGCGTCCAGCGTGGAAGGAACGGGAGGTTGAGAGAGGAGAAGAGCCCCCAACCAGAGTATAAAATAGACTAAAAGAGAAAGGTAGAAGATACACAAGTTTATTTGAATAGAAGTACTAATCAAACAAGTCCATCTTGAACAACATTGAGAGTCTATCCACAGGGATACAAACTGGTGAAGGCCCAAAAAGGAGACACTTATTTTGTGCACTGAAACATGGAAAAAAATCCCTGCTAGGGGGAAATGCAGGTTAAGTAATTAAATTACAAATAATATGATTTACATGATCAGTCTGTGTGTAAAATAAAAAGGGGTTAATGTGAACCTAACTCTCACCTAAAAAAACTACTTAAAGAAAGCAATCCAATGTTATTTGTTGCCTAGACTTTACAGCAAACGACACAAGTCTTGAGAAAAAAACAATACATTAATATTGCAGTTAGCCATGACGGCCTTTATAGAACGTTTGTGACCACACATCTAAAATATTGCATTTGGGGGAAAAAAAGACCTTAAAGTAGAAATAGAATGAAACTAACTGGCACTCTTTTTGCTCTATTATAGTGGCCACTATAGTAGACATCGATCAAGTGCACAAGGCTACATGTGCAAAAATAATGTTCACTGAGTAAAAAAAAACATAATCCCCCTCACTCACACACAAGTGATACTGTCAAGTTCAACAACAAAAGCAATATCTTTGGACTACACTGCACATTATTACATTGTATACTTTCTGCCTGTGGACATCTGTTCTACAATGTGCCAGCAGAACATGATACCCTTTGTTGGCATAATTGATCTCTTTCAGGCAGAGAGTACACCTRGCATACCCCTTTTTATCCACTGTATTGAAAAAGTGAGAAAGTGTGTGGTGTTCCTTTCACCTCCATAGTGGCATCCAGCTTAAGCCMGGCCCAGCTACACTTGATCCCTGAATCCACTTGTTTAACAAGCAACGCCTCATTTTCAACTAATTCTCTCATTATGAAAATTAACCACATACTGTAGAGGGAAAACATTAGTTCACAGATAGTAGTTAGTTAGCTAGTTAACATTTCACACAGATTGCCAGGGTCCTGGTAAGCAACTAAACCGTTGTAAATTGAGGAACAGCAAGGAGTCATATACCAGTTAATATTATAGCGAATTGGTTAGGTTACTAACGTTAGCTCATCTGATGTAACATTAGAAGCTAACGTTGGCTGTCTGACTTTATTAACCAACTAATTTTCACRCCATAAACTCAATTATTTGATCAGTTAAGTTGGCTAATGTTGCTCAACATTTCTCTGGCTAGMTAAACGGAGAATTCGATCCAGCTAGCAAGATACTTAACAATGCTAACAATACTTGTTCCACCACACTTTCTCCCTCACCTCAAACTTTCCAAATGCCAGTTGTTTTTCCAGTTACAGCTCATGAAGTACGCTCCATCACCTTCTCACCCCTGTCCCCGTGGTCAGGCTTCTCCCCTACCTCTTCGGTATCGTTCAGGGGACGTGCTGCTGTAACCGGCAAACTGCGTTTCTACTCTCTGCTGTCTTTCCAGAGCGCACGCTGATGCTGTAACTAGCAAATTGGTTGTCCCTTCTCTCTTCAGTCGCGTGCTGTATTCTGTTGTTATGTGAACAATTAGCTGAACATTGGATACAGCCAGTATTGCTCCAAACGCACATCACTCGTTCGCTTACAGCCAGTAGTGATCCAAAGCCGCCCCACACCCAACATTTTCTCAATGGATCTACACGAATCACGTAGGTCACCTATTTTGGATTCAAAACGGCAAATTTTGCCGAAAGGTGACTAGTTTGCATCCCTGTATCCAACATGTGTATCATAGCTACTTTAAAATATATTTTCTTATGCTGGTTAGCAGTTGAGTTTGAACAAAATGCTTTATAAATGAAAAGTATTATTATTATAGTTAAATCGCAGTTTAGAGGGAGGCGGAAAGTTATGGCTGCTGGGTTTACCAACCTGGCAGAAGGTGACTAGTGTGAGCAGGGTTTCGCGGAGGAGGAGGGAGACATGGCGCCTCCACATGTGTCTCCTGACCACTGTCAGGGTGAGGAGCTCGGGCACAGTGGCCCTCACAGACAGCTCTGGGGCCAGCATCATCCGCAGCACAGTCTGCAGTTCCACTGACAAGCCTGGAAGTACACAGACAATAACGGGAAACAGAAAATTAAGATAAAAAGGATGACCCTAATAGGCATTACACATAAAATGTGACTGTCCAGACTCGAGACAAACTTGCCATGTGCAAACCATATGAACAAAATTATTCCTTTACACTGATGCTCCCGATTGCTTTTCTATATTAGACAAACACATGGAAGGACATGACAGTGTGCAGGTTAATTTCACTGCTAAAAAGGAGGAGTACAAATCAAACGGGCAAATCTTGTATAACATTGAAAGTCAATCCAACATGCGTATCGTATATATATTTTCTTAAGACCTGGGGTCGTAGCCACAAAGCATTTCAGAGTAGAAAATTGGTTGTAAGTGCTAAGAGACATTTTACCCTACCCTATTTGGTTTAAAAAATAAATACATTWAAAAAATAAGTTGTCCATGAGCTGTCCTAACCAGTTAAAAGTTACCAGCAGGTGTCTTGATAATAAAAAAAAGGCAGTGAGTCAGTGGTTCCTGTGTCACATGCAATTGCTTTGGATTTGTTGAAAGAATTGGATATTTCTAGGATATGATCAATCCATAAATAATCTAAACCTACACGCAAYTCTTGGGCTTTTGACAATGATTTCACGAGGCCTATTTCACTAGGCAGAGATTGTGTCAGGCAAAAACTATATGAAGCATTTTATCATTGCAACATTTGATGTACAGTTACATTCAACGTGGTTGTCCGAAGCGTGTTCACAGCTGTGGCGATGTCTTACCGCAACTGGGTATTTCCCATAATTTGTAAGAATATCAATGAGCGTCATCACCATCTTTCCTTTGYGGTACCTCAAACTGTCGTGATTAGCACCTGAGAAACTTTTGAGGAGTTTTACTCCTGGCTCAGAGTTTGAGCAGTGTCTGAAYATCATCCTAAAACCTACTCTGAGTTGAGTTTTTTTTGTCTTAAAAACAGGTTAACAGGATTCCAGGATTCCTAGTACCTTCTCTGAGATGCTTTGTGGATACGGCCCCAGATGTGTAAAATCTGCCATTACCCATTATCTGTGTCATATTTTGATGATTGTTAAATTGTAAAAAAAGAAATGCCAATAAATATATTGTAAAAAAAAGAAAAGAAAAAAGCTGCCATTACCATTGGTAAACTCTGCGGGTAGACGGCCTTGTCTGAGCTGCTGCCATCCCTCTCCCCCTTTCGGCACCTCCATATTGCAAGCCAGCTCCAAGATGGACACGCCAAGACTGAGAGAAACAGTAAAGTCTCATTATTACTAATTGATTAGATATAAATCGTGTTTTTTCCTCACCAGGTGTTCAAAGCACTTCACATCATAAAGGGGAATCACTTCCTCCATTATTAGGGAGTATAGGGAGCACCGGCATCATCACCTGAAAACATCAGCAGCAGGGCCATACACGCCCCTCAGCAGCTCTGGGGCCATGTATCGGGGATCACCCTCCTGGACATCCTCCTCCTCCCTCCCCTCCGGCAGGCCAGCGGCGACACTCTCCCCTCGGAGCTCCAGTGCCAGCCCAAAGTCTCCTAGTTTGAGGCGGCCAGAGCGCGTCAGGAACACGTTGGCTGGCTTGAGGTCCAGGTGGGCGAAGCCGCGGGTGTGAAGATGGTGCAGGGCCGAGAGGAGGTCGCACAGGTATGCCCACGCTGCAGGCTCATCTGTAGAGTAATGGGAGAAAAATGTGTCATTATGGACACATACAGGGTTACATTCCTCAGGTATTGTTAGCACAGCCGTATTGTGCATCAGTGGCGGTCAAACAAAGTGTATCAACAGAAATCATCACACTCCAAATATGTCATAGAAATAGGTAACAAGAACTATAAAGAAATACAAAGAAATTCMCATTAACTACATTTAATTTCACCGCCATTCACATATCACATCCATAGAACAGTAGTATGCAACATATGATGTGTCACACAGTGCACCTTTCCAATTTTTACTGACTGACCTGGGCTGGAAGGTTGGGCCTCGGCGTGCAGCAGCAGGCTGGTGCAGCACAGTTCCATCTGGATGTACAAGCGGCACCCCTCCTCCCAGGCTGCCACAAAGCCCAGGATGTGTGGGTGGGGGCACAGGCGCTCGTGGTTCTGAGCTTCCCGCATACTCCTTTTGCGCTCACTGTTGCCCCTGAAGCGCTGGACTGAACGCTTGACAGCGTAGTGGTGCCCGTCCTGGAGGCTCAGCACCTGGGAAGTGGTCAAGTGGAGCTCTGAGATCTTGTCCTCGTGTTATTTAGGCTATCCACATTAAAGATGTTGATTGACATGATAAAAAAAAATGTTTTAAACAATGATATTTTCATTTCCTGTGCTTCCGTTTTGGACAGTTCCCACTCACCTTGTACACCTCACCGAAGGACCCTCTTCCCAGCAGGCCCAGGTTGGTGAAGCACTGGTTGAAGTAGGACTGCTGTCTGCCGGGGTCGTACAGCAACAGCGGAGGGGGAGAYTTGATGAGGGAGTGGGAGAGGGGAGACCAGGGGGACGGGGGGCGCTGGGGGAAGACCCGGCTCAGAGGGGGGCAGCCCTTGGACGGGGGGCGCGGGGGTAGTGAGTGTGAGATATGGGCGGGAGGCGAGAGAGATGAGGCGGAGGATGAAGAGAAGGGAAGGCGGCGTTTCTTAAGGGAGAAGGACTGCTCGGCCTTGGAGAAGTGGGTGGGGAGGGGGAGAGGTGTGGTGGCCACTTTCGTTTCCAAGTACACAGACATGGCTTGGAGATGTTGAGGGATCAAAAAAGGGGCAATGGCCTGGGAAGTGACAGGGAAGGTATGGTGACYGTAGGATCCTGAGTTTCTGAGCACAAGTTTTGAGATTCAGAGCTGAGAAAATAGAAAGGTCAACATTAGTGTGATTTCAACATGGTTAATACAAGGTGATGTTGACATTGGGTGCAAAACAGATACCATATCTGTGAAAGACAACCTAATCAAATCCACTTTAGGTAGCTAATAATAATAGCCTGAACTATATAGGTGACGTGTCAGTCAAATAGCCATTTAATATTGACCAACTAAGCTGGCACAAACGTCATTGATTTTGTTTCTGGTAAATAAATTAACGTTGTCAGCAAATAACTGTAGCCTTGCCATCTATTTGGGTAATCTTAACATTAACATTACAGGGAAATTGCATTATTCAATGTAAACAATAGCTAGCCAGCCCTCCAAAAKAAGTTTACTTACCAAACTGGACGAAATCTATCAAATGAACAGCTTAATTCCAAGTGACAGTCATCAACGTAGCTAATAGTAGCATTCTTATGACCAGAGAAACACGAAAGTCATCGTTAGATTAAAATATACTGGTTAATGTTCGATAGTTAGCAAATAGAGCTGGCTAGCTCCTATCCAAGTCAAGCAGACTGTATTTCATAGAAAAGAGATGTATGTTTCTRAACCAGAGGAGAACGACTTTCCCCGCCTCAATCAAGTACGGTTAGCTGCAGCCAATATGGCGACCGGAGGACTTCTTCTTCGATGAGGTTTAACTGCGGTTGGCATCCAATATATGTTGCATTACTGCCACCTACTAGACTGGAGTACAACTCCCTTATGCTTTGCTTGAAAAAAACAAAAAAACWATTACCCTACCATCTAACACTACACTCACAATTKTTTTTAAATACWTTTTAAAAACACACCTTTACTCCACTATTTAGTCCTACCTCATGCCAACAACTTGAAAGGATGTGACACCACCACGTAACACACCCTGTAACTCTTCTGATGTCAAGTCTCGCACACCCAAGTACCTCTCCACAGTTGCCACCACAACCTCAATTTTCTTGGACTGACGTTCCATCCCTGCAGTAAAGTTGATAACCATTGCTATAAAATGCTAAAAATCCAATCTTACTGAAACATATATCACTTGTTGGCCTATCCCTCTGTACTGGTACAGATCTACTACTCACACCCCTCCTCTCAGGATCCCAGCCCTTGATCCATCTTCCTATACTTTCTTCACTGCCTCAGCATATGACAAATTCTGCACTACTCTAACCCTGGAAACCTCAATCTGCCTCTCTCGCATGGGACATTTCTTATCCCCAGCTCCATGGGCACCTCTATAATTAACACATACCACTACTTTCCCCAATGCGACACATTCCTTTTAGAGAGAAGTTGTCAAGGAAGTGAGTTTGTGTTTATACAGTACCTCCCGCCCCCACCTTCCATCAACCAAACATATCAATGCGGTAATATACGGAGCTATACAGAGCACTCCACATTGTTACAACATTTGGAGCTCAATTTGGCCGCGTTTGTTGTTTTTTAACGTTTTTTTTTTCATTATAAAAAAATTATCAGCAAACAACAATGTCAGGATTTGGCCAGGATTGGCCAGGTTTTGGTCACTAGATGCCCCCATTGCGCCTTTTTTGAACCTTTTGTTTTTCCCTTGTTCTAATTATTATTTGCACCTGTGTGTCATTTCATTGTAGGTATTTAAACCCTGTGTGTTTCTCAGTTCTTTGCTCAGTGTTTGTATGTTAGCACCCAGCCATGCTGTGAACATGTATTTCTCCAGTTGGATTTTCCTGAGGTACTCTGGTTTTGTTCTTGTTTGTTTTTGATTATTCTTTTGAGGTTTGTTTTTGGATAATGTCTTAACAAGATGATTCAATTCAATCACAAAAATGTTTAATTTTGGTAGAGAATTCTGGAATTTTTGTTTGTGTATAAAGTATTTGGCAACAAGAATTTAAAAAATTTACAATAATTGCAATGGTCTTGTTATCTTTGCAATAGTAACATATATCCTTAATGTCAAAAACATGGGTAGTGTTCAAAAAGGTAAATAAGTATTCTGCAAGGTTTTCCCCAAAACCTTATCACAGATTTAAATTCATAGAACAAGTGTGCAAGATTTTCACTTTTTTCGTAGAAAACACAGATATCATCAATATCAACAAATTTGGACAACATAAGATATATCCATGTAATTCTATTTAGAATCTTAAAGTGGACTACCTTACATTTGTTTGGTATACAATATTTGTAAGGCATCAACCAAGCTTTTTTCCAGACAATATCAGGAATAAGCATGTTCCAGAAAAATGTTCCTCTCGGCGTAAGTTGGTTCCGTGAATGGAAAATGTGTCTTATGTATTTGTTACAAAAATTCTCAAGTAAGCCCACGCTTTCCAAGCTGAGTTCTGGATAAGTTCTGTGATCATCACCAAAGCTAAGATGAGTTTTCATTCGTGTAGTTAGACCACTGGGAATGGCTTTGATCACAGAAATAAACTCTCTGAAAGGTATTGGAAACTCATTCATTGTTCTAAATTGTTCATATGAAAGAATATTACCCCTGTTGTCGAAAACATCAATAACAAAGTCAAAGTCTCATGCCAGGTAGGGTAGAACAATGACTTATTCCTTACARTTATGTCTGAATTATTCCATAAAATAGCTTTATGTGAGGAAAGGTTGTGCAGGAAACAAATTTTCCAGGACATTAAAGCTTCTTGGTGAAACCTAGCCAATTTAGCAGGTAATATTTCAGGAATATAATTATATTTCAGTGAAAATTGAAGACATCCCAACTTATTACACATACTAAATTGATTCTATATTGACCAAACATATTTTCAACCAATTGATCTTGAACGTGTTATTTATGTCAACAAAATCCAACACTTCCAGACCTCCTTCAGATCTCTTATTTGAGAGGGCTGACTTTTTTAGTTTGTKAGATGTATTTTTCCAGATTAAGCCAAGAAGGGTCTTGTTGATCTCTTTACAGGTAGAGGGATTTACAAATAAAGATAATGAGGGGTACAAAAAGCGAGACAGTCCCTCTGCCTTGAACAGAAGCACTCTCCCAAGTATAGATAGACCCCTTTGTAGCCAATTATTAAATATATTCTTGTTTATTAATTTTATTTGTGGGTGGTTGGAGACAGGTTGGCTGGAGTCAGAGCTAATCCCTACCAGCTGCATATCGTTCTATAATCAAGACCTCTACATAAACTCATTCCTGCTATCTCCACACTGCCAGATCGTAATCTCTACCAGTTAGTCATGATTCTAGCCTTTTGTATTTGCTCTAGATCCTGTTTGCACTACAGTGCTTGTTTCTCTGACTTACATCATTTTTGTCCTCTCCTTGCAGTACCGCTCTGTCTCTGGCTCCTGTCTCCTGTTTCCATCTCACCACCAACCACCTTGCTCTGGATATACTCACCACCATTTCCTTGGATTCCCCAGGACCTGTTCCCTGTTCCATGCTGCCAATTCAACCTCACTCTCACTCCTGGTTATTGCTACTCTCTGAGTTGCCCCGGTTCTGCACTCCCCATTCACTGTGTTCAATAAACATTTTGTACATTCATCCGTCTTCCTCTGCTGAGTCCGCTCTTGGTACCCCCCATTCGCTCATTCTAACAGTACGATCTGGCCAACGATGAACCCAGCAGACTCTTCAACACTTCACCAAATTCTTGTTGGTCAAGGCACCTTACTGGATCAACATGACCAGCACTAAAAACTCTGCTGGAGAACTTTAAGGAGTTTTCACAGAGCTTGTCTGACTTACAGGTCCGAACCGCCGTCCTGAAGTCACAACCGGTCTCTAATTCTCTTCTCCACTCCGAGAGCCTTTTGTTCCGACTCCTGAGCGTTATGATGGCAATCTTGGGCTTTGCAGAGCTTCCTTGTACAATGTTCAATAGCGTTTGAGCAACAGCCCTACTCTTATGCCAGTGAATGCACAAAGATGTATTTTTTGATTGGTTGTCTCGGGGAGTAGCGCTTCCTGGGCTACAGCGGTTTGGGAGAGACAGTCATCTATTTGCTTCTCCTACAGTGGATTTACGGAGGAGATGAGGAAGCTCTTCGACACCTGGTCTGTGGAAAGGTGCTGCTAAACGACTTCTGTCCCTTCGTCAAGGATTCCGAGTGTGGCTGATGAGGCATGTGAGTTCCGCACCCTCGCCGCAGAGAGGCTGGAATGACGAGGCCCTTCAGAGAGCATTCCGGAACGCACTCACTGAGACCCTTAAGCACGAGTTGGTATCCAGAGAGGAGCCTGATGGACTGGAGGAACTAATTTCTCTCGCTATCCATATTGACAATCGTCTCCGTGAGCGTCGGGGGAGAGGGGAGGCAGGGTTGCAGGTCCATAACGTCTGCTTCGGTGTCTTGCTCAATTTCTCCAGTTTCTCCGGTTCTGCACTCCCCATTCACTGTGTTCAATAAACATTTTGTACATTCATCCCGGCTTCCTCTGCTGAGTCCGCTCTTGGGTTCCCCCCTTTCGCTCATCGTAACAAGCCTCGGTCTGTGGTGGTATGTAGACAGCTACGAAAAATACATATGGAAACTCTCTAGGTAGATAGTGTGGTCTACAGCTTATCATGAGATACTCTAACTCAGGCGAGCAAACCTTGAGACTTCCTTAGATATCGTGCACCAGCTATTGTTTACAAATATGCATAGGCCCCCGCCCCGTGTCTTACCAGAGGCAGCTGTCCTGCCGGTACTGTATAACCCGCCAGCTGTATGTTCTTAATGTCGTCGTTCAGCCACGACTCGGTGAAACATAAGATATTACAGTTTTTAATGTCCCGTTGGTAGAATATACAGTGGGGCAAAAAAGTATTTAGTCAGCACCAATTGTGCAAGTTCTCCACTTAAAAAGATGAGAGGCCTGTAATTTTCATCATAGGTACACTTCAACTATGACAGACAAAAGAAAAAAAATCCAGAAAATCACATTGTAGGATTTTTAATGAATTTATTTGCAAATTATGGTGGAAAATAAGTATTTGTTCAATAACAAAAGTTTATCTCAATACTTTGTTATATACCTTTGTTGCAATGACAGAGGTCAAAAGTTTTCTGTAAGTCTTCACAAGCTTTTCACACACTGTTGCTGGTATTTTGGCCCATTCCTCCATGCAGATCTCCTCTAGAGCAGTGATGTTTTGGGGCTGTTGCTGGGCAACACGGACTTTCAACTCCCTCCAAAGATTTTCTATGGGGTTGAGATCTGGAGACTGGCTAGGCCACTCCAGGACCTTGAAATGCTTCTTACGAAGCCACTCCTTCAATCAAATCAAATTTATTTGTCACATACACATGGTTAGCAGATGTTAATGCGAGTGTAGCGAAATGCTTGTGCTTCTAGTTCCGACAATGCAGTAATACCAACAAGTAATCTAACCTACAATTCCACAACTACTACCTTATACACACAAGTGTAAAGGGATAAAGAATATGTACATAAAGATATATGAATGAGTGATGGTACAGAACGGCATAGGCAAGATGCAGTAGATGGTATAGAGTACAGTCTATACATATGAGATGAGTAATGTAGGGTATATAAACATAAAGTGGCATAGTTTTAAAGTGGCTAGTGATACATGTGTTACATAAAGATGGCAAGATGCAGTAGATGATATAGAGTACAGTATATACATATACATATGAGATGAGTGATGTAGGGTATGTAAACATTATATTAAGTGGCATTGTTTAAAGTGGCTAGTGATACATTTTACATAATTTCCATCAATTCCCATTATTAAAGTGGCTGGACTAACTAAATGTTAGTGGTGGCTGTTTAACAGTCGGATGGCCTTGAGATTGAAGCTGTTTTTCAGTCTCTCGGTCCTGCTTTGATGCACCTGTACTGACCTCGCCTTCTGGATGATAGCGGGTGAACAGGCAGTGCTCGGGTGGTTGTTGTCCTTGATGATCTTTATGCCTTCCTGTGACATCGGGTGGTGTAGGTGTCCTGGAGGGCAGGTAGTTCGTTGCCCGGGCGGTGTGTTTGGGATCATTGTCATGCTGAAAGACCCAGCCACGTTTCATCTTCAATGCCCTTGCTGATGGAAGGAGGTTTTCACTCAAAATCTCACGATACATGGCCCATTCATTCTTTCCTTTACACGGATCAGTCGTCCTGGTCCTTTGCAGAAAAACAGCCCAAAGCATGATGTTTCCACCCCCATGCTTCACAGTAGGTATGTGTTCTTTGGATGCAACTCAGCATTCTTTGTCCTCCAAACACGACGAGTTGAGTTTTTACCAAAAAGTTATATTTTGGTTTCATCTGACCATATGACATTCTCCCAATCTTCTTCTGGATCATCCAAATGCTCTCTAGCAAACTTCAGACGGGCCTGGA
>NC_036858.1:19392115-19399700 GCF_002910315.2 Salvelinus sp. IW2-2015
AGTGGGTGGTGTAATCAATAGTAGTCTATTGCAGAAGTGTCTGGTGTTAATCAAGTAGTAGTCTTCTATCAAGAGTGAAATGGAGGTGGTGGTAATGTTGTAATCAATAGTAGTCTTCTGATCAGACTGATTGGTTTGTAATCAATATTAGTCGTATTCCAGAGTGTTCTGGCTTGTAATCAATATTAGTCTGATGCAGAGTGTGATGGTATTGTTAGATCAATATTAGGTCTATCAGAGTGTCCGATCTGTGTAATCAATATGTCTATTCTCAGGAAGTAAAGTTGATTGTGAAGTGATGGTGCTTGTGAATCAATATAGTCGTGATCCAGAGAAGTTTGGATGGCTGTTTAATCAATATTAGTTCTATCAGAAGTGGTGGTGTAATCAAGAGTAGTTCGTATCAAGTTGTTCATGGTTGTAAATCAATATTAGTTCTATCAGAGTGGGAGTGATGTTGTAATCAAGAGTATTATATATCTATCCATATGAGTGGTCTTATTTGTGACATCAATATTTAGTTCTTAATCGCATATCAGGTTTGGATTGGCAGAGCTAGCTAAAACAACCAGTAGATAACAGCAGCTTAGTCCACCCTAACACAGCAACAACAGTAAGTATCATGCGACACTAGTCAGAGCAGTGTCGAGTTAACCACTACACAGATCCCTGAGTTAAAGCAGCAGAGCCACATATAGAAACACAAATCAAACAGAATGGATCCGGAATTAATGGACAGTCAAGCAGCGAGCTATTATGCTAAATTCAATATCATATAGTTGTCTCAGGAGCATCCGTAGATGTCGATCAGGAAGTCAGCACTAAGCTTAGCACTGCAGCGTTTAAAGTTAGTAATGACTCTCCAGGTTGTCTGCTCTAGATCGGGGGTCGCTCAGTACTTACTGCCGGTTTTTGAGTGGACACAGCGATACTGTGCTATATCTAGTCTGCAGACAGACGTTGTGATCTGTACATTATGACTAATCCAAAGTCCGAGATGGACCCGATGCGAAGAGAGTGTGAATTGTAGAATGTGTTTGCTAACTGGTCGTAGCTTCGTGC
Organism: Salvelinus sp. IW2-2015; assembly: GCF_002910315.2. Classification (NCBI taxonomy): domain Eukaryota; kingdom Metazoa; phylum Chordata; class Actinopteri; order Salmoniformes; family Salmonidae; genus Salvelinus; species Salvelinus sp. IW2-2015. Next base: position 19,393,178 of record NC_036858.1, read on the forward strand.
AGTGCCGCTAGCGCGCTAGCATGCGCTACTGCAAAGCTAGCTGGTGTACGATCAGAAGTAGTGGCCTCACGGATTACGCAGAATCCGGCGTTGTTGTCGAGAACAGTCCGATGCTGTAAATTGGTGCAGTAAAGTAATCCCAGTCTAATAACAGGGGCTGGTGCTGCGCAGAAGGGAAAAAGCTCTAGCAGCCGGCAAAAAATGGCTAAATTAAGTTGTAGCTATTAGCTGTTAGCTACTTGGGGTTCTTGAAATGTCCAAAGTTAAAAAATATAGCGATTCCGTATCACATTGCTGATGTAGGTTACGGAAGTATAATCGAATTAAGAAATCGAAAAGAGATAGAAAAAAAAATTTAAAATAATACAAGAAATACAAAAAAATACTAAAATCGATACTACGTAGAGTGACTAAAGAAACAGTTCCTAACACTCGCTACGCTCATCTTGGATAACTCTAAAGGATCTCGAGTGTGGCTGAAGATGCATGTTAGTTCCGCACCCTCGCCGCAGAGGGCTGGAATGACGAGGCCCTTCAGAGAGCATTCCGGAACGCACTCACTGAGACCCTTAAGCACGAGTTGTATCCAGAAGGAGCCTGATGGACTGGAGGAACTAATTCTCTCGCTATCCATATTGACAATCGTCTCCGTGAGCTCGGAGGGAGAGGGGAGCAGGTTGCAGGTCCCATAACGTCTGCTTCGGTGTCTTGCTCAATTTCTCCAGTCTCGGTTCTGCATCCCCATTCACTGTTGTAAAACATTTTGTACATCATCCCGGTTCCTCTGCTGAGTCCGCCTTGGTTCCCCCTTTCGCTCATCGTAACAAGCTCGGTCTGTGGTGGTATGTAGACAGCTACGAAAAATACATATGAAACTCTCTAGGGAGTATGTGTGTCTACAGCTTATCATGAGAACTCTAACTCAGGCGAGCAAAACCTTGAGACTTCCTTAGATATCTGCCCAGCTATTGTTTACAAATATGCATAGCCCCCGCCCCGTGTCTTACCAGAGGCAGCTGTCCTGCCGGTATGTATAACCCGCCAGCTGTATGTTCTTAATGTCGTCGTTCAGCCACGACTCGGTGAAACATAAGATTTACAGTTTTTAATGTCCCTTGGTAGAATATACAGTGGGGCAAAAAAGTATTTAGTCAGCCACAATTTGTGCAAGTTCTCCCACTTAAAAAGAGAGAGGCCTGTAATTTTCATCATAGGTACTATACTATGACAGACAAAAAAATCCAGAAAATCACATTGTAGGATTTTTAATGAATTTATTTGCAAATTATGGTGGAAATAAGTATTTGGTCAATAACAAAAGTTTATCTCAATACTTTGTTATATACCCTTTGTTGGCAATGACAGAGGTCAAACGTTTTCTGTAAGTCTTCACAAGCTTTTCACACACTGTTGCTGGTATTTTGCGCATTCCTCCATGCAGTCTCCTCTAGAGCAGTGATGTTTGGGGGTTTGCTGGGCAACACGGACTTTCAACTCCTCCAAAGATTTTCTATGGGTTGAGATCTGGAGACTGGCTAGGCCACTCCAGGACCTTGAAATGCTTCTTACGAAGCCACTCCTCTCATCAAATCAAATATATTTGTCACATACACATGGTTAGCAGATGTTAATGCGAGTGTAGCGAAATGCTTGTGCTTCTAGTTCCGACAATGCAGTAATAACCAACAGTAATCTAACCTAACAATTCCACAACTACTACCTTATACACAAAAGTGTAAAGGGATAAAAATATGTTACATAAAGATATATGAATGATGATGGTACAGAACGGCATAGCAAGATGCAGTAAGATGGTATAGAGTACAGTCTATACATATGAGATGAGTAATGTAGGGTATATTAACATAAAGTGGCATAGTTTAAAGTGGCGAGTGATACATGTTTACATAAAGATGGCAAGATGCAGTAGATGATATATAGAGTACAGTATATACATATACATATGAGATGAGTATGTAGGTATGTAAACATATATTAAGTTGCATTGTTTAAAGTGCTAGTGATACATTTTACATAATTTCCATCAATTCCCATTATTAAAGTGGCTGGACTAACTAAATGTTAGTGGTGGCTGTTTAACAGTCGGATGCCTTGAATTGTAAGCTGTTTTTCAGTCTCGTCTCTGCTTGATGCACCTGTACTGACCTCGCCTTCGGATGATAGCGGGTGAACAGGCAGTGGCTCGGGTGGTTGTTGTCCTTGATGATCTTTATGGCCTTCCGTGACATCGGGTGGTGTAGGTGTCCTGGAGGGCAGGTAGTTCGTTGCCCGGCGGTGTGTTTGGGATTCATTATGCTGAAAGACCCAGCCACGTTCATCTTCAATGCCCTTGCTGATGGAAGGAGGTTTTCACTCAAAATCTCACGATACATGCCCCATTCATTCTTTCTTTACACGAGTCAGTCGTCCTGTCCTTTGCAGAAAAACGCCCAAAGCATGATGTTTCCACCCCGATGCTTCACAGTGGTATGTGTTCTTTGGATGCAACTCAGCATCTTTGTCCTCCAAACACGACGAGTTGAGTTTTTACCAAAAAGTTATATTTTGGTTTCATCTGACCATATGACATTCTCCCAATCTTCTTCTGGATCATCCAAATGCTCTCTAGCAAACTTCAGACGGGCCTGGACATTACTGGCTTAAGCAGGGGACACGTCTGGCACTGCAGATTTGATCCCTGGCGGCGTAGTGTGTTACTGATGTAAGGCTTTGTTACTTTGGTCCAGCTCTCTGCAGGTCATTCACTAGGTCCCGCCCGTGTGGTTCTGGGATTTTTCTCACTGTTCTTTGATCATTTTGACCCCACGGGTGAGATCTTGCGTGGAGCCCAGATCGAGGGAGATTATCAGTGGTCTTGTATGTCTTCCATTTTCCTAATAATGCTCTCCACAGTTGATTTCTTCAAACCAAGCTGCTTACCTATTGCAGATTCAGTCTTCCCAGCCTGGTGCAGGCTACAATTTTGTTCTGGTTTTGTCCTTGACAGTCTCTTTGTCTTGCCATTATGAGTTTGAGTGTGACTGTTTTGAGGTTGTGGACAGGTGTCTTTTGTTATACTGATAACAAATTTCAACAGGTGCATTAATACAGGTAACGAGTGGAGGACAGAGGGCCTCTTAAAGAAAAGTTACAGTCTGTGAGAGCCAGAAATCTTGCTTGTTTGGTGTATCCAAATACTTATTTTCCACCATATTTGCAAATAAATTCATAAAAAATCCTACCAATTGATTTTCTGGATTTTTTTTCTCTACATTTGTCTGTCATAGTTGAAGTTACCTATGATGAAAATTACAGCCTGCTTCATCTTTTTAGGTGGAGAACTTGCACAAATTGGTGGCTGATAAATACTTTTTGCCCCTACTGTATGAATTTCCTCCCCACACCGAGAGAGAGAGAATACAGGGGGAGAACTGAAGGTTATGACAACACCGGATGGATACCAGAGGGCGTAGTGGGAGCAGATGTGACAAGGCTGGCACTAAATCCGCACTCAATGAACTGTATTCCGCCATAAGCAAACAGGAAAATGCTCATCCAGAGGTGGCGCTCCTAGTGGCCGGGGAGTTTAATGCAGGGAAACTGAAATCAGTTTTACCTCATTTCTATCAGCATGTTAAATGTGCAACCAGAGGGAGAGAAAATTTCTAGACTACCTTTCCTCCACACAGAGACGCTTACAAAGCTCTCCCTCGCCCTCCATTTAGCAAATCTGACCATAACTCTATCCTCCTGATTCCTGCTTACAAGATAAATTTAAAGCAGGAAGCACCGGTGACTGTCTATAAAAAAGTGGTCAGATGAAGCAGATGCTAAACTACAGGACTGTTTTCCTAGCACAGACTGGAATATGTTCCGGGATTCTTCCGATGGCATTGAGGAGTACACCACATCAGTCACTGGCTTTATCAATAAGTGCATCGAGGACGTCGTCCCCACAGTGACTGTACATACATACCCCAACCAGAAGCCATGGATTACAGGCAAAATTCACACTGAGCTAGAGGGTAGAGCTGCCGCTTTCAAAGAGTGGGACTCGGAAGCTTATAAGAAATCCCGCTATGCCCTCCGACGAACCATCAAACAGGCAAAGCATCAATACAGGACCAAGATGGAATCGTACTACACTGGCTCCAAAGCTTGTTGGATGTGTCAGGGCTTGCAAACTATTACAGACTACAAAGGGAAGCACAGGCGAGAGCTGCCCAGTGACACGAGCCTACCAGACGAGCTAAATAACTTCTGAGCTCGCTTCGAGGCAAGAAACACTGAAACTTGCATGAGAGCATCAGCTGTTCCGGACGACTGCATGATCACGCTCTCCGCAGCATATGTGCGTGAGACCTTTAAACAAGTCAACATTCACAAGGCCGCTGGGCCAGACGAATTACCAGGACTTGTACTCCGAGCATGCGCTAACCAACTGGCAAGTGTCTTCACTGACATTTTCAACATCTCCCTGTCGGAGTCTGTAATACCAACATGTTTCAAGCAGACCACCATAGTCCCTGTGCCCAAGAACACTAAGGTTACCTGCCTAAATGACTACCGACCTGTAGAACTCACATCTGTAGCCATGAAATGCTTTGAAAGGCTGGTCATGGCTCACATCAACATCATTATCCCAGAAACCCTAGAACCACTCCAATTTGCGTACCGCACCAACAGATCCACAGATGATGCAATCACTATTGCACTCCACACTGCCCTTTCCCACCTGAACAAAAGGAACACTTATGTGAGAATGCTATTCCTTGACTAAAGCTCAGCGTTCAACACCATAGTGCCCTCTAAGCTCATCACTAAGCTAAGGACTGTGGTGGCATTTTCTGCTTTACCAAATGAGAGTTACAAACTTCACACACCAGTCAGAGTTATACTTAAACTACATATTTTTCAATAAGAGCTTTGCAATAGCCTTTTTGACTTTCAATGATGCGCTATCTCTAATGAACAATTGAAAAGTACCAACAGAAAAGTACAAAGATCTTTTATAGTCAAGATACACCCCTCTCAACTAACAGATCTTAGGAACAGTTCACAAAGGTTAAGATTTGTATGAAAGATATCTATAAAACATAGCAGACAGTTACTGCTGTGTCAACAGTTCTCATTGTAAAGACCAGTGTCTTGCCCCCTCACTCCAAAAGGGAACCGTCTCTCCCTGATATGGCATAGAACAGAACCATTAGCTCATGTTATCTGGAATGCTCTTTAGGTGTCACGACTTTTACCGAAGGTAGCTCCTCTCCCTGTTCGGGGGCCGCTCGGCGGTCGGCGTCGCAGGTCTACTAGCCATCACCGATCCCTTTTTCGTTTTCTGTTTGTTTTGTCTTTGGTTCTTTTTCACACCTGGTTTCATTTGCGTTCATTTCTGTGTGTATATATGTACTCTGTTGCCTGCCTAAGTTTGTGCGGGATTAGTCTTTCTTTGTGATGTGCTCAGTGAGGTTATGCCGTTATTTGTTTTCACGGATTCTTAAGTGTGTGATTGTCGGAACTTTGTTTGTTCCTCCGTGATTTTGTACGGGTTCTCGGTTGTCGAGGGCGTTGTACCTATTTTGATTGTGTCATTCCTGTGTTGGTGGACTTTCTTTTTAAAACACGCTTCTCAGACATCCTTGCTCTCCTACACCTACCACCTAGACGCAACATTATCACAGAATCCCGCACCAGTTCGATGGAGTCAGCGGGAGCGGACGCGCTCCCAGTATCTATGGAGGAGCGCGTACAACACCACACGGCAGTGTTACACCGGCTGGGGACCGCGATGGATCGGCTGATGGCGACGATGGAAAGATGGGAGAGAGGTGGCCTTCCCATACCCCAACCAGTACCACAACCCTCTCCTTCATTGCCTGGGTACAGTGGGATCCGAACGGCGGCCGGGTGCCAGGGGTTCTTACTCCAGATGGAATTATACCTGGCAACAGTTCACCCGACTCCGTCGGGAGGTGAGAGCGTGGACGCCCTCATCTCCTGCCTCTCAGGTAAAGCCCTGGAGTGGGCCAACGCGGTATGGAACGATCCTGACTCTGAGGCAGGAGAAGAGGAGTGCTCAGGACTTTGCCCTAGAATTCCGGGCCTTGGCCGCTGGCGCGGGATGGAACGACAGTGCCCTGATCGATCACTATAGGTGCAGTTTGCGCGAAGACGTCCGTAGAGAGCTAGCCTGTAGAGACACCACCCTCTCCTTGGACCAGCTGATAGACATGTCCATTCGATTGGACAACTTGCTGGCGACCCGCGGACGTCCAGATCGGGTCCTTTCAGTTTCATCCCCCAGCCCCTCCACTCCAACGTCCATGGAGCTAGGAGGTGCTGCAGCGAGGGCGACCGGAGGAGGGGGCCTTTCCTGTACCAGCTGTGGTCGTAGAGGGCACACTGCTGACCGGTGCTCTCACACTGCTGGTGCTCTCACACTGCTCTCACACTGCTGACCGTGCTCTCACAGCGCTCGGTCCTCCAGGGAGTCGAGACGCCAGGCCGAGCACTGCTCGGACAA
>NC_036858.1:19399725-19407157 GCF_002910315.2 Salvelinus sp. IW2-2015
AACATAAGTATCAAGATGGTGGAGGTATGAATAACCCTGTTGCTCGAGGAGAAGTTTACACCTGCAATGAGAATTGGGGCAAGAGCTACCACGTCCCCGTGAAAGTATTTCCTCAATTACGGGAATAGCGTTTAAGAAATCTACTGTAGATATCAAGAATCTACTTGAATGGCTATTAAGTGTGGTAGAAACAAGTTGACAAAGATGATTAGACAAGCGGTAAGATTTATTTGAATGACCGTAGATCGATTGCAAAACGTCTGTCAACAAGCCAATAATGGAATAGAATGCACATAAAAAGGGTTGAGAGCTGTTCTGTACTGAATTGATTCAACTTTGTTCATCTAAAAGAAGTTTATAAAGTGGTAATAAAATATTGGCATAATTAAAACAGATATAAATTGTATGCACTGGTAATTGAAACATTCTGAAAGTGGAATACAAATAGCGTAAGCGAGAAGGATCAAAAAAGGAAAGTAGAAAAAAGGGGGGATAAAATGTGGTGATCCTCGCGGTCCTACGATTAGAGTGGTACTCATGTCTTTTCTACAGTCAGCTCACACGCTCCAGGCTCACAGAAAAAAAACTCCATCCAAATTTGTCCGTTCATTAAAATCAAGAGTCTGTTTATTTTATTTATCCATTTTTTACAGGTTAAGTTTTAGAACTGAGAACCAGTTTCATTTGCCAACGCTGGGGATAGTTATCAGGGGCGAGAGGGGGATGATAAGCAATTGTAACTGGGGATTATTGGTGACCGCGTGCGAGGGTTGAGGGCGATTGGAATGATAGCCAGGACACGGGGTTAACACCTAGCTTACCGATAAGTGGTCGGGATGCATTTAATAGAGCTACCAGGAGGGATACAGGAAGCCGCTATGCTAAATAACGTCTCATCGAAGACGGCACCGCTACACGAGGTGTCCCAATCACTGCCGGGGCATTGGGGTTTTTGTTTTAAGAGCAAGAGGAAAGAGTGCCTCTACTGGCCTCCAAACATTCGCAGCAGCATCTGGTTCCCATCATAGACTGATCAGGACCAACACTGCTTAGCTCAGAAGCAGCCAGAAGTGGTAGCAGTTTAACCAAACCAATTATTTGTGTAGTATTGAACAAACCTATGGATTTTAATGAAAGTTTTGATACACATGACATATTAATGTAAAGAGAGATTACACATCATTTCAAATAGGCTGCATTGCTCGTATTGGAACAGCATAAAACAGAACTAAATCGAGGGCAAGGAGCCAGAAGGGACGCCGTAGAAAGAACGAAAATTAAATTAGTTAAGGTCTATTTATTTCATTTTTTCAGGGTTAGCTACAAAATAATACATTGTGATGGAGGTCGGAGAGCATTTGTGTGGGTGGACGTGGCTGCGCTGAGGGACATTGTAAAAAAGAGCAGCATTTAAACGTTTCATTGTATCTAAATATTACGTTCTAGTAAATTGCGCTCTAAGTAGGCTGTGGATTTACTTAGAATGAATGACATAGGACTTATTAGGTGATGTGTGTGTCTTCATATATTACGCAACACGAGCTATTGCGCCAGTCCTGATGGCTTCAGGCTCATACTATTGGTGCCTGTAGAGCCGCTAGCATGGAGAATATCTCTCCACGCTTACAGAAGCCACTGGGGATTTAACACCTTTCTGCCAGACAAGGGCCAGAGATGCGAGTTGTGGATTTTTATTTTCTATAGGTAGGCCTTAAGTTTTAGGCAAATAATCATCAAAACGGAAACACTTTGAACGTGGGGCAATATGACAGAGCTTATTGAGCTAAATCAATTATGGCTATTGCATAGATAATGATAACAAAATGAACGAAACATTTAGAGACGAGTTTTTAGTTTATTAATGCTTGCTACAATGACACACTTTGTTTTTTATACTATTTCTTTCTTTTTAGCTGTGCATCGTAGTAAGTACACACATACTTCTGATGAGTGTATTTTTCAAGATTCCTAAAAGATCTTTCAGTTGTGGTGTTTTCATATAGCTAGCATGTAGACAACTGGGATATATGATAAATGGCATCTGGTCCTCTTTACACTCCAAAATTTTTGCCACGAGTGACTAGCCGGTTGATCCAAGTTGATAAGAGGTAGGAATACCTCTCCCGATGCTCGAGTCCGTCTGGCCGCAGGCACTCTATTGCTGTTCTTTTGTCTGCGATTTCTGTAGTCACGGATTTAGCCTGTGTGTTCTGTCTATAGTTTCTTTATGAAACTTTTAGCTGAATCTTGTGACGTAGCTAAAGAAGGACTATTACAGCATACAGTAGACTTCAAATTCGATGGTCAGGGGGGGCGCGGCATGCTGTGTGGGCAGGCTAAGTCCTAGCTGAGTCGTAATCGGAGGCTATTTGGGGACGGCGAGGCAATGTGGAGAGGTGAGAGACTATTGGGACTCTTGCTTGACCACTACAGCTCGCTTCGTCAATGATGGCTGGTTTCCTCACAGGAATTGATTGCGGTAGACTACAGCGGGGCAATGTCTTGGTGCAATTAAGTACCCTATATTATAGCTCAAACGGACAGGCGATATGCTTGTTTAAACGTTTGGATTTCAGTTGTTATATATGATCCGCTTGGCAAAAGGTGGGATTTACGATCGTAGGGGACTAAATAGCTTTTTATATTGAATAATCAGTAATATGTGGTATGGTCATGGTTGATTGCCGACGGTGTGAGGGTTGAAGTTGATAATTGGGTTGTGGTCATCTGATTGTTTGGAAGTCTTTGTTTCTGATGCATTTTAGTGGTTTTTGTAGGACTTAACTGTTGAAATTAAGCATAAGAACACATATCCAATAATATATCAGGCATATGGGGTGGTATGGCGGGGCGGTACTTCTTACAGTGGATGAGTGTGGAGTCTGTGTGTGGCTATTGTGTATATTTGGCGACATGGGTTTTCAGATGTTAAGGGCTAGGCTACTAAAGACTGGTCTGTACTGACTGGTTTAGTCATGTTTGTGCTTATTAAATGCTAGTTATATTCTGAGGTGGGTTTGCTGGTGTGTGATGTGGGCAAGGGCTAAAGTGAGCTTGTCAGATCCACTCGGAGCTGCAGAGTAACTCTAATGGGCTTTGTCATCTGCTATGATAGCCACAGCTTGCTGCACACTGGCTCGGTAGGATGGGAAGGGCGGGCGATATACCTTGACAACTACATACCAGGCTGCGTTCGCAATCACTACGCTATTTAGTCTAATAGTGAACTACTTTGACCAATGCCATAGGGCACTGGTCAAAAGTAATGCCATGAGGGAATATGACTGCCATATGGGGAATGAGGCCAGCTCAGTGGACGGGGAAAAGTGTAATAATGATTGGCTGTCGTTTAATGGGGCGGTGGGCACTGTCTTACATGGCCCGACGTGTCTCTCTAAGGCAAAAGGAGAGCGTCGAAATAGAGTCCTGCAGACAAAGGCAGTTGTCTCACTAAGTCTTTACCTGAATAACACTCAGTGATTCTGAGTACCACTTATGCTTCAATGTACAGAGGTCATAGCAGACTAGCCTGATTGAATTGTGAGCTCTGTTTTCTTTTGAAATTGATGCTAGCTACGCTGAGATACTAAGTTTTGCAGCTAATAAAATATATTGTATCCTTTTGCGTAAAGTGTGTAACTGAGTTGATCCTGAGTGTTACTTCCTCTTCTCTGAACGTATCACTTTAATGTGTTCGCTTCGTGTAAAAGACCACTTGTAGAAAGAGAACTCGCATCTCATGAACAATGTAAGAGGTGCAGTTGTACTTACTGTTATGCATGATTCAGCTGGGGAGAAGTGACCAGGCCGGAGGGGCATCACAGCGGCTTGTAAAGTGTGATCAGTGTCATTTTTGAAAAGAACTACTTTAAGTTGAAGCTTTTAAGGTCAAACAGTGATGTTGCCCAGGCTTGTGGTTCTGTAGTTTTGTTTTGTTTGAGGATGCGGAAGGAAGGTCAGAGTCGGCATCGTGGAACCAAAAAAAGAAGAAGTTGGTAATATTCTGCTGTTCTGTTGCGCATAAAAGGGATGAATGAGGGGAAAGAATGGTTTGTTGTTTGAAGTAACTTCTTTGTTGTTGTAATATTCAAACGGATGTGGCTTTCACATGTACGGGATTCCAGTTTAATAAAATTTCTTTGTACCTCTCGGTTCTATTGCCTGGTATTCTGAGCATTTGTCAGTTGAAAGCATAAGACAGCTACGTCTGAAAGAGCTTGAAAACACGTATTGAGGCTTGGTATATCTACCAGGGGGCTTGCTGCAGTGGGGTCAGACTCACCTTGCTTCTGCCGCCCAGCATAGGAAGGTAAAACATTAGGGATGTGGGCATCTTTCCGGTTTCAGAATTCGAACATATTCGGTATATATGAGAGCTGCTACGCAATGTAAGCAATGTACGTTTTAGTTTGAACGTTCAATGCGATTGATGCCACTCCAGTGGTGTTGTTTACGAAACATTCAACAGTGTCACTTTTAACATTGTATGGTGCTGGCTTGGAGCTCATGAGCTGTGCTTCTGAGCTGGGAACTGTCTGCATCCTGATAATGCCTGTGTGAGTTGTGGTGTGTGTGTGTGTGGTGTGTGTGTGTGTGTGGTGTGTGTGTGTGTGTGTGTGTAGTCGTGTCTATGTGTGTAGATGTCCTCTTGTGTGTGGTGTGTGTGTGTGTGTGTGTGTTGTGTGTGTGGTATTATGTATATCTGGCGTATGTGAATGGCCACAGAGAGGCTGACGCATAAGGGTATGGAGAGCATATGCTATGGCATGCGCATAACTGAGAACATCAACAGCAAAATAATTAATTTGTCATTTTTGTCGCACCTAGAGAGGAGGCTGTTAAGTCTTTGTAGATAATAGTTGAGTGTTCGGTTAAGAGAGTGTAGAGTCTTTAGATGTGGACATAGTCTATGCTCGAAGAGGGTAGATAAATACAACTAATTGACGAAACCTTACACTGATTTTGTAATAGTGTTCCACTCTGGATTTCACACTCATCGCGATGGTTCTGGGCAATTAGGATCTGTTTTGACAGTGGTTCAAAACGTTTTTATAATAGCAAACATTACTCAACAAATTCAACCGGAGTTGAGTCATACCTCACTCAACACTGACGGTCATTGTGCTCTCTCAAAGGGTGGGTTGTAAATTTCTGCAGAGCATTAAGGTGATGAGACCTACCGACACATCAAACAATACATTTATTAACCGATCATGAATGAGTGAGTTTATATCTGCTCGACACAAACCCGGTTGTAGGTGCAGCACCTGCTAGGAAGAGCGTGATTAATGGGTAGACGACCAGGGCAAAAATAATATATCATAATATAATACATTTAGCTCGTATTTAAGAATTAAACTGATTTTTCAAAGGCCATACAATTACCTGTGTTGTGATCGGAGAAGCGATGTGTAGTGTAATAGAGCCTCACCAGTGTGATAGACGAGATGTGAGAGCTGCTGCGGCATAAGGCCAATGGTTACTAGTTTGCATAGTCTCGCGTGAACTCTTCTGAAGGAGAGATACTTCGTTGTTCAGAAGTGTACACATGTGGTTGGTAGTATCGATACATCACAATTCTCGCTGGCACTGTTGCTCTTTAGTTTTCGCATGCAGTCGGATGGCGAGATCCACTCATGGTAGAGTGTGGACTTTTGTCAAGGGCACATAGCTGTGAGATGGCAGCGCATTGCAAGGAGGATACTGATAGAGACGCGAGGTCCCAACCGGCAGAAATGCAGCGAAGTGAGGGAGGGGTTAAATCGTTTTCAGTAGAGCCCGTTGTTGGACATTTCTTTCGATGAGGTTCTTTTCAGAATTATACTAGTTAAAGAGTGGATCTTGGAGGATAGGCAGATGGAGACGTGGATATACGCTATAGTTGTCCTAGTTGTGAGTTCTGTGTCGGTCCTACGTTAGGGAGGTAGGTGAGTCTACATGCAGTTAATGGTGACGAAAACCAAGGCTTCAACCAGGTGGCTTGCGCTATAGGGTTTGTTCTCTCGTGCTGACCATCTGATGTATAGACTTAGTAGAACCTTATATGCATACTAAACGGTGCTACTGACAAGATGGTACGCACTGATGAGTTGTGATGTATTACAGGACGGATATTAAGGCTCCACTCTCTGTAACTTGTTCTTGCGATAACCGGTGTGTCGACAGGGATTCTTGACGATATATGTTGGATGAACTATGGCTAGAACTACTCCTTAGCATCTACTCCTCAGTCATAGATGTATTACATGCATCCTGCTGCATAAATTGGATTACGATTGTGGGGAATAGAAACATCTGAAGTTTTAAAACTGTTTGAATTATGTTGTTTGAGTATAACATACTCATTGGCAGGCAACTTCCAAAGGCTGAGCTTCTGCGAAAAGAAAGCACATACCCGAGCGCTGTGAGAGCACGGCTCCAATCTCAGCCTCGGACGCGTCCACCTCCACTATGAATGCCAAAGAGGGATTCGGATGCGCCAGCATGGGAGCCGAGGTGAAACGAGCCTTCAGGTGACCAAAAGCCCTGTCCGCCTCAGCCGGCCCTTCAGCGTCCCCGCAGTGAGTAATGGGAGCAGCCATTCCCAAAACCCTGGATAAATCTCCGGTAGTAATTGACAAACCCAAAGAACCGCTGCACCTCCTTTACCGTGGTTGGAGTCGGCCAATTACGCACGGCTGCAATGCGGTCACCACATCACCAACCCTGATGTGGAAATGCGAATCTATAGCGCCTTATGCGGGAATGAGGGAAAATTCTGGGGAAAATCAACACATACATGTGACCACAGGGGGCTCTGGGTGAGCCTGGTGCCGACTCACCTGAGTTGTCACTTGATGGGGCTCAACACCCTTTTCTCATCTGGACTGACCACCGTAATCTAGAGTACATTCGGGCAGCGAGGAGACTGAACCCTCGTCAGGCAAGGTGAGCCATGTTTTTCACCCGATTTTAGGTTCACCATCTCCTATAGACCAGGCTTCCAGAACACTAAGGCAGACGCACTGTCCCGACTGTATGATACGGAGGAGCGGGCCATCGATCCTACTCCYATCCTCCCGGCCTCTTGTCTGGTGGCACCGGTGAGGTGGGAGGTGGACACAGACATCGAGCGARCATCGCGTGTAGAGCCTACTCCACCACAGTGTCCAGCTGGACACGTTCCGCTGGAGGTTCGGAACAGGCTGATTTGGTGGGCTCACACGTCCCCCGCGGAGGCCCTGTTTACTCACGTCTGAGCAGAGATATTGTCGCATAATAGGAACTCGTTTACTGTGGATATAGATACTTTTTGTACTGTTGGTTCTCTAGAGCATTCTTCACAAGGCCTTTGCTGTTGTTCTGGATTGATTTGCACCTTTTCGCACCAAATTTACTGTTCATCCTTTCTAGAGACAGAAACGCGTCTCTGAGGCACTGAGTTTGAACGGTA
>NC_036858.1:19412516-19413594 GCF_002910315.2 Salvelinus sp. IW2-2015
GGCCTTGAAATACATCCACAGGTACACCTCCAATTGACTTAAATGGTGTCAATTAGCCTATCAGAAGCTTCTGAAGCCATGAAATCATTTTCTGGAATTTTCCAAGCTGCTTAAAGGCACAGTCATCTTAGTGTATGTACATTTCTGACCCACTGGAATTGTGATACAGTGAATTATAAGTGAAATAATCTGTCTGTAAACAATTGTTGGAAAAAATKACTTRTGTCATGCTCAAAGTAGATGTCCTAACCGACTTGCCAAAACTATCGTTTGTTAACAAGAAATTTGTAGAGTGGTTGAAAAACGAGTTTTAATGACTCCAACCTAAGGGTATGTAAACTTCCGATTTCMACTGTATATACATTTGCGCTATTTGCGCCCATCTCGGTGAACTAATCCATTGCGGAGGCCTAGACTAAAAGCCAATTTATGCTCGGTTCTAAAATGTGGTGGGAGGCTCCATATGGAGGGTGTGACACAATTGCGGAGCCTCCAGAGGCATGCAGAGGCCAAATCCAGCTCTGTACCGCATCGCCATGCGCCTCCCAAATTTTGTAACAGTGCGTAGAGCTCTGTATAGCTCTGCATTGACATGATTGGTTGATGGTAGGTGGGGGCGGTATATCCTGTATACAGCTCTGCACTGCTCCGCGAAGCGCAAGAAGTATGAATGCCCTGACTTATGCTGAGGACATTCTTGCCCCAACTTCTACTGAGGCCATACCACCGTAAATGCTGCATAGCCAATGTAGACTTCTGATTGACCATGCGCCAAGATGCACAATGCACATCTCTCTCCAGAATGTGCTCTCTCCCCCCAATTTGTGCACATTCATTGTTTCATAACTTTATTGTGTAAATGATTTGTGTTTTTTATATCAATTCCCCATTACATATATCACCAGTAATACAGTCGTGGCCAAAAKGACACAAATATCATTGTGAATGACACAAATATTAATTTTCAAAGTCTGCTGCCTCAGTTTATATGATGGCAATTTGCATATACTCCAGAATGTTATGAAGAGTGATCAGATGAATTGCAATTAATTGCAAAGTCCCTCTTTGCCATGCAAAT
>NC_036858.1:19416062-19420044 GCF_002910315.2 Salvelinus sp. IW2-2015
CTGTTACATAACATCACGAGCTGCCATCAGATGCACTGGACCATTGACATGCATGTCAATAAAATCACAAGGTCAAGCTAGTGCCAGTGCCCGCACCACTATAAATGCAGCTAAATAATCAATTTCCACTCGTCCTGGAATGTCAGTGCCCTTTCAGACGATCCCTCCTCATCAGGCGAGTCCTCCTTATTGCCCCATGGTAGACAGGCTAAGAGGTGTTTTGTACATTACTTGCGCTTCTCTGCATATATTAGACACACTCAGGCATACAGCTGTAAATCGAGCACCACTACTCCCAAAGTCTCCGCACCTCTTCGGTGCATAATAGAGATAGCCAACTTCACGAGCACTGTCCTTGGATCCATGCCGCGTTCCCTAGAATTGCAAAAGCTTGCGGAGTTTACTAATGTGTGATTTTTATTGGCCCTCATTTACACCATAGCTGATAATCAACTCTAACTCTAGTAGAAGATGCAAAGTTCGCAATGACGACGCTGCCAGGCTCTTACAATTGGCGCGCACATCTATAGCATAGATTACACAGACACATAATGCATATCGCAGCGAGCATACAACTACACTACGAAAATAGTCTAGGGAATCACATGGAGTCACAAAACAAAACATGTATAGGTATCTAATAAGGTTACAGGCATATAATGAAGAGCAATAACGTCTATATACATCATATGTCGCATATCGATGGAGATGCAGTCTATGATAATGTGATGTGCAGAGCAATTCGAATGACTTGGAGCCTGTTAGTTATCTTGCAGGTACCAATTGAGATTGACCATAAGAGGAAAGTAACAATAAAATATCACCTAAAACACGACCATGCCTGACGCGTGTAACATTTGAAGCTTCCAGCTGTTATCGAAAACTCAAAATCAGCATGACAGAGTGATCTCCAGCCTTGTCCTTGTCAACACTCACACCTGTGTTAATGAGAGAAATCACTGACATGATGGTCAGCTGGTCTTTTGTGCCAGGGTTGAAATGCAGTGGAAATGTTTTTTGGAGATTCAGTTATGGTACCAACACATCCTCCGAGAGCAACTTCTCCCAACCATCCAGGAACAGTTTGGTGACGAACAATGCCTTTTCCAGCATGATGGAGCATCTTGCCATAAGGCAAAAGTGATAACTAAGCGGCTCAGGGAACAAAACATCGATATTTTGGGTCCATGGCCAGGAAACTCCCCAGACCTTAATCCCATTGAGAACTTGTGGTCAATCCTCAAGAGGCGGGTGGACAAACAAAACCCCACAAATTCTGACAAACTCCAAGCATTGATTATGCAAGAATGGGCTGCCATCAGTCAGGATGTGGCCCAGAAGTTAATTGACAGCATGCCAGGGCGGATTGCAGAGGTCTTGAAAAAGAAGGGTTACCACTGCAAATATTGACTCTTTGCATCAACTTCATGTAATTGTCAATAAAAGCCTTTGACACGTATGAAATGCTTGTAATTATACTTCAGTATTCCATAGTAACATCTGACAAAAATATCTAAAGACACTGAAGCAGCAAACTTTGTGGAAATTAATATTTGTGTCATTCTCAAAACTTTTGGCCACGACTGTACATTTACTGTTAATTCCTTTAATGTTTGTTACTTTGGTTACGGTCATTTATTTTAATGCAGTCAATATTATTATTCCAGTCTTCCTGTTCTCATTATCGGAGTGGACACATTGTTTGCAGAGTGCACAACCTATGCTACACTTGTGAGAAACAACTTTTGTTTTATTTAATTCAATTTAGGAGTTCTGTCAATTTAGTCATTATCTTTTGTTTGGAGAGCTCCTGTCAATGTTGAGTAAAGACGAGCGTATAGGCTACCTGGCCTGCGTGCAAATGTATGCATATATAGTGCCTTCGGAAAGTATTCAGACCCCTTGACTTTTTCCACATTTTGTTATGTTACAGCTTTATTCTAAAATGGATTAAATAAAACATTTTCCTCAGCTATCTACACACAATACTTCACAACGACAAAGCAAAAACAGGTTTAGACATTTTTGCAAATTTATATAAAATAAAAAAGTATTCAGACCCTTTGCTATGAGACTCGAAATTGAGCTAAAGTGCATCCTGTTCCCATTGATCATCCTTGAGATGTTTCTACAACTTGATTGGAGTATACCTGTGGTAAATTCAATTGATTGGACATGATTTGGAAAGACACACACCTGTCTATATAAGGTCCCACAGTTGACAGTGCATGTCAGAGCAAAAACCAAGCCAGGAGGTCAAAGGAATTGTCCGTAGAGCTCCGAGAATGGATAATGTTGAGGCACAGATCTGGGGAAGGGTACCAAAAAATGTCTGCTACATTGAAGGTCCACAAGAACACAGTGGCCTCCATCATTCTTAAATGGAAGAAGTTTTGAACCACCAAGACTCTTCCTATTACCTGTGAAGTCAGTCAGAAATTTCAGCAGGGATGGAAATTAAGCTAGCCCGATGCTATTACTTTTCATACTGGGCAGTAGACAATGTGCCAAACTAGCCTGACACAGCAGTGACATTTTTCCTTTACTAACATCACATGCCACAGATTATGGACCTGAATGTAGAAATCACGGTCAGCTGGCCAGTGCACAAAATCCTTATCTTCCATCCCTGAATGTCAGTGCCTTTCAGACGATCCCCCTATCACTGTTAGTCCTCCTTATTGACTGTACGGCTGAGGGTTTTAACTTGCCTCTTGAGAATTAGACTCAGGCATACAGCTGTATAACTCATCGCAATACTTCACCTCTTCGGGCAAATAGTACCATAGACTGTCCTGATCATCTAGTTGAGCATTTTATTTTATTTTATTTTATTTAACCTTTATTTAACCAGGTAGGCAAATTGAGAACACGTTCTCATTTACAATTGCGACCTGGCCAAGATAAAGCAAAGCAGTTCGACACATACAACAACACATAGTTACACATGGAGTAAAACAAACATATAGTCAATAATACAGTGAAAAAAAATAAGTCTATATACAATGTGAGCAAGTGAGGTGAGATAAGGGAGGTGAAGGCAAACAAATATATGTATAAATAAATAAAAGAATAAATAAATAAAAATATAAAAGGCCATGAGGTGAAGTGAATACAACACAGCACAGTAAAATAAAAAAAAAAAAAACCCTGGAATGGTTTGGTTTGCAGCGGAAGAAAGTGCAAAGTAGAGACGAAAATAATGGGGTGCAAAGGAGCAAAATAAATTAATAAAATAAAATACAGTAGGTAAAGAGGTGTTGTTTGGGCTAATTGTAGATGGTTATGTACAGGTGCAGTAATCTATGAGCTGCTCTGACAGCTGGTGCTTAAAGCTAGTGAGGGAGATAGGTGTTTCCAATTTCAGAGATTTTTGTAGTTCGTTCAGTCATTGGCAGCAGAGAACTGGAAGGAGAGGCGTCCAAAGAAGAATTGGTTTTGGGGGTGACTAGAGAGATATACCTGCTGGAGCGCGTGCTACAGAGTATAGGTGCTGCTATGGTGACCAGCGAGCAGAGATAAGGGGGACTTTACCTAGCAGGTCTTGTAGAATGACCGGAACAGTGGGTTGGCGACGAGTATGAAGCGAGGGCAGCCAACGAGAGTGTACAGGTCGCAGTGGTGGGTAGTATATGGGCTTTGGTGACAAAACGGATGGCACTGGTGATAGACTGCATCAATTTATTGAGTAGTGGTTTGGAGGCTATTTGTTAAATGACATCACGAAGTCGAGATTGGTAGGATGGTCAGTTTTACAAGGGTATGTTGGCAGCATGAGTAAAGGATGCTTTGTTGCGGAATAGGGAAGCCATTCTAGATTTGACTTTGGATTGGAGATGTTGTGATGTGAGTCTGGAAGGAGAGTTTACAGTCTAACCAGCCACCTAGGTATTTGTAGTTGTCCACATATTCTAAGTCAGAACGCCAAAGTAGTGATGTTGGACAGGCGGGCAGGGCAGGCAGCGACTCGGGTTGTAAGAGC
>NC_036858.1:19426118-19452132 GCF_002910315.2 Salvelinus sp. IW2-2015
TCGCCTCGGCAGATAACGTCGGAGTCAGACGTGAAGGCCGGTGGGGTTCCGTATCTGCAGCAGCAACAAAAGAAACGTGTCCGGATGGTGATGGAACTCCTCAGCTGGCTAGCTCCAGGATGATTTGAGTTTGCTCCGGGGTCGACGTAAGCCAA
Organism: Salvelinus sp. IW2-2015; assembly: GCF_002910315.2. Taxonomy (NCBI): domain Eukaryota; kingdom Metazoa; phylum Chordata; class Actinopteri; order Salmoniformes; family Salmonidae; genus Salvelinus; species Salvelinus sp. IW2-2015. Next base: position 19,426,274 of record NC_036858.1, read on the forward strand.
TCGTCACACGGTTTGCAGCTAGCTAGCTGCGAAGTCAAGGTGCAAGTGACCAGAGCCTGCGGTGGAATCCGGGAAACTGAGAGAGAAGAAAAGTCCCGGAATGCTCCGGTCCGAGTCGCGTTGCACAAAAGTGCCGGTAGATTATCGAGCTAGAGGAATAGCTGATGACCACAACACGAGGGCAGCTGAAAACCAACGCTAGCCGCAAACCGGCTAATTTCGGGGCAGCTACAGATTAGCTTCTGGCTAGCTATCGGAGTAGCTACTGGTTAGCTTTCAGGCTAGCTTCTGAATTAGCCCCTGGCTGGCTTCCACGATGGATTTTCAGTTTGAGGTAAATATTACTTTTTAGTAATTGGTGAAGCGGGTTGCAGGAAAGCTTTTGCAGGAAAGCTTTTGTAGTTGAGTTCTTGGATGATAAAATAAATAAAAGATAAGTGAAGAGAGGTGTAAATATATATACAGGACACAAACAATACGGAACAGAAAAAGACGTCTGAACTGCTAAGCAACCTTGGCTTTCACAGCATTCCAGATGATTCCTCCATCCCAGTAGAAATGGCCCATCCACATCGTAGGATTTTAGATGTGCAGATAGACCAAAGCCCAGTCTATTTTACTGTAACTATAGTCAAGTCTGGGTTATGGTATTTTAATATACACTACATCACCAAAAGTATGTGGACACCTTCTCGTCGAACATCTCATTCCAAAGTCATCAGCATTAATATGGAGTTGCCCCCCCCCCCTTTGCTGCTATAACAGCCTCCACTCTTCTGGGAAGGCTCTCCCCTAGATGTTGGAACATTGCTGCAGGGACTTGCTTCCGTTCAGCCATGAGCATTAGTGCAGCCAGGCACTGATGTTGGGCGATTAGGCCTGGCTCGCAGTCAGCGTTCCAATTCATTCCAAAGGCCTTCGATATGGTTGAGGTAAGGGCTCTGTGCAGGCCAGTTAAGTTCTTCCATATTTCTGTATGGACCTTGCATTGTGCACGGGGGCATTGTCACGCTGAAACAGGAACGGGACTTTCTTAACCTCTACAGCAGGGGTGTCAAACTCATTCCACGGAGGGCCTAGTGTCTGCAGGTTTTTGTTTTTTCCTTTCAATAAAGCCCTAGACAACCAGGTGTGGGGAGTTCTTAACTAATTAGTGATGTTAATTCATCAATCAAGTACAAGGGAGGAGCGAAAACCCGCAGACACTCGGCCCCCCGTGGAATGAGTTTGACACCTGTGCTCTACAGGATCGGCCCCCCCGCAGGACAGTTGATCTAATGTGAGTAGCATGAGGTTGTAAGTACCAAGAGAATTTCCCAGGACACAGACATATCGGCAGAAAGCTTAAATTCTTGTTAGTCTAACTGCACTGTCCAATTTATAGTAGCTAATACAGTGAAAGAATACCATGCTATTGTTTGAGAGTGCATAGTTATTAACTTACATTTATTAATAAACCAATTAGGCACATTTGGGCAGTCTTAATAAAACACGTTGACCAGAAATACAATGGTTCATTGGATCAGTCAAAAACTTTGCACATACACTGCTTCCATCTAGTGGCCAAAATCTAAATTGCCCCTAGATTCCTAAGTCATATATTGGCATTTCTCTTGCATTTCAAAGATGGAATCAAGAAGAAAAACTGCATGTTTTTTTTTCTCTTTGTATTACCATTACCATATCTGTCATTCTCCTACATTCATTTCACATTTCCACAAACTTCAAAGTGTTTCCTTTCAAATGGTATCAAGAATATGCATATCCTTGCTTCAGGTTCTGAGCTACAGGCAGTTAGATTTGGGTATGTCATTTTAGGTGGAAATTGGGGAAAAAAGGGTCATCCTTTTTTTTTTTTTTTTTTTTTTTACTGTTGCCATAAAGTTGGAAGCACAGAATCGTATAGAATGTCATTGTATGCTCTAGCGTTAATATTTCCCTTCACTGGAACTAAGGGGCCAAGCGCCAAACCATGAAAAACAGTCCCAGGCCTTTATTCCCCCTCCACTAAACTTTACAGTTGGCACTATGCATTCTGGCAGGTAGTGTTCTCCAGATTCGTCCGTCAGACGGCCAGATGGAGAAGCGTGATTCATCACTTCAGAGAAGGCGTGTCCAATGGCGGAGAGCTTTACAGCACTCCAGCTGATGATTGGCATTGCGCATGGTGATCTTAGGCTTGTGTGCTGCTGTTTTGCCATGGAAACACATTTCATGAAGCTCTCAAGGCTGCTTCCGGAGGCAGTTTGGAACTTGGTAGTGAGTGTTGCAACCAAGGACAGATTGTTATGCGCTTCAGCACTCGGCGGTCCCGTTCTGTGAGCTTGTGTGGCCTACCACTTTGCTGCTTAGCTGTTGTTGCTCCTGGGGGTTTCCACTTCAAAATAACAGCACTTACAGTTGACCGGGGCAGCTCTAGCAGGGCAGAAATGTGGTGAACTCACCTGTTGGAAAAATGGCATCCTATGACGGTGCCACGTTTAAAGTCACTGAGCTCTTCAGTAAGGACATTCTACTGCCAATGTTGTCTATGGTGATTGCATAGGTGTGTGCTCGATTTTATACACCTGTCAGCAACAGGTTTGGCTGAAATAGCCGAATTCATTCATTTGAAGGGGTGTCCACATAATTTTGTGTAGATATCATTTTAGTAATCAACCTAGCTAGTAAAAGTAACTTGTATCATTTGTCTTTCAGATGGACGGACAGGAAACCCAGTGACAACACTCCAGTATGTAGCTGCCATTTTCTGGTGGGAAAGAGAAATGGCCCTGTATTTACCAGAAAAGGTAGCACATCCACCATGGCAGAAGAGGAAGATCCAGACTGTTGATTGAGAAACAAGAACAAACGATGATGAATGAGTATTATAAACAATACGTTTTCTGTCCAGATAAAGATGGTGATACAGCATTGGAAAAAGACCTACCACTGACCAAATGTCTCTTTGTTTTTCAGTCCAACAGGAGTGCATCCCTCAGGCCATCCGGTGCATGGACATCCTGTGCCAGTGTGATCCGTTTGTGGAGACTCCAGTAAATCGAGCCTGTGGCAGGACAGGTCTGTAACGCAGCAAATATGATTACACAATATTGTGTAAAACATTGAATTTGTAGACGCATCAGAATGTTGGCTTTGTACCCATTTTTAAACATAAGGCGTGGCATGCAGAACGTCAGACCCTGTGACCCATAGCCCTGACTCCTGCACATCCATCCCTGTGGCCATTTTTAATGCATTGATGTGCTCTTCGTTATCTGTGGCCCACTGTAGACAACACCCTATCCAATGACTGTGAACACCTTGAAATGCATTCGTTGTATGGAATGTGCTTTATAAATAAAGTATAATTTGATTGATGACATTACACCTGTAGAATATTATAAAACTAACTTTCACATGAGTGCAAGTTAAGTTTCTCCATAAATTTAATTGATAACTTGGGATTTTATCACTTGACATATCAGTGGGAAGGATCCTATACATCAAAATTGTTAATATATGTACCACTCCTAATAAATCAATACTGTGCCTGTTTATAGATTTGTCTCTGGTCATGAAAATACAGGCTAGATGTCTAAACAAAGTCAATTTTGAATGTCAATAGGATTTTAGATATTTATATTGAGTTATTACTCATTCTGGTATCTGGGGTAATCTGGTTAATTATTATATAATTAAATGGCTCTTTCCTTGAATGTTGACAGCTGTATAGAACACATTCTATTGCTAAGATGCACTTCTCCACATGGCAAGCCTTTATAGTGGTCTTCTCTTTTAATGCGCTTATGCTAATCCTTGAAAAATGCTATAAGGTCTGAAATAGACACAAGTCGACATACTGTATAAACAATTATCAAGGCCAAGTAAAACAATAGTTTAATCTACTGCTCTGCTAACTAGCTAGCTAAAGTGTAGTCCGTGGCTAGCTAAAACAGAAAGGGGACATAAGAAGTTACTGGATTGGACACAGGTCTCTAATCTTGCTGGTGAACGGTAGCTGACAGTGTCGGCTAGAGATGACGTGCAGGAGCTTCCTGCAGGAATTTGTAGTCTTGCTCAGGTCTTCTCTTTTGGTAATTAACGTTTCACTTTTTTTGTTGAGGGGAATATATTGATACAACTCACCTTGTCTGAGAGAGATGTTAATGGTTATCAAAATGTCACACTTGGGTAAGCCTACACGAAATCCAGACTTTTTAAATGAAGTAGTTTTAAAATCCCAAACGCAAAAACGATTGGAAACATTACCGGGTTTTACCGCTAGGTTTTGTGTGTGTGCTGGACTATATTGCAACCGGAGTATGGGCGAATGGGTGTCAAGGAAAGTAGTTGGCTTGTGGAAAGTGTGGGTGTGTCGAAGCACTTTGCTGCAATAGGTTAGGACGGTTTTCATTGAAGTTTTTAAATTATTCTACTACAGTACATTGAGCTACCGTACCACGAGAGTTTGGCCTTTTAAACCAGAAGATGTCTGAGTCATATTTCACTGTTAGTTTTACACTAATTTGTAAATAGTTATAAAACTGACGGTTGTTAATTTAAGTATTTATGTTTGGTGTACTCTTGTTTCATGCGTTGCGTGTGTGCTTACTGTGACTGTAACCCTGTTGAAAATGATGCTGTTTCTACTTCCTGTTGACAAGACATTTTGAAAAATAGCCCAATGTCAAAACACAGTTTTAAAGTGTCCAAATCATTAACTAATATGCAGGAATAGTTTGAAGTATTGAAAACCTAAACATAAAATGTACTATCTACACAGTGCATTCGTAAAGTATTCAGACCACTTGACCTTTTCCACATTTTGTTACGTTACAGCCTTGTTGAAAAATTATTTGGAAAGGCACACACCTGTCTATAAAAGGTCCCACTTTATAAGGTCCCACAGTTGACAGTGCATATCAGAGCAAAAACCAAGCCATGAGATCAAAGGAATTGTCTGTAAGCTCCGAGACAGGATTGTGTCGAGGCACAGATCTGGGGAAGGGTACCAAAACATTTCTGCAGCATTGAAGGTCCCCAAGAACACAGTGGGGGACCTTCGGAGCTCTATGGACAATTATAAAGACAGGTGTGTGCCTTTCTGTATCATGTCCAATCAATTGAATTTACCACAGGTGGACTCCAATCACATTGTAGAAATAACTCTAGGATGATCAATTAAAACAGGATACACCTGCACTCAATTTCGAGTTTCATAGCAAAGGGTCTGAATACTTTTGTATATATCTGTTTTTTATTTTTAATAAATTAGCAAAAAATATATAAAAACCTGTTTTCTATTTGTCATTATGGGGTATTGTGTGAGTATTGATGAGTATTTAAAAAAAAAAATCAATTTTAGAATACGGTTGTAACGTAACAAAATGTGGAAAAAGTCAAGGGGTATGAATACTTTCCGAATGCACTGTGTGTGTGCATCCCGGAGTCGCCTCTTCACTGTTGACTTTGAGACTGGTGTTTTGCAGGTACTATTTAATGAAGCTGCTAGTTGAGGACTTGTGAGGTATTTGTTTCTCAAACTAGACACTCTAATGTATTTGTCCTCTTCCTCTTGTCCTCTTTCTATTCTGGTTAGAGACAGTTTGTGCTGTTCTGTGAAGGGGTTAGGACACAGCGTTGTACGAGATCTTCAGTTTCTTGGCAATTTCTCGCATGGAATAGCCTTAATTTCTCAGAACAAGAATAGACCGACAAGTTTCAGAAGAAAGTTCTTAGTTTCTGGCCATTTTGACCTTGTAATCAAACCCACAAATGCTGATGCTCCACGTACTCAGGACAACAGTTTTCAGCTGTGCTAGCATAATTGCAAAAGGGTTTTCTAATGATCAATTAGCCTTTTAAAATGATAAACTTGGATTAACTAACACAACGTGCCATTGGAACACAGGAGTGATGGTTGCTGATAATGGGCCACTGTACGTCTATGTAGATATTCCATAAAAAATCATCTGTTTCCAGCTACAATAGTCATTTACATTAACAATATCTACACTGTGTTTCTGATCAATTTGATGTTATTTTAATGGACATTTCTAAGTGACCCCAAACTTTTCAACGGTAGTGTATATATATTCTAGGCCTATAGCCTAACACTAGACCTATAGGCTATGCCTACTAGGGTTGAGTATGTTCCCGCTATTTTACAAATGTTCCATCCCTAGAAAACATCACTTTTCTCCTTGGTAACCCGGTATTTCTGGCCTAAACCGGAAGTGTCATTCAAAAGCAATATAAAGCATATAAATAGGTCTATGTCTGGATTTGATTAGTGCTTTAATCGAAAATTCAAGCCTGATGTTACCTGAGCCTGATGAGCCATACATTAAATACATTTAATGAGCCCAGGTCCAAAAAAGCCCAAATGATTGTGCCGTTATCCAATAGGCTACATAGATAATATTTGTTACTACTAAACATTATGCAAAACAGAAAAACAGAAAAGCCCATAGATGTAGCCAGCTGTGTGGTCTCTTGGGTAAATAAATTAAACTTGTTCTAGTATGCTAATCTTTTTGAGTGTGAACTGTATTACTGTACTGTATTGTATTATACTGTATTATATGGAGGGGAATTACACACATCCTGTTGTTTAAGCATGGTTGTGGACGTTTTTGTTGTTTCTCTATAAAAAAAAGTGTGAAACTTGAAAAACAATCAAAATCTCAAACCTGGAAAGAGATAACGGAATTAGGCCAAAAATAAAACCCATTTTATATGTTCCTGGGTTAGTTTACATATTTTGGCAAAATAAAAATGAACTACAGTAACTGTTGGCATTTAATTTTTCCCGCTGTACTGAAACCGAACCATGACCCCAAAACAGCAATACCTACCGAACCATGGGTTTGGCGATCCATTACATCCCTAGACCTACTGCACAAACCTCATTCCTACAGAACTGTTTTTATTAGGTTATTGTTGTATGGCATAAGTCATGTTAAAAACATCTGAGTGGTAGATCTCGGCTTACTTTTTGACTGCTAAAGGGATCTTGACTAATAAAAAGTTGGTGACTGTAATGAACACGATGGGAGACAGAGACCTGGTTTCAAGCGCAGGGCGCAGAAGGTATTTATTTGTAAAGGACCACAGGAGGAGGCAGGTAGCTGGTTCCAGGGGCAGGCAGAAGGTAATGCACAGGGGTCCAAAAAAGACAACAGTACAGGCAGGGAAAAGGCTAGTAACGTCATCCGGGAGATCAGGCAATAGGTTGATAACAGGAAATTCGATAGGCTAAGGTACAGGCAGGGAATAGGGAAAAGGCATCGTTAGTGAGGCAGGCAAAAACTATCATACACGGGAGGATTAAATTACGGGGGAAAAACAGAGCTCCGAATAGTGTGTCACAAAACAAAAAATAGCTCACAATGTTGGGGTGCAAAGAACTGAACTAAATAGTGTGTGATAATGACATACACGTGTGTGAACAGGGGATCAGAATTCAGGTGATTGGGATCTGGAGAGTAAGCTGCGTTCAGGGGATCTATGTGTGACCACCATTTGCCTCATGCAGCGCGACACATCTCCTTCACATGGAGTTGATCAGGCTGTTGATTGTGGCCTGTGGAATGTTGTCCCACTCCTCTTCAATAGCTATGCAATGTTGTGTACAGATCCTTGCAACATGGGGCCGTGCATTATCATGCTGAAACATGCGGTGATGGCGGCGGATGAATGGCATGATGACAATGGGCCTCCGGATCTCATCACGGTATCTCTGTGCATTCAAATTGCAATCGATAAACACACAGTTTCATCAGCAGTCTGGGTGGCTGGTCTCAGACGATCACGCAGGTGAAGAAGCTAGATTTGGAGGTCCTGGGCTGGCGTGGTTTCATGTGGTCTGTGGTTGTGAGGCCGGTTGGACGTACTGCCAAATTCTCTAAAACAACTTTGGAGGCGGCTTATGGTAGAGAAATGAACATTCCATTATCTGGCAACAGCTCTGGTGGACATTTCTGCAGTCAGCATGCCAATTACACGCACCCTCAATACTTGAGACATCTGTAGTATTGTGTTGTGTCACAAAACTGCACATTTTAGAGTAGCCTTTTTTATTGTCGCCAGCACAAGGTGCACCTGTTTAATGATCATACTGTTTAGTCAGCTTCTTTTTGTTGTTTTTGAATATTACATTTTTGGATTTTCCAATTAAGAACATTCAAAACTAAAATGAGAAGACAGACAACAATATAACAAAGTTACAATAACATTAAAGACAACAGACACAAATGTAAATGCAAAAAAATATATTCAAAGAAGAGACATATTGTCACCATTAGTAGGCTACATATTATACATTAAGTGTGAAACATTACATGAGGATTATACAGAGATGAAATGAATGTGATGTGAGGGGAGATTCTCCATATAATCAATAAAGGAGTTGCCAAATTCTGTAAAATGTCTCTGACTTATTCTTCAAGGTTTAAGTGATTTTCTCTAGTGGGATACAACTATTAACAACTATTAACTTCAGATAGCACATTGCAACTGGCAGGGGGGTATCTGATTTCCATTTCAAGACAATACATTTCTTGGCAATCGCTAGCAAAATTTCTGTTAGCTTTATAGTATGACTTTGCCTAAGATTGGAATTAGTAAAGTTACCCAGTAGACAGACTTCAGGGTCTAAAGGGAATGCAGCCCCGTGAATTGAGTATACGGTATCGCATACCCCTTGCCAGAAACTGTGTAGTTTTGAACACTACCAAGTGGAATGAAGGAATGTTCCTTCATCTGAGCCACATCTAAAACACAGGGAGGAGTTACCAGGATTGAACTTGTGCAATCTAGATGGGTTGATATAGAGCGGATGGAGGAAATTAAACTGGATCTGTCTGTATCTGGAGTTCAATGTGGATGTAGCACCATCCCTGCATAGGCCACTCTATAGTCCCTCTTCAAGATTAATACCCATATCTTTTTCCCATCTAAGTTGTTTATCTAGCTCAGGCAGTGGTAATCCTGACATGCGAGCATCACAAACAAGGGAAATGGCAACTGCTCAGCATCTGACCGTAAGGCGCTACAGAGGGAAGTGTGTACAGCCCAGTACATCACTGGGGCCAAGCTTCCTGCCATCCAGGACCTATATATTAGGCGGTGTCAGAGGAAGGCCCAAAAAATGGTCAAAAACTCCAGTCACCCAAAACATAAACTGTTCTCTCTGCTACCGCACGGCAAGCGGTACCAGAGCGCCAAGTCTAGGTCCAAAAGGCTCCTTAACAGCTTCTACCCCCAAGCCATAAAACTGCTGAACAGCTAATCAAATGGCCACCCGGACTATTTGCATTGACTCGGTGACCGTAATCAAAGGTCAGTTTGTCCAGGCTAACCCTAGGAGTTTTGCCGTGCCAGATAAACCATCTGGTTAGCTTGTCGAGAGAGTAAAAGATTGCTGCGGGCACAGGGATTGGGGAGAGATTGAAATCTGGGCAGAACATTCGTTTTAATTACATGAATTCTACCCAGTGGAGTGAGAGGCAAGTCCATCCATTTACACATGTCACCTGCCACCTTTTGCAACAAGCCGGCCAGATTGAGTTTATAGAGGTTCTTCAGGTTATTATGTGAAGCCCATAGGCGACCATCTAAAATAAATCTTATGCTTGATGGTCAAAGACAGACAACGGTAAGATTTCGCTCATATTAAACACAGTTCTCAATCATTGGTCATTAACATGATCTACAGTGGCTTTGCGAAAGTATTCACCCCCTTGGCATTTTTCCTATTTTGATGCCTTACAACCTGGAATTAAAATAGATTTGGGGGGGGGGTTGTATGATTTCATTAACACAACATGCCTACCACTTTGACGATGCAAAATATTTTATATTGTGAAACAGACAAGAAATAAGATTTAAAAAATGGAAAACTTGAGCATGCATAACTATTCACCCCCCTAAAGTCAATACTTTGTAGAGCCACCTTTTTGCAGCAATTACAGCTGCAAATATCTTGTGTATGTCTCTATAAGCTTGGCACATCTAGCCACTGGGATTTTTGCCCATTATTCAAGGCAAAACTGCTCCAGCTCCTTCAAGTTGGATGGGTTCCACTTGTGTACAACAATCTTTAAGTCATACCACAGATTCTCAATTGGATTAAGGTCTGGGCTTTGACTAGGCCATTCCAAGACATTTAAATGTTTCCCCTTAAAACCACTCGTGTTGCTGTAGCAGTATGCTTAGGGCCATTGTCCTGTTGGAAGGTGAACCTCTGTCCCATGCTCAAATCTCTGGAAGACTGAAACAGGTTTCCCTCAAGAATTTCTCTGTATTTAACACCATCCATCATTTCTTCAATTCTGACCAGTTTCCCAGTCCCTGCCGATGAAAAACATCCCCACAGCATGATACTGCCACCACCATGCTTCACTGTGAGGATGGTGTTCTTAGGGTGATGAGAGGTGTTGGGTTTGTGCCAGACATAGCATTTTCCTTGATGGCCCAAAAACTCATTTCATTTTAGTCTCATCTGACCAGAGTACCTTCTTCCATATGTTTGTGGAGTCTCTCACATGCCTTTTGGCGAACACCAAACGTCTTTGATTCTTTTTTTCTTTAAGCAATGGCTTTTTTCTGGCCACTCTTGCGTAAAGCCCAGCTCTGTGGAGTGTACGGCTTAAAGTGGTCCCATGGACAGATACTCCAATCTCCGCTGTGGAGCTTTGCAGCTCCTTCAGGGTTATCTTTGGTCTCTTTGTTGCCTTTCTGATTAATGCCCTCCTTGCCTGGTCTGTGAGTTTTGGTGGGCCGCCCTCTTTTGGCAGGTTTGTTGTGGTGCCATATTCTTTAAAAAATGTAATAATGGATTTAATGGTGCTCTGTGGGATGTTCAAAGTTTCTGATATTTTTTTTATAACCGAACCCTGATCTGTACTTCTCCACAACTTTGTCCCCGACCTGTATAGAGAGCTCCTTGGTCTTCAATGTGTCGCTTGCTTGGTGGTGCCCCTTGCTTAGTGGTGTTGCAGACTCTGGGGCTTTTCGGAACAGGTGTATATATACTGAGATCATGTGATACTTAGATTGCACACAGGTGGACTTTATTGAACTAATTATGTGACTTCTGAAGGTAATTGGTTGCACCAGATCTTATGTAGGGGCTTCATAGCAAAGGGGGTGAATACATATGCATGCACCACTTTTCCGTTTAAATATATTTTTTGATTTTTTGAAACAAGTTGTTTTTTTCATTTCACTTCACCAATTTTGACTATTTTGTGTATTTCCATTACATGACATCAACTAAAAATCAATTTATAATACAGTTTGTAATGCAACAAAATAAGAAAAACGCCAAGGGGGGATGAATACTTTTGCAAGGCACTGTAAAATCAAGTTTACAAACACTGTGCCTAAACCAAACGAAACACCAAACACTGTGCCTAAACCAAACTGATCTTTGTTTCTGGCCATTTTGAGCCTGTAATAGAACCCACAAATGCTGATGCTCCAGATACTCAACTATTCTAAGGAAGGCCAGTTTTATTTCTTCTTTAAACAGGACAACAGTTTTCAGCTGTGCTAACATAATTGCAAAAGGGTTTTCTAATGATCAATTAGCCTTTTAAAATGATAAACTTGGATTAGCTAACACAATGTGCCATTGGAACACAGGAGTGATGGTTGCTGATAATGGGCCACTGTACGCCTATGTAGATATTCCATAAAAAATTATCAGCTACAATAGTCATTTACAACATTAACAATGTCTACACTGTATTTCTGACCAATCTGATGTTATTTTAATGGACAAAAAATGAAATTTTCTTTAAAAAATAAGGAAATGTCTAAGTGAACCAAACCTTTGAACCGTAGTGTACAGTCATGGCCAAAAGTTTTGAGAATGACACAAATATTAATTTTCACAAAGTCTGCTGCYTCAGTTTGTATGATAGCAATTTGCAAATACTCCATAATGTTATGAAGAGTGATCTCTTTGCCATGCAAATGAACTGAATCCCCCAAAAACATTTCCACTGCATTTCAGCCCTGCCACAAAAGGACCAGCTGACATCATGTCAGTGATTATCTCGTTAACACAGGTGTGAGTGTTGACGAGGACAAGGCTGGAGATCACTCTGTCATGCTGATTGAGTTTGAATAACAGACTGGAAGCTTCAAAAGGAGGGTGGTGCTTGGAATCATTGTTCTTCCTCTGTCAATCATGGTCACCTGCAAGGAAACACGTGCCGTCATCATTGCTTTGCACAAAAAGGGCTTCACAGGCAAGGATATTGCTGCCAGTAAGATTGCACCTAAATCAACCATTTATCGGATCATCAAGAACTTCAAGGAGAGCGGTTCAATTGTTGTGAAGAAGGCTTCAGGGCGCCCAAGAAAGTCCAGCAAGCGCCAGGACCGTCTCCTCAAGTTGATTCAGCTGTGGGATCGGGGCACCACCAGTACAGAGCTTGCTCAGGAATGGCAGCAGGCAGGTGTGAGTGCATCTGCACGCACAGTGAGGTGAAGACTTTTGGAGGATGGCCTGGTGTCAAGAAGGGCAGCAAAGAAGCCACTTCTCTCCAGGAAAAACATCAGGGACAGACTGATATTCTGCAAAAGGTACAGGGATTGGACTGCTTAAGACCTGTCTCTTATACACATCTAGATGTGTATAAGAGACAGCCGGAGAAGACAAGGTGAGCGCTACCATCAGTCCTGTGTCATGCCAACAGTAAAGCATCCTGAGACCATTCATGTGTGGGGTTGCTTCTCAGCCAAGGGAGTGGGCTCACTCACAATTTTGCCTAAGAACACAGCCATGAATAAAGAATGGTACCAACACATCCTCCGAGAGCAACTTCTCCCAACCATCCAGGAACAGTTTGGTGACGAACAATGCCTTTTCCAGCATGATGGAGCACCTTGYCATAAGCACCTTGCCATAAGGCAAGATAACTAAGTGGCTCGGGGAACAAAACATCGATATTTTGGGTCCATGGCCAGGAAACTCCCCAGACCTTAATCCCATTGAGAACTTGTGGTCAATCCTCAAGAGGCGGGTGGACGAACAAAAACACACAAATTCTGACACTCCAAGCATTGATTATGYAAGAATGGGCTGCCATCAGTCAGGATGTGGCCCAGAAGTTAATTGACAGCATGCCAGAGCGGATTGCAGAGGTCTTGAAAAAGAAGGGTCAAAACTTGATGCAAATATTGACTCTTTACATCAACTTCATGTAATTGTCAATAAAAGCCTTTGACACTTATGAAATGCTTGTAATTATACTTCAGTATTCCATAGTAACATCTGACAAAAATATCTAAAGACACTGAAGCAGAAAACTTGGTGGAAATTAACATTTGTGACAGTCATACAGTACCAGTCAAAAGTTTGGACACACCTACTCATTCAAGGGTTTTTCTTAATTTTTTACTATTTTCTACGTTGTAGAATAATAGTGAAGACATCAAAACTATGAAATAAYACATATGGAATCATGTAGTAACCAAAAAAGTGTTAAACAGATTCTTCAAAGTAGCCACCCTTTGCCTTGATGACAGCTTTGCACACTTGGAATGCATTTAAATTGACAGGTGTGCCTTTTTGTGCCATTTGTGGAATTTCTTTCCTACTTAATGTGTTTGMGCCAATCAGTTGTGACAAGATAGGGGTGGTATACAGAAGTTAACCCTATTTGATAAAAGAGAAAGTCCATATTATGGGAAGAACAGCTCAAATAAGCAARGAKAAACGACAGTCCATCATTACTTTAAGACATGAAGGTTAGTCAATCCAGAAAACTTCAAGAACTTTAAAGGTTTCTTCAAGTTTAGGTATACCCTTTAGATTCTTCAAAGTAGACTAGAGCCTCCATAGTTTCTGTGCAGCAGCCTGAACGTTTTACATCCCTACTGAGTGTAGTTAGTCAGTAACAGTAGACATAAGACAATATTGTGTTTGTCAGCCTAAATTGTATGGGCTGTATCATGTATCATGAGCCATAATTGGGTCACTCATAATGCTGAAATAACTCTCTCCAGGCTTACTAAATGCTAACTTGTTGATGTGCACTGTATTTGTGTGTATACTTAACAAACACCTTCTCCTGTGGTGTATTCATTACGCAGATTCTGTTGCAAAACATTCTGTCTGTTGCAAAACGTTTTGCAACAGAAACCGTTTACTCCAAACTTCTTTTTTTTTTTTTAAATTGGACAAATTCAGGTAGGTCCCTCACAGTTTCGTTCCGTTTGCTCTGTTTGCTTCCGTTTGGCTCATGAACGGTAAACRGTTTGCATTGCAAGACGTAATTAATACACCCCTATTCTTTCCTCTCTCTCAGGATGTGTTCCTTATGATCCGCCGTCAGAAGACCACCATTTTCACAGACGCCAAAGAGTCCACCACCGTCTACGAGCTGAAGCRCATTGTCGAGGGAATTCTCAAGAAAGAGCCTGAGGAACAGAGGCTCTTCAAGGTATCACAGATTCTACCTTGTAGTGAGTTGGGTTGAGGTGGAGTTACGTGATTGTTAATGCACTACACCTGCTCGTCCAACATCTCATTCCAAAATCATGGGCATTAATATGGAGTTGGTCCCCCYTTTACTGCTATAACAGCCTCCACTCTTCTGGGAAGGCTTTACACTAGATGTTGGAACATTGCTGCAGGGACTTGCTTCCATTGAGCCTCTTGAACATTAGTGAGGTCGGACACTGATGTTGGGCGATTAGGCCTGGCTCGCAGTCGGCATTMCAATTTATCCCAAAGGTGTTCAATGGGGTTGAGGTCAGGGCTTTGTAGGCAGTGGTGTAAAGTACTTAAGTAAAAATACTTTAAAGTACTACTCAAGTAGTTTTTTGGGGTATCTGTACTTTACTTCATTATTTATATTTTTGACTACTTTTACTTCACTACATTCCTAAATAAAATAATGTACTTTATACTCCATACATTTTTCCCTGACACCCAAAATTACTCATTACATTTTGAATGGCTAGCAGGACAGGAAAATTGTCAGATTCATACACTTATCAAGTGAACATCCCTGGTCATCCCTATTGCCTCTGATCTGGCATTGCTCAYAAATTGTTTGTCGGGAGCTTCATGAAATGGATTWMCATTTCATGAAGCTCCCGACAAACAATTMTTGTGCTGACATTGCTTCCAGAGGCAGTTTGGAACACGGTAGTCAGTGTTGCAACCAAGGAAAGACGGTTTTTATGCGCTACACGTTACAGCACTCGGCGGTCCCGTTCTGAGAGCTTGTGTGGCCTACCACTTCGTGGCTGAGCCGTTGTTGCTCCTAGACGTTTCCACTTCAAAATAACAGCACTTACATTTGACCAGGGCAGCTTTAGCAGGGCAGAAATTTGACGAACTGACTTGTTGGAAAAGTGGCATCCTATGATGGTGCTACGTTGAAAGTCACTGAGCTCTTCAGTATGGGCCATTCTACTGCCAATGTTTGTTTATGGAGATTGCATGACTGTGTGATTGATTTTATACACATGTCAGCAATGGGTGTGGCTGTAATAGTCGAATCCACTAATTTTGGCCATCTAGTGTGTTTTTGTTAGCTATATTATTTTTCAAGAGGGATCTCCATCTCACCAGAAAGTTAACTTCTCTAACTTATATCAAATGTGAGCTAGCCTCAGTTTAAACAGTCAAGTAAATGTTTTTAAAAAATCTGCATTTGGGTCCACCACCAACAGTGTCAGATTTAGTCATCACTTTACAACATAATTTAGTGTCTCATGACTTTCAGTAACATTAGCAAATGTAATCATTTCTTTCTTCCCCCAGGATGACCAGTTGCTAGAAGACAGTAAAACTCTTGGCGATTGCGGCTTCACCAACCAGACTGCAAGACCTCAGGCCCCAGGCACTGTTGGACTGGCTTTCCGAATGGGTGGTACATCCATTTACACTAACTACTCCTCCAGCTACTTTACTGTCACCAGTCCCAGTGTAGTCCCCCTCCATTGGATTTGGATTAGTTATGCAAGATTTGAGAGCTTCAGTCTCCTCTGGTTTTTAAATATTCTTATCTAACAAGGTACAGGCTTACAGGGTGCTTCCGAACAAAATGCGTTTAAAAAACAGCAACTCGATWGTTTTCAATGAGATCAGTACATTTGGGGAAGGCCTAGGATTGTGTTGTGCTGTCCTTCAGGAAAGTTGGGGACGTTAAGGATCTTCCAATTGAAAACGAAGATTAGATATAGACAGGTGTGCTATGACTGTTTGATTAGTCAGTTGACCAGTGAATGAATTTGCAGCTACTACTGACCACTTTTTCAGTCTGTTGTCCTCAGTAGGCTGTAATGTTAGTACGCTGTGTTATTGAGCCCCCTTTCTTTCTCCCCTCCCCTCTTCAGATGAGATGTTTGAGCAGCTGCAGGTGGAGGCATTCTCCAGCCCTCCAGAGCTCCCTGACGTCATGAAGCCCCAAGACTGTGGCAGCACTGCCAACGAACAGACTGTGCAGTGATGRAGGGAGGCATGGAGGGATCGGGGATGGGAGAGGGCTGTCTACAAAAACAGCCAAGGAGGTATAGGTGGCAGGGTAGAGAATATGTACCATAATTTTGGGTTAAGATGGGATGGGGCATGTGTAACCAAACCAGGTTACTACCAACCACCTTCACCTTCACCTTAACCGAACACTCCTGGATCCCTGTGAATGCTTTGCAAACAGCAGTTACTTTATGATAAGAACCCCCCTTCCTTGCTCCCCAGCCTTCTTGTCGGGTGCACCATTCTGTTCAAACACATTGGGAATGAGTCTGACACATGAGTGTCAGGCTCAAATTCTCTCATTTGAATGAGTGACACTGTTGGTTTTGAGTGTGACTATGTCTGTGTGTGTGTGTGTGTGTGTGTATGTGTGTGCAGGGTGTGAAATTAACTTTTTGGTCCACCAGCCGTAGTGGTTGGTGGATGCCCGAATTTTACCAGCCGCTCACATTTTTCACCAGCCACATTTCCCCCTGAAAAAAATATAAATCACAGAAAAGACTGTACCCCATCATGCTTTCACAACTGTAGCGTTGAAATTCTATTTTCCAGAGTTGACACGCATATTCACACTTAAATGTTTTTTTTACATGTGGGCTTTGGATTTAGAAAAGAAAAATGCACTCAAATGCTCTGTATGACCACCCGTCAATGTGTCTGGTAAGAATAGACATTATTCCAGGCAATGCCAAACTACCAGCATGTGGTTGGTGTTAATTTACCACCCTGTATAAGTGTTAGATAATTATTGTTCTTACTATTACTATTCTTAAAGGAAAAATCTACCCAAAACCGCAAATTCATATAATTTACAGTGTTAAAAGAACACTATGTGAGAACAATATTTTTCATTTTGTCGTTATAATAAGGTTGGTAGCAACAGGTGAAAATCGTTGTGKAAATCTGTTGCAGCTCAAGTCGACTACAAAACACCCAATGGAATGGTCTCTATGGGCTGGCTACAGTAGCTAAGTAGGTAGGTAGGTAGCTAGCAAGCAAGCAAGCAAGCAAGCAAACGTAGCTACGTACAATAATAACAAAGTCAATATCAGCATGTGAAGTAGCTAGTTATCTGTAAATTCGCCTTAACAAACTGCACTATCAATTTAGGAGTCTACAATCTCACCATGTTCAACATGCAGATCGATGTGCCTCACTGAGGTCTGACATTCGCAACGGCACCATGCAATGTTCCCTGGACTGAAGAGGCAGACAAATATGAGAAATGTGCTGGACCCTCTTAAATTACACATTTCTCGAGGTAGGATTTTTGCTAAATTATGATCAGTGGTTCATTTAAGAGAAGACTACCCCTTGCGTTATGACATCGGGAAGTATTGAAATCTGACGTATGATAGATGTTTTCGCGATCTGAAAGTCATATTCCTATTAACTTCCAGTGTAATGAGAGCGGCTTTATCGCAATGCTATGTCTTACCGGTCAAATTTCTGCCTGCTTGAACGGAAATAGCTCAGATACACAAGATAACATGAAAAGACCCTGGTAATCGATAGAACATCGCTCAGAGATGCACAAAAACATTATAACATTCAAAATGGGTGAAACTTTCCTTTAAAATGGCAAAGTGGCATTTGTGTTATCAATGTACTAGAAAAAAATGTGCATGGGTTAGGAGTCAAACGTTAAAACGTGCAATCATGCATGAGAGAATACCATTGTAAAGAACAAGAAAAAAGACTAACGCTAAAATCTCCACCATCGTATAGTCTTTCATCATAAATTATCTTCATGTTCCCCAGTTCTCTTCTCTGGGTCACATTCAAAATAGTAAAATGTTGTGGAACGGTTGCAGATAGAAATGTCATGAATAGATCTGACGTGATTGCTTATTTTACACAAAGAGCAGCATGTTTGTTCCACATCATATATTCTTATCTGAACACTCCACAATGTTGTGTTACGCTAAATGCAGCTCAGGTTAAGCCAGTTCCAATGTGCTTTTCTGAATAGATTTCTTTCCACACTTAGACCTGGAAGGAACACTCCTTTACACTGTAAGGTAAATGCTGTTCTCCTTCATTATAGCATCGTTATAGCTTATTTTATGTAATGTGGAAATTTTCAGCCCCTTCACTCTTGTTTGTTTGCACTGAGACCAAATGCTTGGAACTCCTGGACTAAGCAGGAGAACCGGTTGGTTGAGGATGTCTTTTTGTGACATTTAAAACAAAATTTAGCAAAAGATGGTATCAGCATTGGACTGGTCTTTGGGGTGGGCATGCCATACATCAGGTCAYGTGACATCAGTTTCCCCCCAAATGAAAAGACATAGACTGTAACTGTGAGCTTAAATAAATATTTGTTTATTTTTTA
This sequence comes from Salvelinus sp. IW2-2015, assembly GCF_002910315.2. NCBI lineage: Eukaryota > Metazoa > Chordata > Actinopteri > Salmoniformes > Salmonidae > Salvelinus > Salvelinus sp. IW2-2015. The sequence goes on from NC_036858.1 coordinate 19,445,095, forward strand.
AAACATGTTGGTTGCTCTATTCAATTGACAGTATTTCAGTGTTTATATAACTTACTAGTGGTATACCTAATACATGACTAACATTTAGTTGAGGAATGTCATTGTAAACATAGTCAGTCATGCTCATTGCTTAGTCAATTCAGAATTGAAATATTGCTTTTTCAATGTTTTTGGTCACATCCACTATTGAGGAGAGGAGTGAAATTCTCAGTTCTGTAGCAACAATTCCTGTACTTATTCCTTGTGAATGAAGCTTGACATCTYTAACCAAATGTGTTTTCTAGATTAGATTAAATGAGTGTAACTGTCACAATTTTTATCCTGGCAGACACGATGTGAAGGACACCAATTGGAAATAGATAGTGCACATGCGCAACAACACCACTTCACAGCTACATCATTACCGTTAGTTTGGCGCTTGCCAAAAATCTAAAATGTTCTATCCCAAATATGGACTAGGAATGTAAAAGGTGACCTCATTTGTCGGGGAAATGGGGGGGTTGTAACAAGTGGTGTATATAAAACCTGGATTGCGAATACTATGTATTTGCCAATCAGAGGTTTTGAAGGCAACGGTCGGCCATATTGGCACTCCCCAGAAGAAGGAATTCTCCATTATTTCAATTAAATGARCAAAATAACATGTATTTAAGTAAAAAATTATAATAATTGTAGTGGGGACAACAACATAACTTTTTTTTAAAGTATACTATAAGGAAATTGTTTTTATATTTGTTAATTTTTTATTTATATGTTTAGCTCAGAGAATATACTTTGAAAGTATGCATTAAGGTGTCTATAATATAATAAACGTGTCAAAAACAAATGTTCACATTAATTAATGCATTTCTATTGCTTMCAAAATATGTTTTACGCCGTTAGGRGAGTGCCAAGATGGAGGCGTGGTGGCTTCAAAGCATCGCCCTCTGGTTGTCATCTAGTGTGTATATATAACGCATTGGTTGTAACCGCAGTAATTTAACTACGCCTTCTCCAGTCTGTGGTACCAGTAGGCATAATACAGGAAGAGAGTCGTGGAGGAAAAGAAACGGGACGCCCTTTTTTTATACTCGCATAGTTAGTAGATAACGGAATCCAAAAAGTTATTCGGGGCTAACGCAGACAATAACCCTGTTACAGAGATAATATATCCAGCCATACCATGGACGTTTGACGACCTAGATCCAATAGAATAAACCATCCACTACAAGCTGATGCTGATCATATTAATCTTTTCTCACATCAAGAGGAAAAAAAGCTAATTTCAGAATTTACCATGGATGATTTGGGTATGTATTGCAAATTGACCCTCTTTGAAACATTGTAGCTACGTGCTCCGCTATCTAATGKAATTGAAGAACGATGGTTGGATTACTGAGGCAATGAAAAAAGTAACATTTTAGTTTTTTTGAAAGAGATCCATCTTTGCTGGAATTTGGAGCAAAAGTAAATGGACATTGAAATGGAATAGTTTAGAAAACAATGTTTTCTTATAATCTATGATAATAGATAGGAACAWGATTAGGTATAAGATAGTACCTATAAATAGTACGATGTTTGAAAATGCATCTGGGGTCCTATTCCTATTAATCAAGCAACATTTTACTTATAGCAGGTCAYTTTAGACTTGAAAGAAACAGCCCTTATCCTCAAGTCTTTGTTATTGTGCCTATAGAGTCAGCTTTTGAATGTATCAGTATATCGACTACATTAGATGTAGGCCTAGCTAGTAGCTACTGTATGGGTGGTCTCTTATAATCYATGTTCATGAGAGATCGTTATCTAGTGAAAATCCGCTGGTCTCAATTGAATAACCTTTTTAACCATAAAACAACTCAAATATTATCTTCCAACTCAAATCTTGCTTTCTCTACATTGTGCTCCTCTTTTTTAAGGGAGGAAAGAAGATCAGGAAAAGCTTAATTTTGTGACATTTTTGTTTTACCACTCCAGCAATGTAAAACAGCATGCTCCCTTAACTATATGCAAGGAAAACAAGAAGTATACTAATGTAACTGTATCCTATGTCAACATGCAGTGCTTCTAGCTCTAACCACAAATTCAATCAAAATTAGATCTTGGACATCCTCTGTAGGCCCTCTCTGTCTATAATGCTATCGATGAGTCAGAGATGGACTTTAGTGAGCTTCATAACATAATAAAGATCTCAATGTAATTCATTCAGCCATCAGGGAAAAGAGTGTGACTATCATTAGTGTTAGTGAACTACTGGGTGGATTTAATAGTTAGAAGAGCCTCTTTCGAATGACTATTGATACAGAGGTTGAGGGATACATCTATCCCTCTTTTCTTAAAAATGGTGGCAACTTTCAGAATGGAAAGCAATGTTCCAGCCCTCTTCATCTAGCACTGAAATAGCCTAGGGCCACGATGGCTCACCAAGACTCATGAAGTTCAGTGAAAATAGGAGGGTTGTGTGCTGYCCCAGACCAGAGAACAAAGCATTTGCTCTTGTGGCCTACTCGCTCGAAGAGTAGTGTGTGCAACATATTTCAAAACGGAGGGATTTTATGCTTAGCAAGCACGAGGAAGAATGTCTGCATCTGGTTCAGCACATCTGGATAGGATTGCACTTCAAGGTTCAGTTGTTGCTGGGTGACTGGCGACGTGTTTCTCAAATAGGGGGACAGTGTTTATGTCAGTGTGTTTATGCTGTAGTGTTGTGTGTTATGTTGTATGTTGATCTCTTTGGTTGGTGTGACTTGTGGGGTTTTTCAGCGAGACCACTTGTTAAGAGAGGCTATGGCCAAGTCAAACAGTCGACAGGCAGAGCTCTAAATATGGTCATATTTCACATTGAGAGAATTTCAACTCCTTATATGAGCAGTCTATGGCCAAGTCAAACAGTCGACAGGCAGAGCTCTAAATATGGTCATATTTCACATTGAGAGAATTTCAACTCCTTATATGAGCAGTTCAGTCTGTAAGTGTGTGTGTGTGTATAAGAGAGGGAGAGACCCTGGACTGAAGAGCAGACAAATATGAGAAATGTGCTGGACCCCTCTTTAAATTACACATTTCTCGGTAGATTTTGCTAAATTATGATCAGTGTCATTTAAGAGAAGACCTACCCCTGCGTTATGACATCGGGAAGTATTGAAATCTGACGTATATAGATGTTTTCGCGATCTGAAAGTCATATTCCTATAAACTTCCAGTGAATGAGGCGCTTTATCGCAATGCATGTTCTTACCGGTCAAATGTCTGCCTGCTTGAAGCGAAATAGCTCAGATACACAAAGATAACATGAAAAAACCCTGGTAATCCGATAAGAACATCGCTCAGAGATGCCACAAAAACATTATAACATTCAAAATGGGTGAAACTTTCTTAAAAATGGCAAAGTGCATTGTGTTATCAATGTACTAGAAAAAAATTGCATGGGTTAGGAGTCAAACGTTAAACGTGCAATCATGCATGAAGAATACCATTGTAAAGAACAGAAAAAAGACTAACGCCTAAAATCTCCACCATCGTATAGCTTTCATCATAATTATCTTCATGTTCCCCAGTCTCTTTCGGGTCACATTCAAATAGGTAAAATGTTGTGGAACGGTTGCAGATAGAAATGTCATGAATAGATCTGACGTGATTGCTTTATTACACAAAGAGCAGCATGTTGTTCCACATCATATATTCTTATCTGAACACTCCACATGTTGTGTTACGCTAAATGCAGCTCAGGTAAGCCAGTTCCAAATGTGCTTTTCTGAATAGATTTCTTTCACACTTAGACCTGGAAGGAACACTCCTTTCACTGTAAGGTAAATGCTGTCTCCTCCATTATAGCATCGTATAGCTTTATTATGTAATAATGTGGAAATTTTCAGCCCCTTCACTCTTGTTTGTTTGCACTGAGACAAATGCTTGGAACTCCTGACTAAGCAGGAGAACCGGTTGTTGAGGGGTCTTTTGTGACATTTAAAACAAAATTTAGCAAAAGTGGTATCACATTGGACTGGTTTGGGTGGGCATGCCATACATCAGGTCACGTACATCAGTTCCCCCCAAATGAAAAGACATAGACTGTAACTGTGAGCTTAAATAAATATTGTTTATTTTTTTAAAACACATGTTGTTGCTCTATTCAATTGACAGTATTTCAGTGTTTATATAACTTACTAGTGGTTATACCTAATACATGACTAACATTTAGTTGAGGAATGTCATTGTAAACATAGTCAGTCATGCTCATTGCTTAGTCAATTCGAATTGAAATATTGCCTTTCAATGTTTTGTCACATCCACTATTGAGGAGAGGAGTGAAATCTCAGTTCTGTAGCAACAATTCCTGTACTTATTCCTTGTGAATGAAGCTGACATCTCTTAACCAAATGTGTTTTCTAGATTAGATTAAATGAGTGAAACTGTCCACAATTTTATCCTGGCAGACACGATGTGAAGACACCAATTGGAAATAGATAGTGCACATGCGCAACAACACCACTTCACAGCTACATCATATACCGTTAGTTTTGGCGCTTGCCAAATCTAAAATGTTCTATCCCAAATATGACTAGGAATGTAAAGGTGACCTCATTTTCGGGGAAATGGGGGGGTTGTAACAAGTGGTGTATATAAAACCTGGATTGCGAATACTATGTATTTGCCAATCAGAGGTTTTGAAGGCAACGGTCGGCCATATTGGCACTCCCAGAAGAAAGGAATTCTCCATTATTTCAATTAAATGACAAAATAACATGTATTTAAGTAAAAAATTATAATAATTGTAGTGGGGACAACAACATAACTTTTTTAAAGTATACTATAGGAAATTGTTTATATTTGTTAATTTTATTTATATGTTTAGCTCAGAGAATATACTTTGAAAGTATGCATAATAGGTGTATAATATAATAAACGTGTCAAAAACAAATGTCACACATTAATTAATGCATTCTATTGCTTCACAAAATATGTTTTACGCCGTTAGGGAGTGCCAAGATGGAGGCGTGGTGGCTTCAAAGCATCGCCCCTGTTGTCATCTAGTGTGTAATATAAGCATTGGTTGTAACCGCAGTAATTTAACTACGCGCTCTCTCAGTCTGTGGTACCAGTAGCCATAATACAGGAAGAGAGTCGTGGAGGAAAAGAAACGGACGCCCTTTTTTATACTCGCATAGTAGTAGATAACGGAATCCAAAAAGTTATTCGGGCTAACGCAGACAATAACCCTGTTACAGAGATAATAATCCAGCATACCATGGACGTTTGCGACCTAGATCCAATAGAATAAACCATCCACACAAGCGGATGCTGATCATATTAATCTTTTCTCACATCAAGAGGAAAAAAAGCTAATTTCAGAATTTACCATGGATGATTTGGGTATGATTGCAAATTGACCCTCTTTGAAACATGTAGCTACGTGCTCCGCTATCTAATGAATTGAAGAACGATGGTTGGATTACTGAGGCAATGAAAAAAAGTAACATTTTAGTTTTTTTGAAAGAGATCCATCTTTGCTGGAATTTGGAGCAAAAGTAAATGGACATTGAAATGGAATAGTTAGAAAACAATGTTTCTAATAATCTATATAATAGATAGGACAGATTAGGTATAAATAGTACCTATAAATAGTACGATGTTTGAAAATGCCATCTGGGGTCCTATTCCTATAATCAAGCAACATTTTACTTATAGCAGTCACTTTAGACTTGAAAGAAGCACCTTACCTCAAGTCTTGTTATTGTGCATATAGAGTCAGCTTTTGAATGTATCAGTATATCGACTACATTAGATGTAGCCTAGCTAGTAGCTACTGTAGGGTGGTCTCTTATAATCTATGTTCATGAGAGATCGTTATTTAGTGAAAATCGCTGGTCTCAATTGAATAACCTTTTTAACCATAAAACACTCAAATATTATCTCCAACTCAAATCTTGCTTTCTCTACATTGTGCTCCTCTTTTTAAAGGGAGGAAAGAAGATCAGGAAAAGCTTAATTTTGTGACATTTTGTTTTACCACCCAGCAATGTAAAACAGCATGCTCCCTTAACTATATGCAAGGAAAACAAGAAGTATACGTAATGTAACTGTATCCTATGTCACATGCAGTGCTTCTAGCTCTAACCACAAATTCAATCAAAATTAGATCTTGGACATCCTCTGTAGGCCCCTCTGTCTATAATGCTATCGATGAGTCAGAGATGGACTTTAGTGAGCTTCATAACATAATAAAGATCTCAATGTAATTCATTCAGCCATCAGGAAAAGAGTGTGACTATCATTAGTGTTAGTGAACTACGGTGGATTTAATAGTTAGAAAGAGCCCTTTCGAAAGACTATGATACAGAGGTTGAGGGATAACATCTATCCCTCTTCTTAAAAATGGTGGCAACTTTCAAATGGAAAGCAAGTTCCAGCCCTCTCATCTAGCACTGAAAATAGCCTAGGGCCACGATGGCTCACCAAGACTCATAAGTTCAGTGAAAATAGGAGGTGTGTGCGCCCCAGACCAGAGAACAAAGCATTTGCTCTTGTGGCCTACTCGCTCGAAGAGTAGTGTGTGCACCATATTTCAAAACGAGGGATTTATGCTTAGCAAGCACGAGGAAGAATGTCTGCATCTGGTCAAGCACATCTGGATAGGATTCACTTCAAGGTTCAGTTGTTGCTGGTCTGGCGACGTGTTCTCAAATAGGGGGACAGTGTTTATGTCAGTGTGTTTATGCTGTAGTGTTGTGTGTTATGGTTGTTGATCTCTTTGTTGGTGTGACTTGTGGGGTTTTCAGCGAGACCACTTGTTAAGAAGAGCTATGGCCAAGTCAAACAGTCGACAGGCAGAGCTCTAAATATGGTCATATTTCACATTGAGAGAATTTCAACCCTTATTAGACATCCAGTCTGTAAGTGTGTGTGTGTGTATAAGAGAGGGAGAGAGTAAAGAAAGAATGTGTGTGTGTGTGTGTTGTGTGTGTGGTGTGTGTGGTGTGTGTGTGGTTGTTGGTGTTGTGTGTGTGTGTGTGTGTGTGTGTGTGTGTGTGTGTGGGTGTGGTGGTGTGTGTCGTGTGTGCA
>NC_036858.1:19452157-19496488 GCF_002910315.2 Salvelinus sp. IW2-2015
GCGAGCGAGCGAACAACATTCTCTCCACATGTTTGTACCAGTGTGAATCATCAGTGGGAGAAATGACCACAGACAGGGATGATAAAGGCAGTCTCACCAGCCCCAGTCATATGTAGGTTTAATATGTCTAACTCTTACCAAGAAATTATGAATGTGACGTACATATAAACACCAAATAAACTCTAAAATAAATACACCGACCTCAACTAAATATTCAATTTTGAAAATGTAAAACAGTCATTTTCCGAAATATCCTTATTTTGCTCTGAAGTTGCTTCAAAGTTGCTCAAAAGTTGCACGAAGTGATGCTCTGTGCATCTTCCACAAATATTATTGTCAAAATAGATTTTCCTGGAAATATGGTTTGATAATTCATTTATTGTTTCAGATTTTGCATGGTGTGCAAAAGTAAACCATGTAAGTTTGGAGAAAAGCTTGTCTAATAATCCAATAAGACACATTGGCCTGGTTTTGGCCATAAAAGGGATACATCCATGATGTCAATCATTTGTTGTAAAATGCAGTATGCCATGGAGGAATACTAAAATGGCATGTACTWCTCGTGAAAATGAGGTTTGAGTTCAATATCAGTTGACAAACACCCTTCCTCCACTGCTTCCTTATCACTTTGGCATGTCCAGAAAGGTCTACAGAAATGTTATATTTTTCATGTGACTTTAGCTTGTTTGCTTATTTGATGTCCCTTGCTTTGATTGGTCAATGTGTTATTCTCACTCTAATTGGCCCGCCTCTCTGTGTCCTCTCTGCTGCCTGCGTCTGATTTGCATCTCTCTGATTGGTCACTGAGTCCGTCTGTCTACCCTCAGGAGATCCTGACTCACCTAACTACCCTCTCAGTCCTCGTATTGTTGTGTTTGGTACGTAACTGTCTGTATGTATGTTTGTTTGTGTGTTTCACCCTCTTTCTGTAGTTTCTCAGTGTATCAAAATACTTTTCTTCTATGTCCTCATCCCTTTGTTATTCCATCTTTTTTCCCTCCTATTTTCCTTCTATAATTTCCATTCCCATTCCCATTTCTCCAATTTCTTGTATTTAACCAGCATTAACCATCAACATAGGTATCAGCCAATACCTGTGTACTAACCACCCTCCGAGGCAAAATGAATGACTGCACAGTATGAGTGACAACATCTTGAATTCCTCTACAAAGACTCCCATTGAAATAGAAATATAATCTATAGATTTTTTGAGATTCTATGCACACTCCCATCCTCTCTGACTCTGTAGACGCCCTCCTCGCTGACCTAGAGAGCACCAGCTCTCCCCTGGCCAGGTGCCCAGTGCTGCTTACCTCTGATCCCCCGGCGGAATCTGACCCCGCGCCTGCCAGCCCTCAGGACAACGCCCAGACCAGGCCACCGCCTCCAGCTTACACACCCCAGCAGGTAAGAGGTTTGAGATAGGAAACATTTTAAGAGTTTTGAGGTAGACTTAACAACTTGGATCAGATTACCTTAGCCCCAAACCTTAACCATTAGGAGGGGTGGAAATATATCTGAGCCTGAATCAGTGGTGAGGGCCAACTTCTACCTAYTCTAGGTGAGGTAAAAGAAAGAAGTCAACATAGAACAGGCTGTTGGAAGTGTCTTATACTGTAGATAATTATAAAGTGCTAAAAGAGGATAGGTAGTAAGGAGGGATCAGACCCTGCTTAGAAACTCAACTTGTCAAAGTTAAATGTTTTTCTAGAATAGTTATGAAGTACCATAACTCGTATTGTGTTGATGGGTGAGCATTGAGTTCAGAGCAAAAGTGAAGATTGACTTTCTGGTTGAAAAACAAGTGAATTATGTTTATAATGTGCAAACTTTTCTTTTAGACGGTGTCTGCTGCAATGAAGTCCAATGGTTCTCAGAACCCAAACCCAGACAAACAACTGTACAGGTACTATTTTCCTTTATTATTAGTTACTTTAGTGGTCAAAGCAGCAGCGATTAAGCTGGTTCCACCAGGCTATTATTTTACAGCCCTATATGAAATMATGTTTATGGCCCTGGCTTTGTTTTGGTGAATTCTACATTCTTATGCAGTGGGGGGATATGGTCGGGGGGGGGGTCTCAGTTCTATATTCTTATGTAGAACGACTAAGGAGCTCAGTTCTGGACAAAAAGGACATTCTACTCCAAAATGAATGAAAATAAGTATGCTGACACCATCTAAAATAGAATTTCCTCCTCCAGAAATTAGCCSAATAACACATTGGTAAAATKATTTGCTAAAATGATTTTAACATATTGGGCCATGTACAGTATATAGCCTATGCATTGTCTATATTATCAAGTATGCTATTAGCAATAAACATGATCACCTTTAGCCCAACTGATGCAACAAAGTGCAAATAAATAGGCTGAAGCATCGGGTTGCCTATCTGCATTTACCCTATTGGGCGAATCATTAGCCAGATCTCAAATGTGATCTTTTAACTAGATATTTTCATATCAATGAATTTTATGTCCCAAAAACACTTGCATAAACGCTGAATATAATGTAGGYCTACCCAAGGGTAACTTGGGGTAACTCGCCACCCGGGCTCTCACAGAAACCACTTTGTCACAATTTTTCCCCCAACACTTTCCCTGTTTATCTGTCTCATCACAATTTTTTAAGTCATTCCAAATAAATTATTTTGAGGTAGAGAGGCGTTGTATCCCAAGTCACCCTACAATTGACCGGTGTTACATTTAGTCCCACTCTCCCCTATACACTCACTGCGAATTGCAGAGCGCTAATGTGCTTTAAAACATGCTTCTGCGAAAGTCCGGGTTTAAAATGGTGCAGTTCGCGCATATTTAGGAGTTGAGAAATAAATAAAGTAGGAATGGAAAGCTGGGATTCCCCTCTTTTCAACAAAAGCCATTAAAACTGCTGTTTTCGCGATTGCAAGAATTGTTGTGCATTGTCCTGCTTGTCAGAATGCATGTTTCCCTCCCTATGGCACGTATAACATGAATGCGCCATGAGAGGACTATTTATCTAGCATAGAACACAACAACAAGCCTACTAGGTAAATATATAAACTATTCTACTATGGGGTTGTTAGATTTTTCTATTATAATGACTTGTTTTGTTTGCAGAGGAAAAATACACGTGGAATGTTCTAGCATCTTCAAAATGTGCCTCAGCAGAAATATCTGTTCATGTTCCATATTTTTTGTTGTTGCGTGGCGTCAATGATTTTGCCGTGGCGCACCTTGAGTGCAGCGGAAACACTGGATGATTTTACAAGAAAGATTGACAGACAGCAATATTGGTGATAAATTGTTGCTCTCTCAGAGTCCAAGTTGTAACATTCGAGAGAAGAAGTTGTAACAGTCAAGAATTGAGTGAACGATATTAAATAAAACTCATAACATACCAGAAAAGTCTGACTTGTAAGTAAGTAATGAAGGAATAGGAGAGAGATATGCTTGCAGTGCATACTACTTTTAGACTCGTTTTGGTCTGTAGAATCAGCATTTTTCCTTCAGTACTCTTGGTCTTTGAGAGAAAACACTGCTATTAGTTTCAGCCATAYTTTACTGTAAAGAAATATCCAACTATCCCTCCCTTACTGTCTTTTAAAAACATCCTTATCTGTCTTACACCACAGCTTAAATCTTAATGAATTTACTTCTGTAGATTGTTGTCAAAAAGGCTGCGGCCAAACATTTGGTGACATACTGAGCATGTGCCACAGCTAAAGCACGGATGGGAGTCTGAACGTTACCAATAAATATGTGTTAAAAAAAGTGGGAGATTTCCTTAGCTCAACAGCCCATTATGTTCCAGTTTTTTWAATTTGCTTTGGTGCTATTTTCACCACTAGTGTGCAGCTGCAGCCTGCAATTCGGGGCGTTCCTTCGTGTGGGCATTCCTGCAGGAACGCCCTCCGCTCCCCCTCGAGCATCCCATTGGTTCTTTCATTGTCAACAATCTACACAAATTACTGTAATGTCAAAGTGGAAGAAAGATTCTAACATTTGTAAAAAAAAAAAATATATATATATGACAAATAAAACACGAATATAGTTTGATTAGATAAGTATTCAACCCCGTGAGTCAGTACACATTAGAATCACCTTTGGCAGCGATTATAGCTGTGAGTCTTTCTGGGTAAGTCTCTAAGAGCTTTCCACACCAAGATTTTGCAACATTTGCCMATTATTCTTTTMAAAATTCTGTTGCTAATAATTTTCAGGTCTTGCCATAGATTTTCAAGTAGATTTAATTTATTTTTTGTTTATTTAACCCATATACTTCAACAAGGTATTGACTCAGAGGTGTGAATACTTATGTAAATGAGTTGTTTCTGTATTTAATTTTCAATCACTTTGCAAACATTTATCAAAAACATGTTTTCACTTTTGTCATTATAGGGTATGGCAGGGTTCCCCAACTGKCCCTCAAAGTTTTCTGACCCCACCCCCCCAAATAATATTTACAGTACCAGTGAAAAGTTTGGACACACCTACTCATTCCAGGGTTTTTCTTTATTTTACTATTTTGTGAAGACATCAAAACTATGAATTAACACATATGGAATCATGTAGTAACCAAATGCTTGTGCTTCCAGTTCCGACAATGCAGTAATAACCAATGATTAATCTAACCTAACAATTTCACAACAACTACCTTATACACACAAGTGTAAAGGGATGAAGAATATGTACATAAAAATATATGAATGAGTGATGGTACAGAACAGCATAGGCAAGATGCAGTAGATGGTATCGAGTACAGTATATACATATGAGATGAGTAATGTAGGGTATGTAAACATTATATTAAGTGGAATTGTTTAAAGTGGCTAGTGATACATTATTTACATCAATTTGTCCATTATTGAAGTGGCTGGAGTTGAGTCAGTATGTTGGCAGCAGCCACTCAATGTTAGTGGTGGCTGTTTAACAGTCTGATGGCCTTGAGATAGAAGCTGTTTTTCAGTCTCTCGGTCCCTGCTTTGATGCACCTGTACTGACCTCGCCTTCTGGATGATAGCGGGGTGAACAGGCACTGGCTCGGGTGGTTGTTGTCCTTGATGATCTTTATGGCCTTCCTGTGACATCGGGTGGTGTAGGTGTCCTGGAGAGCAGGTAGTTTGCCCCCGGTGATGCGTTGTGCAGACCTCACTACCCCCTGGAGAGCCTTACGGTTGTGGGCGGAGCAGTTGCCGTACCAGGCGGAGATACAGCCCGACAGGATGCTCTCGTTTGTGCATCTGTAAAAGTTTGTGAGTGCTTTTGGTGACAAGCCGAATTTCTTCAGCCTCCTGAGGTTGAAGAGGCGCTGCTGCACCTTCTTCACCACGCTGTCTGTGTGGGTGAACCAATTCAGTTTGTCCGTGATGTGTACGCCGAGGAACTTAAAACTTTCTACCCTCTCCACTACTGTCCCGTCGATGTGGATAGGGGGGTGCTCCCTCTGCTGTTTCCTGAAGTCCACGATCATCTCCTTTGTTTGTCACAAGTGATTTTAATTTAAGAGAACTGTTACTAAGTATTCCCACGCATAATATAGAGACACGTGATCGTATACAAATTATTATGTTTTAGTCAAACATTATATCTGTTTGGGCCTCTTGCGGTCAATTTGCAGTCTACAAATGACTTCTAATTATGTTCCAGCCCCCGACCATCCACTCAAGAAAAAATCTTCTGGCGGCTGAATCTAATTGATGATCTCTGGGGTATTGTGTGTTGATGGGTGAGAAAAAATATAAACTCAAGATTCAACACTTTCAAATATTTTACTGAGTTTCAGTTCATATACGGAAATCATTAAATAAATAAATGAGGCCCTAATCTATGGATTCCACATGACTGGGCACTGGTGTAGCCATGGGTGAGCCAGGCCCAGCCAATCAGAATGAGTTTTCCCCCWCAAACGGGCTTCATTACAGACAGAAATACTCCCTCAGACAATYCCACAGGTGAAGAAGCCGAATGTGGAGGTCCTGGGCTGGCGTGGTTACACGTGGTCTGTGGTTGTGAGGCCGGTTGGAAGTACAGCCAAATTCTATAAAACGACGTTAGAGGCAGCTTATGGTTGAGAAATKAACATTAAATGCTCTGGCAACAGCTCTGGTGGACATTCCTGTTGTGCGCATGACAATTGCACGCTCCCTCAAAACTCAAAACAATTGCACTGTGGCATTGTTTTTGTTACAAAAAGTGGTMTTTTATTGTCCCCAGCATAAAGTGGCCTTTTATTGTGGCCTTCTATTGTCTTTTATCGTCCCCAGCATAAGGTGCACCTGTGTAATGATCATGCTGTTTCTTGATATGGATGGATTATCTTGGCAAAGGAGAAATGCTCACTAACAGGGATATAAAACATTTGTGCACAAGATTTGAGAGAAATAAGCTTTTTGTGCATAAGAAACATTTCTAGTTTTTTTTTTTTCTTCAGATCATGAAACATGGAACCAACACTTTACGTGTTTTGTTTATATTTTTGTTCAGTGTTCTTTCTGAAGGCACTGTAGGTGTACTGTAATCAAATGAAACAAATGAAATAATTGAAAGAAACAAGGTTTAAAATAAATAAATAATGTTTTATTAGCAGGCACTAGTTTGGTTCAAGCCTGTCTTGAGCATTTGGGCATAGGTTCTCATCGACATCACAATAAATGTCCTCATTGTTCATGCATCTGGAGAAAAATCTTTTGGCATGGAGAATCCAAACCTGACACAGTAGGTYAGGRTTGATGTCATTGCATGCCTCATCCATGGCCTAAAGGAGGTTGGCACACTCATGGGGACCTTCTACCTGTATTGTATTTTACAGTATTGTATTGTACTTATGTATTGTAGTGGTCCTGTGTGGCTCAGTTGGTAGGAGCATGGCACTAGCAACACCAGAGTTGTGGTTTCGYTTYCCACTGGGGTCACATACAAAAATGTGTGGATTCAATGTTGTTATTGGATAAAAGCGCCTGTTAGGTAAATGGCATATATTATTGTATTTGAGTACTGTGTTGCCCAATGCAATTTTAGTACATCAGTGTGGAACCCCCCCCACCCCCCATCAAAAAGACGCGGGTAACTTCATTTTGGATACATGTTTACTGTAATGGGGTTGCCTTTGTGACATACATGTCCAATCTTGTCAATATCCGTTTTTTTTTTTTTACTTAATGTGAAATAAAATCATAATAGTCATCATAATAGTACATTACCCTGCTTAAACCGTAACTTGTTTTTACTGTAACTTACTGGCAGCCGTTACCTGTAAGTTACTGTAAAAACGTTACAGTATGTTACTGTAAATACCAAAGAAACTTGGTTTAACAGTATATTACTGTAAAAAAGTGCTTTCTTTACAGTAATGTACAAGAGCTCCACCTCGTTCTTAACTGGTCAAAGGGCCTCCAGACGTAGCTCCACCTCATTGTTTGTTGGTGGAAAGGCCTCTAGCTGGTGGTCCACCTCGTTCTTCGCTGGTGGAAGGGCCTCCAGCCGGAGCTCCACCTCGCTGTTGGTCGGTGGAAGAGTGACCAGCTGGACACATTTTTTATTTGCAGAGGGTATTGAGTTGATGATTCTGTGGTGGTTGCTTCACTGTCAGTCCAAAATTGCCAAACTGTGTGGTTACATGTAACAAAGCATCATTTTACTATCATCATTGGGCTACTGCCGCTTTCTTCAAATGTTGCTTTTGGTAAGCTTTGGCCTTTTGGTGCATAGACTGCCCTGTCTGACGCGGTAGGATACATAACCTACGATTGGCAACAGTTGGATAGAAGCATGCAATGAAGCAACCACCACACGATCCTCAACTCAATAGCCCTTGCAAATAAAACATGTCCCTTCAGTTTTTTGGTCTCTGGATATGCAGCTAATATTCTCAAAWCTGGATCATTTGGGATCCTGCCAACCCTATCTCTCTTGAAAATATATTTGCTTCGATAGGCCTTGCATGAACCCATGTTTTCCACAAATTATAATAATCGATTTAGGTTCACATGGGTATGATATCAGATTAGATAGACAACATTGCATGATTTCCCCCCAACTTGATTGAATTACTTTGATTGATGGTCTTTTGTTGATGTGAAAAACCAGCCAAAGACTGGCTTCCGAATATTGGTTTTGCGGTGTMCCAATGTAAATGCTACATTGTGGAGTTTATACTTTATACATGATAGGGTTATTTTTCAGTAGTTTTACCCTAAGAGGGTTTGCAAACAGGGTCCGGATTATTCGGGTGCCAAGAATGTGCATTCCTGTAACAAACCAGCAGGGCATCAGGTCCATTTTTATATACACTATATTTATGAATGTTTATAAAATATTTAAATCATATTGTTGAATATACACTACCGTTCAGARGTTTGGGGTCACWAAGAAATGTCCTTGTTTTTGAAAGAARAGCACATTTTTGGTCCATTAAAATAACATTGAATTGATCAGAAATACAGTGTAGACATTGTTAATGTTGTAAATGACTATTGTAGCTGGAAACGGCAGATTCTTTATGGAATATCTACATAAACGTACAAAGGCCCATTATCAGCAAACATCACTCTTGTGTTCCAATGTTATGTTGTGTTAGCTAATCCAAGTTTATCATTTTAAAAGGCTAATTGATCATTAGAAAACCCTTTTGCAATTCTGTAAGCACAGCTGAAAACTGGTGTATGCTGATTAAAGAAGCAATAAAACTGTCCATCTTAAGACTAGTTGAGAACCTGGAGCACCAGCATTTGTGGGTTCGATTACAGCTTAAAATGGCCAGAAACAAAGAACTTTCTTCTGAACTCGTCAGTCTATTCTTGTTCTGAGAAATGAAGCGCTATTTCATGCGAGAAATTGCCAAGAAACTGAAGATCTCGTACAACGCTGTGTACTACTCCATTCACAGAACAGCGCAAACGGGCTCTAACCAGAATGGAAAGAGGAGTGTGGGGCCCCGGTGCACAACTGAGCAAGAGGACAAGTACTTAGATGTCTAGTTTGAGAAACAGATGCCTCACAAGTCCTCAACTGGCAGCTTCATTAAATAGTACCCGCAAAACACCCGTTTCAACGTCAACAGTGAAGAGGCGACTACGGGATGCTGGCCTTCTAGGCAGAGTTGGGAAAAAATACATATCTCAGACTGGCCAATAAAAGAAAAGATTAAGATGGGCAAAAGAACACAGACACTAGAACCGAGGAAGATTGGAAAAAAGTGTTATGGACAGACAAATCTAAGTTTGAGGTGTTCGGATCACAAAGAAGAACATTTGTGAGACGCAGAAGAAATTAAAAGATGCTGGAGAAGTGCTTGACGCCATCTGTCAAGCATGGTGGAGGCAATGTGATGGTCTGSGGGTGCATTGGGGGTGGTAAAGTGGGAGATTTGTACAGGGTAAAAGCGATCTTGGAAGGCTATCACTCCATTTTGCAACGCCATGCCATACCCTGTATGCCAATTTCCTCCTATAACAGGACAATGACCCAAAGCACAGCTCCAAACTATGCAAGAACTATTTAGGGAAGAAGCAGTCAGCTGGTATTCYATCAGCACAGTCACCGGATCTCAACCCTATTGAGCTGTTGTGGGAGCGGCTTGACCGTATGGTACTTAAGAAGTGCCCATCAAGCCAATCCAATTTGTGGGAGGTGCTTCAGGAAGCATGCGGTGATTACCTCAACAAATTGACAACTAGAATGCCAAAGGTCTGCAGGGCTGTAATTGTTGCAAATGGAGGATTCTTTGACAAAAGCAAAGTTTGAACGACACAATTATTAAAAATCATTATTTATAACCTTGTCAACGTCTTGACTATATTTCCTATTCATTTCGCAACTCATTTCATGTATGTTTTGATGGAAAACTAGGACATTTCTAAGTGACCCCAAACTTTTGAATGGTAGTGTATGAATGTTGGTTCAGTCCCCCCCCATTAATTTGTTTGAGTTATAACATTCTTTCCCCATCTCTCTCTCTCTCCTTTTCACTCTCTCTTTCTCTCACCCTCTCTCTCCCTATCTCCCCTCCAGCACAGTGAATAAGCCTCGCTCCCCCCGCATGGCGGACCCTCCCCCTCCGGCCTTCTCCTCCTCCTCTGTGTTAGGAGGGGGTCTCAGCGAACTGGACCACCTTCTGCAGGAGCTCAACGCCACCCAGTTCAACATCACAGGTCAGTATAGGCTTGCCCTCACAAGCCTCCACTGGACAGTGTTTGGTAAATGTTGCTTTGATGATGAAACAAGGTTCAACTTCATACTGTGTGTGTGTGTGTGTGTGTGTGTGTGTGTGTGTGTGTGTGTGTGTGTGTGTGTGTGTGTGTGTGTGTGTGTGTGGTGTGTGTGTGTGTGTGTGTGTGTGTGTGTGTGTCGAGCAACATTTTCTCTACATGTGGTATTCATGCTTTGTGTGCTCATCTTTGTCTTTGGTTGGTAGATGAGATTCTGGCCCAGTTTCCCACCACTAAAAAGGATGAGAGGGACAAGATAAAAGAGTTCCAGGGGTCCAAGGACAAGGTCACAACACCCTACCCCAGGTACCCATATACACCCTCCATATACCCTAAAGCAGGGATCGTCAACTAGATTCAGCTGCGGGTCAATTTATTTMTTGAACGGATGGTCGGGGGGCCGG
This sequence comes from Salvelinus sp. IW2-2015, assembly GCF_002910315.2. Lineage (NCBI taxonomy): Eukaryota > Metazoa > Chordata > Actinopteri > Salmoniformes > Salmonidae > Salvelinus > Salvelinus sp. IW2-2015. Next base: position 19,462,746 of record NC_036858.1, read on the forward strand.
AACATMATTTGTAGACTGCAAATTGACCGCAAGATTCTCAAACAGATATAATATTTGACTAAAACGATAATTTCGGACCTTGCTGACATTTGTATATGATCATGTCTCTATTATGCATTCAATACTTGGGAACAGATTTTCATAATTAAAATTACTGGTAGCTGATTTTCTGGTGTTTGTAGAGTATTTTATGAGATAAAAAAATATATACAGTACCAGTCAAAAGTTTGACACACCTACTCATTCCAGGGTATTTCTTTATTTTTATTATTTTCTACAATGTAGAATAATAGTGAAGACATCAAAAAACTATGAAATAACACACATGGAGTCATGTAGTAACCAAAAAAGTGTTAAACAAATCAAAATATATTTTATATTTGAGATTCTTCAAAGTAGCCACCCTTTGTTTTGATGACAGCTTTGCACACTCTTGGCATTCTCTCAACCAGCTTCATGAGGTAGTCACCTGGAATGCATTTCAATTAACACGTGTGCCTTGTTAAAAGTTAATTTGTGGAATTTCTTTCCTTATTAATGCGTTTGAGCCAATCAGTTGTGTTGTGACAAGGTAGGGGTGGTATACAGAATATAACCCTATTTTGTAAAAGACCAAGTCCATATTATGGCAAGAACAGCTCAAATAAGCAAAGAGAAATGACAGTCCATCATTACTTTAAGACATGAAGGTCGGTTTCTTCAAGTGCAGTCCCAAAAACCATCAAGCGCTTTGATGAAGCTGGCTCTCAACATCAACTGTTCAGAGGAGACTGCGTGAATCAGGCCTTCATGGTCGAATTGCTGCAAAGAAACCACTACTAAMGGACACCAATAAGAAGAAGAGACTTGCTTGGGCCAAAAAACTTGAGCAATGGACATTAATTAGACCGGTGGAAATCTGTCCTTTGGCCTGATGAGTCCAAATTTTTTATTTTTGGTTCCAACCGCCATGTCTTTGTGAGTAAGTGAACAAATTATCTCCAAATGTGTGGTTCCCACTGTGAAGCATGGAGGGGGAGGTATGATGGTGTGGGGGTGCTTTGCTGGTGACAATGTCTGGGATTTATTTAGAATTCAAGGCACACTTAACCAGCATGGCTACCACAGTATTCTGCAGCGATACACCATCCCATCTGGTTTGTGCTTAGTGGGAATATAATTTGTTTTTCAACGGGACARTGACCCAACACACCCCCAGGCTGTGTAGGGGCTATTTGACCARGAAAGAGAGTGATGGAGTGCTACATCAGATGAAATGGCCTCCACAATCACTCAACCTCAACCCAATTGAGATGGTTTGGAATGAGTTGGACCTTAAAGTGAAGGAAAAGCAGCCAACAAGTGCTCAGCATATGTGGAACTCCTTCAATACTGTTGGAAAAGCATTCTTCATGATGCTGGTTGAGAGAATCCTGTCATCAAGGCAAAGGGTGGCTACTTTGAAGAATYTAAAATATAAAATATATTTTGATTTGGTAACTACGTGATTCCATATGTGTTATTTCATAGTTTTGATGTCTTCACTATTATCCTACAATGTAGAAAATAGTAAAAATAAAGAAAAAACCCTTGAATAAGTAGGTTTGTCCAAACTTTTGACTGGTACTGTGTACAGTGCCTTGCTGAAGTATTCATCCCCCTTGGTGTTTTTTCTATATTGTTGCATTACAACCTGTAATTGAAATAGATTTTATTTGGATTTTATGTAATGGACATACACAAAATAGTCGAAGTGAAATGAAAATACTGCAAGTGAAATAAAAAAATAATAATAAAAAAAAAAAATTTCAAAAATGTCAGAGTGCAAGGAGGGCATTAATCAGAGGCAAGGAGGGCATTAATCAGAGAGGCAACAAAGAGACCAAAGATAACCCTTAAGGAGCTGCAAGAATCCACAGCAGAGATTGGAGTATCTGTCCATAGGACCCCTTTAAGCCGTACACTCCACAGAGCTGGGCTTTACAGAAGAGTGGCCAGGAAAAAGCCATTGTATAAAGAAAAAAATAAGCGAACACGTTTGGTGTTCGCCAAAAGGCATGTGGGAGCCTCCACAAACATATGATAGAAGGTACTCTGGGCAGATGAGACTAAAATTTAGCTTTTTGGCCATCAAGAAAAACACTATGTCTGGCACAAACCCAACACCTCTCATACCCTGAGAAACCATCCCCACAGTGAAGCATGGTGGTGGCAGCATCATGCTGTGGTGATATTTTTCATCGACAGGGACTGGGAAACTGGTCAGAATTGAAGGAATGATGAATACAGAGAAATTCTTGAGGGAAACATGTTTCAGTCTTCCAGAGATTTGAGACTGGGACGGAGGTCACCCTTCCAGCAGGACAATGACCCAAAGCATACTGCTACAGCAATACTTGACTTGAGTGGTTTAGAGGATTGCTTCTTCCAAGAATCAATGGGTATATATAATTAATGTATAAGTCCAAATATGGATGTAGCAACTGCCGATTGTCCCTTTAACTCCTTCCAAAGTTGTGTTCATTAGGGAATGCTTTTACAAATGTTTTGCAATGGAAAATGAATGTTTATTATTTTCTTAAGTTAAGGTAGTCTCTYCCTGTTTCAGTCCATTTTTTYCCGTTTGACTAATGAACACGATCCTGTACTCTAGTTGTGTTCATCCTTTATCATTTTTTATGTCTGAAATGTTGTCTCTCCAACTGGAAAAGCTTAACTTGTGTTTTAAATGATAAAATAAATGTATTAATTCATTCAGTTCGGTGAAGCCGTCAGCCACCTCAGCTACACTTGAGCTGGACAAACTCATGGCCTCTCTGTCTGACTTCAGAGTCCAGAGCACAGTAAGAGCCCCACTACCAACCTGTACACTTCACATTAAACACTACAGCCTGTACGCTACTGCACAGTTTAGTTCGCTACGGACAACATTTTTGTGACGCAAAAGAGTACAGATTTGTGCAAAAATACTTTAAACCTCATTATAATCTGCCAGTGTAATTGAACTTTAAACTTTCCTTCAACAAAGTGTGTGATCAGGTGACATCTTTTTATGCATTGGGGGGAAAGGGGGGTACCTAGTCAGTTGTACAACTGAATGCCTTCAACTGAAATGTGTCTTCCGCATTTAACCCAACCCCTCTGAATCAGAGAGGTGCGGGGGGCAGCCTTAATCGACATCCACATCTTCGGCGCCCGGGGGACAGTGGGTTAACTGCCTTCCTTAGGGGCAGAACAACAGATTTTTACCTTGTCAGSTCGGGGATTCGATCCASCAACCTTTCGGTTACTGTCCCAACGCTAACCACTAGGCTACCGCTCAGTTTGCCGAACACACATTGTTGTAGAAAAGTAAAAAATGAAATCCCGCTGCCAGATTATAATGATGTTTACTGTATTTTTGCACAAATCTGTACTCTTTTGCGTCCCAAAAATGTTGCAGATCATCTTATAATACTGTATATACAGTACAATGTTCTTGATGCATTGCATTTATATATAGTCCTCTTTCTCTCTCTGCTTGTCTATCGTTATCCACTCATGCTCTACGCATTAAGAACGCTACAGAGTTCAAAACTGCGGAGCCGCAGAGCCATGCGGTCTATTGTGACGTACGTCGCCCGCGACTTGATAACAGCCAGTTACATGAGGTTCGTAAATGGGCCGCGCGGACTGTCGCGTCTCTGCGGCTGTGCACTCTGAATTGAGCTTTACTCTCTGTTTACAAGTATATGCTTGTCTGTCTCTGTCCTTCCCTGTCTGCTTGCCGGTGTCAACGGTTGTGTTCCAAGTCGTCTCTATTGCAGTTGATGAGTCGGAATGACTCAGAAGATTGCCATATCATATTGATTTAGTTCCCTGAGATGTTACTGGTCTCAGGGCAGTATTCACAAAGCTTCCCAGAGTAGGAGTGCTGATCTAGGATCAGTTCCCCCCTCTTATTCATTTCTATTTAAAAGGCAAAACCGATCAGAGATCAGCGCTCATACTCTGAGATGCTATGTGAGTATGGGTTCAGATCTCACAATGCCCGATGACTTCACCAGGTATTGTATCTAATAATCAGTGCAGTGCGACTGCAACATAGACGACTCGGAACGCCCGTTCAGTTCAACTAATTCAAAAGCATGACAAGAATCACCATGCACTCTCTGGTCCTAATGCATCCTAATCACATTGACATTTGTGTCACAGGTGATCATTGGTATGTTATCTAACTCTCCTTCTCTCTTATTAGCCAGCTCCAGCTGTCACACCAGTGATCACAGTACCACAGCATCCGGTCCCGCCCCCACAAGCCTCTTCCGGCGGCTCATTGGACAGCATGCTGGGGCTCCTCCAATCGGATTTAACCAGGCAGGGAGTCCCCACATCCTCCAAGGGTAGCTGCTCGGCCTGTCAGAAACCGGTTGTAGGACAGGTGATCGCTCAACACTGTCCCATTGTGGAGATTCTTCCTGTACCTTGTAGAACGTAACAATTTTTGCTAAGAAAGTTCTTAACTTTGTTCTGTTTCACATGAAATGCATCACATTTGTGCTTAATCTATGGGCAAGCCAGTACCCTTTTCACACTTGTGCCAACCCAAACCCCACTGTGCTGGCTCAAATGTTGTTGTTTTTAACACTGTCCTGTGCAGCATGGTTCCAGTAACTATGGTGGATGCGTAACCAGGCCAGCTCAGCACAGTTTGGCTCGATTCGGTTCAGTAGTGTGAATAACCATTAAATTACTGACCTTTCACCTTTGACCCTCCAGGTGGTGACTGCTCTGGGGCGGGTATGGCACCCGGAACACTTTGTGTGCTCAGAGTGTGAGACAGAACTGGGCAGCCGGAACTTCTTCGAAAAGGACGGTCAGCCGTACTGCGAGTCGGACTACTTTACCCTCTACTCTCCCCACTGCGCACACTGCAACAAGCCCATTCTCAATGTAAAACCTCCACCTGACACTGTGTGTGTGTTTGTTTGTGTGTGTGCAGGAGTGTGTGTGTGCGTGCGTGTGTGTGTGTGTATACGGTCTACTTCACCACAAATGTCTATGTACTTACATAAAATGGTGTCAAAATTAATACATTGTGTTTACCTACTGTATATAACTAATTTCCTCCATTACACTCCTTGTTTTCATTAACATGTCCAGTGATATTAGCCGTAGTTATACAGCCCTTACAAAGTGTGTATGCCACCTGAAGCCATAAAAAACAGTTTTCTGTGTTGCCTGTGTAGAAAATGGTCACCGCCCTGGACAAGAATTGGCACCCGGAGTGTTTCTGTTGCGTCAAGTGCAGCCGGGCATTCGGAGAGGAAGGTAATAAACCCACGCTTCCTGCCAAGGGCCACACTGGGATGTAGACAATAATGAACTATGGGTTGTTTTGTTCCATGGTCCTCAGCAATACAACACCAGAAAACACACTTACTTTGTTGTTCCACAAATAGAGTGCCTTTTGCAGCCCTTTGATATTTGAAAAATTGTGTACCAATATTGAATTTTAAAAGCCTGCTMTATTAAATGAAGTGTCTTTTAATAATATAAATACATTTTCCMGTTTTTCTGACTTAAGGAAGATTTTAACCCACTTAACCCCTACATTTCCCCAAGTATTCACCATCTTCTTTTGTTCTCATCTTCTTTTTGCCCTAGTTCTTTTGTTGCTTTGACAAAGTCATTTTTTAAGATTATTATTTATTTTATATGATAAGTGATTCATTTACATTTGTCCCTCATTTTAAGGTCAATCCTGTTTCATGAACTGAACTCTCGTTTTAATATAGGGAAACCATTCCTTTAAAAAAAATATTAAAAAGAAACAWTGAACAGGTAAGAGTCAAATCATAGTGTAAAAGCAGGTGAGCTGGTTCTACTCTTTTTGGCCATTTGCTGGTGTTTTGTGGTAGAAAGCGTTTGAACATAACATGTCAACCCTATTACCCATAGATAGATGGGATAGAAATGTTTGAACAACTTTTGTCTTTTTGTTAAGCTTGCTTTCTATCACTACAATGGGAACGAGAAAGCATGTGCATGCTCCCATACGGAAAACTATCGCTCAAGTCCACCAAAATGGAATATAACATTACGGATAAAGTTCGGAATGACACAATTTCATGTGTACAACATCTAAAGACCTGCATCACTATACTGAGAGCGTTGCCGTTTCTAAAATGATGTATTTGGGTGATTTTTAGAGCCTTTGTTCGTGTTTTTTATGAAGTTTACMATTTTTATAAAAAATAATATTACACTACGCAAAAGGCCCTCTTTTCATGGAATGACCCTACTACTGAGGCTTACACACACGTATTACTTCATTACTTCCAATTTGGCATGTATTTTGGCATATATTTCAATGAGTGAATGTAAATGTACTACCATGTATTTGGAATACATTTTCTATGTTTCTTGATTTGTTTTACATAATACTTAACCGCCTGTGTCTCCTCCCCTCTCTGTAGGTTTCCATGACCGCGAGGGTCAGCAGTACTGCCAGCAGTGCTTCTTGTCCCTCTTCGCCTCCCGTTGCCAAGGATGCACCCAGCCAATCCTGGAGAACTACATATCTGCCCTCAACTCCCTGTGGCACCCGCAGTGCTTTGTGTGCAGGGTAAGTGTGTGTGATTGTCAGGGGTGGGGTCTGTGTCTTTATGTCAATAAGGACAAAGATTGGCCTAACACGGACACTTGTTACGAATGTGAATTGAACACCACACAAACCACGCACCACACATTTTTTTTAATCACATGTTCATCTCCAACTCAACTCCCTTTGCCTTTTGTCGTGTCTGCAGGAGTGCTACTGCCCCTTCGTCAACGGCAGCTTCTTTGAGCACGAGGGCCAGCCGCTGTGCGAGGCCCACTACCACCAGTCGCGCGGCAGCATGTGCCAGGCGTGCCAACAGCCCATCCTGGGCCGCTGCGTCACCGCCATGGGTGCCAAATTCCACCCGCACCACCTGGTGTGCCACTTCTGCCTCAAGCCCCTCAGCAAGGGCTGTTTCAAAGAGCAGGAGAACAAGCCCTACTGCCACCCCTGCTTCATCAAACTCTTCGGCTGAGCACCGAGAAGGACACTGYCCATCCTATGTTTTCTTCTTCCATAACTCCCATACCAGGTGTATGTCGTGTTCATTAGGGCACATAACAATTTAAAATGTTTTGCAACAGAAAACGTAAATGAGCATTTCTTATTGGACAAGTCCAAGTCCGTCCCTGTTTCAATGCGTTTGGTGCCTAATGAATACRACCCAGCTCTTTTCTAGTTGCGAAGTTGAACAAATATCTGTCAGCCATTTTGTTTTGTCGCAGAGAATGAGAGAGAGATCAGAGCTGGACTCTTTCTGGGTTATAAGACAACATTAGTGACTAGAAAGAGAAAGGGAGAGAGAGAAAAGTCTAAGACARTCCAATTCTCTATTAGACTGGTACCATGCAGGCAAAACTGGTTGAAATTATGTCATAATGAACATTTCAACTACTTTTGTTCGCAGGGTACACAGAGCCCAACAAAAATATTTGAGTGAGAAGGGAGCATAGTTCTCCAAGACACATAGAGGACCAATGCAGAAGCCATAGCTAAACTTTTGAGGAAGTTTTCCAAAGAGAAAATAATAGAAAGTTGTTATCACATGGTGTATGTAAATCCATGACCTATCAAATGGAATATTGACCACTGAATTATTAGAAATTTACATTTTTGATGGTCTYGAATGGAACCTTTTTATGAACATTTTGATGAAGGATTTTTTAATAAAAACCCATTTAATATATTTGCTTTACATTGCAAAGTATAATTATCACTGCTATTGCATTTCTATATTGATATATTGTCTATTTTAAATTTGAGGCTACCAKGTATCACAGTTGTAGTGCCAAAGATTTTACAATGTTTTTTCACCATTGTGCTATGCAATTATGTATAAAGAATACCAAAGAGTAAAATAAACACAATTTTGTTCTGCCCTGACTTTGGTGTTGAGGGAATTTATTCTGTTTCAAGAAATAAACATCCATTCTTATTTGCACGTAGAAACAAGCAATGGACGTTATTGTCATTTTGTTCTGACTGTTGTTAACATCCTTATTACCAGTAATATTTTAGACTGTACCATAATTATGGATCTTGCATGCAAACATGCATGTTCTAATTCACAGAGGGAATGCGCATGTATAGTTTTTTCCAGCGGCCCCGCCCCCGACAGGTGTGGTCATTTAAAACGATAATGACCATACAAAGATGTCTAAAAAGAGAACGGTAGCAGAAAGGTAAACCGACGCATAGAAGTGTAATATTTTCAGAAAATATTCAAATGAGTGACTCAGAACAACAAGTAAGTTGACCGTTTTTGCGCTTCGTGTGCAAAGCTGAGATAMACATGTATTGTTTAAGTACATTCGACTAAACCGCTCATCATTCTCAAAACAACTAGCCTACACGTGCTGCATCACATGCGTCGAATACACGCGAATGGTCATACATCAAAGTTGTAGTAGCCATCGAGTCTAGTTCATTCTAAGTTGTATGTCAAGTTATTCAATGGCGGTAGTATCGACAGCAGATGTCACCCTTGTATTTTCCTCCCTCTGTATTTTCTTTCAGGAGACTGAAACCGCAGTCTCTCAACCTCAGTGGCCAGAGAACGGAGGCCAATGGAGCGATGAAGAAGGGGGGGCAGGCATGGACGAGTGTGGATTGGCAGAGATGGCAGAGGAGGATGAGGAAATAGATATCTACAACAATGAGACGTTTGGAATGGGTATTTTTTATTTTTTTATTATTATTTTTTTACTTTTTAATGATGCACCCATGCATCAATATAAGTAACATAAAAAAAAATCCCCATCAAATCTGTCAATTTAAGCTAGAAATATATATGTTATTTTTCATGGGCTGCGTCTCAATCSTCCGCATCCGCCCATGTCGGCCTTCCGCATGTGCGGTGGCTGTGTTTGTCAGACCATGAGACATCTTGAAAATGTCTGTAGCGTCCAAACAGTGTARCGTCCAAAGGGGARACTCTCACGAACACGGTGCTCTATGACCCCCACAAGTGTCACGGGACACCTCTGAAAGTTGCCCATACAAATGAATGGAAGTATGGAGCTAGTTTTGTGCCATCAAATGGGTTAAATATGTGGCCAAATAAACTAATATTTCCYGAGCTTTCTTATATCTCCTAGATATAGGATAGGCTCTTCAAAACCTTACCCCCCCCACCACCAGTTTAAACTTTGAGACTAGGAACTGTGACAGCAAATGCCAAGAATACAACTAAATAGAATAATTTACRTCATAACTTAACCCATCTAAATGTTTTACAATGGGCCTCTAGATATGGATACAGAAGTGGGGGACACGGAAGAGGAGCCCACCAACCCTCTGTTCCAATTTGGAGAGAAGCCACCTGCCCCACCTGTCTTGCCATCCCTCTCCCCCAGCTCCCCCTCCTTCTCTCCCAGGACCCTGCCACAACTCCGGGTCCAGGGCCCACCGGGCCGACGAGGAAGGGGACAGAGGGGAGGTCAGGCCATGGCGCAGATGTTTGAAGACCCAGCTGTGGTGAGGACTGTGGAGGGGCGACCAAGTTTGCAGGTGATTACTACTCTTGAGAGGTCAGTTGTATCCAGTAGGAAGAAAATGTTTTGAAACTGGATGTWGTACCTGAATTTGACCAATAAAACACGTTTTCTATTGCAAAACATGTCCTCATTCAACCATTCTACGGTCTCTAGTTTACACATTACCATTTGTTTTTTTTCTCAGAGCTTGGACAGCGCTATAGTGGACGTTGGGAGCGTCTCCTACTGGGATGATCTAGATCCAGATGCTGTGAGTTATTTGTCACAACCCCATTCTGATGACAAAATATATTTACTGTCATTTTACCTACTCTGCTCTTCTTTTCTCTCACAGTGGATGTTATCATCTTATGAGAGAACCAGACACGCCTCTGGATCAGTATTGCAGGTAGTGGGCGTTATATGTGGAAGACTACCAACACAGGATAATACCACTTTTTCAAAGAAATCTGATACTGAAAATTAAGGGGATTATGCCACGTTTAGTAGCATTAGACCCTAATTGTTAGTTTGGCACATTTGGGTGTTCTCTTACGACAGGACCCGGCCATTGTGTGTGTGATGGACAGTCATGCCCCTGGCAGAGGACCGAACTACCTGGACTCTCACTACCCGTTCTCCAACTCAAGTGGGAGGAGAGGGGGCTTAAGAGGGTCATACTCAAATAGACCATTTGGGCAAAGATGCCCATCTCAGGTAATTGACTGGTGGAGTAGTTGTCTGAAGACTAGGGCACAAGGGAGAGATGGCCAAAGATGGTCTATTGTTGGGTAGTTGACCTGAATCTTTGGTAAATATTAGTTGAATGACTATGGAACACACTGCCCAGTCTACGGCCGATGGCAAATTTACATGTATTTGTTTAATTTCCCTTGCAGATTAACACCATGTTGCCCAGCTCTCCCATCATCTCCCGAGGACCTTTCACCACACAACAGCCATATAACCAGGTTCCTGCCTTCCCATCAATAGTTCCCCTGTTGTGTACATTTAGAAGTGATCTGCTCACAAGTTGTATGAATTTGTTAATGTATCTGCATGCCAGAAGCATGTAGGGAGATGTAATTCTCTAGTTCTGTTGGTGTGAGTTGTAATGGAGACGTTCTGTTCACTCAGGCGGGGGGCTTCCTCTCGCCCTCACCACGTCCCTGCCCCTCCACCCCTCAACCTCTGACCCCGAAAATGATGCAGCTTCGCTTTGGTGCAAACTCCCCAAGACCCTCTCCCTTCTACAGCCCCTCGTCAAATCGTGTGCAGCGATTCAGGTCTGTGTCGTAAWTAGATTTTGTTCCGTACCTTTCTGAGTGAAGAACCTACAAGGACAAGCTTTGGGGACACCTGCTCTGGTTCTTTTGTCTCTGACCACAATCTGATGAGAKAATGTATCTCACTATTCTATCAAATGGCTTATAATTGTACTGCGTATTCTTAAAGATGAATAGGGTTTGACCTATAATCACATGTCTCTCCCCAACAGGTTCCCTGGTCCAGTGACACAGCTTCACCCCCAACACAGACGACTGTTGAGTCAAAGGCAACAGAGATCCCAAAGGTTTGGCACGTGCTTCTACTTATTTTAAATTGACTTATATTTGATATTATTACCCTATGTCTAAAATGTGGTTGCTTGACCAGTCCTAGAGTGAGTTATGTCCAGAGATCAAAGAAACTCTTATCATATTCAACATGGTTGCGCTTAATATTTCTGCCAATGTGTTGCTTCTTGGACGCATTAGTTTAAACACTAACCTATTTCCCAGACCCTATTCCTGGAATAAAKCGCTTTCAATGGAGATTCTCTATTGTACTAGCTTTTTAGGACMGGATATGCTTGAGCCCTATTCGGACGGTGTTCATTTTACTGGGGGAGGTCRGGTAATTATGTGCATGAGCATAAAACGCCACATTTTAATTTCAATCCCGTGCAAATCTGCCATGYCAGTCATTTTTACATGGCAGAATAGAAACAAGTCCAGCCAGAATAACCTACTGTTTTTCGTTGAACTCAAGTCCTCTGACAATACTAGGCCTGTGCGCATCAACATCCCTGTGTTTTGAGGCATTTGAGTTTGACAGTTGCTGCTAGCCGTTTGAGCAAGAACATAAGAACTGATTTGATAAATTGATTCTTAAAACAAAGTGCTGCGCATATATTTATTATCAACTTGCACAGTGAATACTTTTGTTTATACGTTTTGTGCCAATGTATTGAAATTTAACATAGCCAAATGCGTCAGTTTAGTAAGGCCTAAATGTGCAATAAAAAAGTATTGTGCCCATGCCTATTTAAGGAAACCCTGGCTGTTGATGTAGGCAATGGATCGCAAAGCAGGGCATCCCTGACTCACCACTGAAACATTTTGGAAATAGCTATTTCTCTTTCATCCTTAAATGTGTTTCGTGTGCTTCTGAGCAGCACATCAGCAGGATGGAGGGCTTTTTTATTATGAGGGACTACCATGGATCGCTAAAATGGCCCTAATGATTATGATCACAAAATGTAAATCTTATGGACACCTTTACATTTGACAGCCAAGCACAAGTCTAGACACAGCTAGAATAAGAACCTCCAGGCTTCCGTCTTGATTCAAAATTACAGGGGGAAGTTTGGAAAAACAAGTCCTGTGTGAATCATCCTCTGGAATATGGAAGCATGCTGGAGTAACAATTACGTAACCACTGTTCTCTAGTAATACTAGTCCTGTCCAAATCGGGCTTTAGTCTGTGTCAGGGTGTCGGTCAATTCGGAACTTAATTAAATTCCATGCATGAATTGAAATTCGAATTGGACACACCCCACAGGAAGCAGAATTTAATTAGAATGATGTARAATTTAATTAAACTGAGACATGATTCATGAAATCTCATTCCTTTGACAATTATTTTACCAAAAGCATCTGTCTCTTATTAATGCAACGAATACAGATAGCACCTCAAATATATTAGCTTGATTGCAACTCGGATGTCACAGTATTTGTTTGTATTTTTGTCAAGATATTAGGTTTGATGCATTCTGGGAATTGTTTTTTCCTTCATATTTAACATGTAAGTGAATTATTATTTATCATTATAGAGATATTAGAATATTTCCAGTCTACTGTAATGAGAACTTTAGGAGAATGTCTATAAATAAAATGTATTACATAGTATTGGTCACCAAATGTCAAAATACAAATGTTTTTAGTGATGTATTGAATAAATTAGCCTGTTTGAATTTCTTTGAATTAAATTCTACCTCCTTTAATTCCAATTCTGCTTCCTGTGTGGTAAATTGAATCAGAATTGGAGCAATTTGCTACTTTAATTCATAATTGGCCTAAACCCTGCTCGGTCTCCCATAAACCTGCCCCAAAGGAATTTTAAGGTACTCTACTTTTTTAATATAAAAGCTTTGCTTTGATAATTGAAGCTTATAATGACTTGTTGATCTCCCTCTAGAAAACCAGACAGCTGGGACCCCTACTGTAACCTCATGTCGGCTAAAGAGAAAGAGTGGATCATTAGACTACAGATGATTCAGCTCCAGAGCGAGAATCCCCACCTGGACGACTACTACTACCAGGTACTGTAGGTTAGCTGGCACTTCTCACTCCTCTCATTCTTTGTTGTCTAACCTTCAATCCTCTGAGGTATGATTTTAGTTCCCCACATATTCCTCCAATGGCATTTTAGTTCCACATTCTCCTCCAATAACTTGGTACCCAATTCTCTACTAAAACCCCCACAGCTATCTTTCTGCATGTTCTTTCTTTTATACCATAACCACAGTTTACTTTTGGAATGATTTCCAGAAAGGGCTGTTGCATGATGGCTCTCCTCTCACATTGTGCTGTAGGAGTACTATCGGCGAATGGAGGCCAAGCTGGCAGAGGAGGAGTTGGGCATGCGAGGCAAGAGGGAGCCGCCCAAACTCACCACCCCCTACGTCACCAAGATGGACTCTTACACCCCAGGTTTCTCAAAATACCCCACATGCACTGGTCCTTAACTGTGCATGGTGCTGAAGTGTATTTTGGAAGTGGTCATTGCTTGTATGCGGCTGAATGTTTGCATTTTCTTTAACCCGAGTGATGCTGTTGATCTTTCAGTGGTGCACATCGAGGGTTCCCTAGGCCAGGTCGCCGTGTCGACGTGTTTCTCTCCTCGACGAGCAATCAATGCAGTTGCAGCCCACTGTCCACACGAGGTGAGAACATGCTTTGGGCACTTTTTGAAACCCTTTTTGAAGAATGTACAACAGTTAAACTGCAAGTGTACGTTCTCTGAATGGTCTCTTCCCGCAGGAACTAAAAGACATCAGGCAACAGCGATTAGACGTCCTAAAGAAAATAGAAAAGGTAAAGTACAGAAAATGTCATGTTGAAGGAGTGTTCCACTTTATTTTCATCCCAAAAATGTATGTATACACTACCGTTCAAAAGTTTGCGGTCCATTTTAAAATAACCTGAAATACATCAGAAATACAGTGTAGACATTAATATTGTAACTGACTATTATTGCTGGAAAAGGCCGTTTTTTTAAATGGAATATCTACATAGGCGTACAGAGGCCCATTATCAGCAACCATCACTCCTGTGTTCCAATGGCACGTTGTGTTAGCTAATCGCATGTTGTGTTAGCTAATCCAAGTTTATAATTTTAATTTTAATTGATCATTAGAATACCCTTTTGCAATTATGTTAGCACAGCTGAAAACTGTTCTGATTAAAGAAGCAATAAACCTGTCCACCTTCAGACTAGTTGAGTATCTGGAGCATCAGCATTTGTGGGTTCGATTAGACTCAAAATGACCAGAAACAAATAACTTTCTTCTGAAACTCGTCAGTCTATTCTTGTTCTGAGAAATGAAGGCTATTCCATGCGAGAAATTGCCAAGAAACTGAAGATCTTGTACAATGCTGTGTACTACTCCCTTCACAGAACTGCGCAAACTGGCTCTTCCCAGAATAGAAAGAGTGGGAGGCCCCGGTGCACAACTGAGCAAGAGGACAAGTACATTAGCTTGTCTAGTTTGAGAAACAAACGCCTCAAGTCYTCAACTGGCAGCTTCATTAAATAGTACATGCAAAACACCGGTCTCAACGTCAACTGTGAAGAGTTGACTCTGGGATGCTGGCCTTCAGCCTCTTCACTGTTGAYGTTGAGACTGGTGTTTTGCATGGACTATTTAATGAAGCTGCCAGTTGAGGACTTGAGGCATCTGTTTCTCAATCCAGGTAGTCACTCCTGGTTTAAGTAMAATTTATTCCGTTGGTGCCTAATGAACATCACCCAAGACAAGYGTCATTATGATTCCACTATTTATAAGGTAACTCCTATATGTGTCGTTAACACMATACCTGCTATAGTTCCTGAGTATTATCACTATCATCAAACTTAATTTGGTAATGGAAATAAATCAAGTAGATTAGGATAAATTTCACTCTCATTCACCAATCGTTCATACATTGGCAGTGTACATTTATATTAACTTACAGTATACTTATCCTATAATTCCAGTATTAACTTATAATGATTATAATTTCAGATCAGTTTCTCAATGCATTCTTAATCTAAATTACTATAAATTTAGCAGTGTAGACCTCTACAATTAACCTGATACCCCAAATTTATAGACTTTTTMATTTTTGGGCACAGTTGAACCACCCCCCCCCCCCTTCCCCCTTCAGACACTGATTGTCCTGGCGTCTTMATTGTCTTCTTCAGATAGCTTTACAGTTCAAAGTGGATGGCCCATGATAATGTGCCACCTGTTGTCTTGTCCATTCATCAACCACTATACCAGCAACATCTCAGGAGTGTGACAGGATTCCACGTGGGGAGAGAAGACATGAGAGAAGAAACTGTTGATAGCTTAGATTGGATGCTGTAAACGGTTGCTGGCWCGGACTCGGGTCTCGGTAGAAGCGGTGCGGACAGGGCCATATTGAACGCCTTTGTCGCTTTTCTTCAGCCAGTTACACAGGGTTTTGCGGTTCACGCACTGTTCTCGTGGTCAAATGATCCCTTCCATGCATTAAGACACCAACTGTGACCTCGAGAGGAAAGATCAGAATAACATTTCAGTTCATTTCCGATTCAGGAAATCCAGACAAGCATGGACTTTAAATGATTACTTTTACCAATTATTCTTAATACCAATGTCTAAACATATGTCAAAGAGAATTACACATTCTATTGAAAMAATTTTTTTCATWTTGGCTTATCCTCCCCATCACATTGTTAATTTCATCGCAGAGCCACAGGATCAGGAAGTTGGACCTCGAACCCATCGGGAGAAATCCCAACAATCCAGCAGTCCTAATCTGGTAAATTTGTATAAAAACAGAATAAGCAACACGACAATACACTCCTTCACATATCACTCAATACATTCCTTACATTTCACACAAGGTGTGTGAACKTCAATCCAAAACTTGTACCTCCCCATTTGACACATGACTCCCAATGTGAATAATGTATAAAAAAATATGGGGGAAAATCGACTACTGGTCAAAATAGAACAATAAACACTACCCTCAATAATTCCATTAAAAAAAAATAATATATATATATATATCAGTAATATACACAGTTGCAGTCGGAAGTTTACATCCACTTAGGTTGGAGTCATTAACTGTTTTTCAAAACTCAACAAATTCTTGTTAACAAACTATAGTTTTGGCAAGTCGGTTAGAACATCTACTTTGTGCATGACACAAGTAATTTTTTCCACAATTGTTTACAGACATATTATTTCACTTATCATTCACTTTCACAATTCCAGTGAGCCTGAAGTTTACAAGACCTCAGGGAAAAAAAAATTGTAGACCCCCCCCAAGTCTGGTTGATCCTTGGGAGCAATTTACAAACGCCTGAAGGTACCACATTCATCTGTACAAACAATAGTACGCAAGTATAAACACCATAGGACCACGCAGTCGTCATACAGCTCAGGAAGGAGACGTGTTCATTGGTTATATTTGTCTCCCAGAGATGAACGTACTTTGTTGCGAAAAGTGCAAATCGATCCAGAACAGCAAAGGACCTTGTGAAGATGCTGAGGAGAAACAGGTACAAAAGTATCTATATCCACAGTAAAACGAGTCCTATATCGACATAACCTGAGAGGCCGCTCAGCAAGGAAGAGCCACTGCTCCAAAACCGCCATAAACAACCAGACCACGGTTTGCAACTGCACACGGGACGAAGATCGTACTTTTTGGAGAAATGTCCTCTCGTCTGATGAAACAAAAATAGAACTGTTTGGCCATAATGACCATCGGTGTGTTTGGAGGAAAAAGGGGATGCTTGCAAGCTGAAGAACACCATCCCAACCGTGAAGCACGGTGGTGGCAGCATCATGTTGTGGGTGCTTTGCTGAGGAGGGACTGGTGCACTTCTAAAATGGATGGCATCCTGAGGATGGAAATTAGGTGGCTATATTGAAGCAACATCTCAAGACATCAGTCAGGAAGTTAAACGTTTGTCGCAAATGGGTCTTCCAAATGGACAATGACCCCAAGCATACTTCAAAGTTGTGGCAAAATGGCTTAAGGACAACAAAGTCAAGGTATTGGAGTGGCCATCACAAAGCCCTGACCTCAATCCTATAGAAAATGTGTGGGTAGAACTGAAAAGGCGTGTGCGAGCAAGGAGGCCTACAAAACTGATTCAGTTACACCAGCTCTGTCAGGAGGAATGGGCCAAAATTCACCCAACTTATTGTGGAAAGCTTGTGGAAGGCTATCCGAACATTGACCCAATTAAACAATTTAAAGGCAATGCTACCAAATACTAATTGAGTATGTGAACTTCTGACCCACTGGGAATGTGATAAAGAAATAAAAGCTAAATAAATATTCTCCTATTATTCTGCATTTCACATTCTTAAAGTTTAGTGGTAATCCTAAGGGGCATTTTTACTAGGATTAAATGTAGAATTGTGACACACATTAGCCAAATACATTTAAACGTAGTATGTAAACTTCCGACTTCAACGTATATATTTAWACCCATGTGGTCATATGAAAATAGACGTAAGACAGCCTACCCTTAGTCAAAGGMAACACCCTATCCTTCCTGTTGATCCAAATCACAAATATGGCTAAGAACTATGAACTTCATCATAATTATCAATATTACAAATTACCTACATTATCCAAATGGCTTTCCCAGTGAGGGTGATCAAACCACACCGGAAAGTCAGGTCAGAGGTCATACAAACCCTTCAAAGAAGTGTTTCTTACAATATTAGACTAATGTCAAACATTTCATACATTTTCGTATCCTAGGCTTCCAATACACGTCTTAACAAAATAATTTACACGTGTTTAACTCTGAMCAAAACAACTTCAGAAGATTCCATGTGTGTCTGCCCCTTAAGATAACTTTGCATGAAGACAAATGGAAAAATCACTAAACACAAATGAAATAGAACACACACAAGAAATCAAACACTATTTTAAAATGCCAACAAATAGTCATAAGTGTGTGTGTGGGGGGTTATTTGCAAACCTTAAGGTAAAAACCCAAATGGCCAGGCTTTATTTAATTTGGTAGTTTACGGGTTAATTTCACTCGCTGCTCTCCCCAAGACCAGTCTCGGGAAACATTCCAAAGAGCTAATGAAACCTTTTCTGGAAAAGAAAGTGTACATTTCGTTAGCATTCACTATGCTACATCTTAATCAGCAATCCATGATAATTGTAAATCCCACTGTCCTTATTCCATTCATTAAATGCTTTTTTTAATACACCCCTTTATTTAGCATTGTACTACCCGTAGACACGGCRACGATATCTCGCCATCGAATTTAACGATTCACTGGTCTCTCTTCCCCATGATTCTCCATAACCACTGCTCCACAATGTTCATGAATGAAATAAATGTGCAATTCATTTTAGTTTTGGTAACCAATGCTAATTCCTCGTGACCCTTCACTTTCGTCCATTTATATACATTTCACAATAAAATGTCTCAAAAGATTTTAAAAAAACAAGATTTTCTGAGTTTGCGAGGAGTGTTTGCCCAAATAATTCTAATTTGTTACCTCTTTAGAATCCATTCCCCTGGCATTTCGCATAGGTTCTCCAAGCCAAAGTTATTTTTCCTGTGTCAAATTTAGCCAATTTGTCATAAGTAATCTGATATTTGATCCCTGGCATCTATTAAAAAGTTGTGTAAACGTGGTCTCCTCCTTCTCCATTCACATAAAGACCGTAATCTCTATGAACCACTATTGATCTAACCAAGGCCATTGACCTATGTGAAAGTTCCCTTTCCYGCTACTTTCAGGAGTGTATGCTACTGTTTTGACAAAGATGCAAATGCTTGCATCGCAGCATTCCATTCCCCCCCGACTGCATCGGGTGCGGTAGTCTCCATTATCACTATACACACATTCTTCCAATGACCAACAGCCCACACACCTAAAACAGGACTCTGCTGATTTTCCCTTTCCTCCCGTCTCTATTAACCTCTCTTGGGTAGGGGGCAGTATTTTCACATCCGGATGAAAAGCGTGCCCAAAGTAAACTGCCTGTTACTTAGGCACAGAAGCTAGGATATGCATATAATTGGTAGATTTGGATAGAAAACACTAAAGTTTCTAAAACTATTAAAATGTCTGAGTATAAATGAACTGATATGGCAAGCGAAACGCCCCCCCCCCCCAAAGAAATTCAGCCTGCCACTATTTTCAATGGCTGTCACTTTTATTATAAGGCGAAGTCCTCCCAGATTGCAGTTCCTAGGGCTTCCACTACATGTCAACATTCCTTAGGAAGAGTTTCAGGCTGGTTTYTTGAAAAAATGACTTTGAAATTCTGACTTTCGTGTCGCACCTGCCTGGTTGAAAAATGTTTTTCATGGTTTTGTATGCGGGGCGCTGTCCTCAGATAATCGCATGGTGTGCTTTCGCCGTAAAGCCTTTTTGAAATCTAACACAGCGGCTGGATTAACAGGAAGTTAAGCATTATTTTGATGTATTACACTTGTGATTTTATGAAAGTTAAATATTTATAATTCTGTAGTTTGAATTTCGCGCTCTGCAGTTTCACCGGATGTTGGTCAGGTGGGACGCTACCATCCCACCTGCCCATAAGAAGTTAACTATTTTCCAAGGTGGAGCTACCACTTCCCCGGAGAATAGTTATGGTGTTTGTGCCCATTAATTGGTCACCTTGTATTAGATCCAATACTATATCATCTGCAAATGTTTTACTGGAGAATACGTATGACATTATCTTATTCCAGTGTTGCGCCTCAAATATCACTGACACACATTACCAAAATTATTCACACTTGTCTTCCTATATCCATATAATCCCCAATASGGCATAAACCAACCTCTCTCCTTATTGCTACTTTCTTTTAACCATGAATATGGCTTTCCTTCAGAATTGATAGGCAACCGTCTATTTTAAGATTAACCTGTAATGCGCCAAATGTAGAAAATACATTTGTGGGCTCAATACTACAGCCATTTACTACCCACAACTTTGATTATATCCAAGTTTTATCATGCAATAATTAATAACCATGTTTAGTTATCAATTATGATCATAKAGCTGTGACAATCACAATTACCTATCCACTTATTAGATTTAGGTAACTGTCTCATCTGATCACGCTACAGGTAATAAAATAATACTTGTTGACAAGCATATTCAATTCATAGCCATATTATTCATATTTGATTGAGTTATTTAAATACGACTCCATTCTGTTATTCCAGCAGACCATTTAGGCAACAGACAAAAGCGTATTACCTCAAAATAGCCCCGCCATTCATGTTGAATAMATTTGCCTTTTTAAGTCAAACTAAGCAAGCTGCTAAAATTTTAGTTTTGTTTAAGATATAAACTCATCGGCAGTATCTGTCTAGGCAAAACATACCAATACTTGAATAACAATCAGAAACCCATATTTTAGTCAATAGCATAGACACAATGCTACTGAAATGACAAAGAAATCCTGCTAATAACCCAATTACAATGGTTTGTAGTCTTAACATCTGCCACATAATGACAATTCCCAGAAAATAGCCTTACAGTTCCACGYGTTTCGCCGCAGAGATTCTCCCATGCGCAAAAGGAACATTAACATTTAATTGATTTAAAACCAGATCTTGCGCCTTGTAATAAAAGTGACTTATTTTACTACGTCTAGCTCCGTAATGATGAGTAGTATGACGGCGACCCTAATTTGGCTTTGCACGATGTTACATATTATGTAGAGATTACACCTTAATTCGCTCTGACTTGATTGAAAAACTCCTCTCATACGGAAAAAAAGGCCTTAAGGGCAGTTTTATTTCAAATGTAGTACCCGGACTGAGGAAATCCAATAAGCGTTACATCGTTAGGGTAAGTTAACCAAAAGTGGACACACCAATCAGTTTGAGACAATTTCCCAGACCTTTGTCAACAGTTCATCTTTATCAAATGATACATTAAAGGGACCAACTCAATCTACKTAGGTCTACATATGGGTTGTTTAAGTTACATCTCATTATATTCCCAGTATTACTTAATCAAATCTCTAGTAATCAATTATATACACACACACACTTCATAATTTTCATATCGTCACAGAATCCATATAGAACGTTTGGTATTCACAGCAACCAAAWCCATCGGCTCAGCAAACATTCTCCCAGCAAAAAAAACTGAAGTTTCCCGGACACTGCCCTGCGTGTCATAGGATCCTAGATGGTTCTCTATCCTCCCAGAAACCACGGCCAAGTCTAGCCTACCAGAAACTATAGACTTGCTGATAACGTCCCGCTCTCAATACCAACCTGAGATATTCTATGATGGGTAGTTACGGAACCCCAAGAGAACATTATATCAACACTTATTATCCAAATTTCAATCATTTTATTATGCAAATATCTATATTTCCACACTCAACTCATCACATTCACACAGTACTGTTCCCAAATACACTTCAATCAATAATTTTATCACCTGCAGGAATATTTTCTTACATGGGTACATATGTGAAAGCTATAAACAAAATCCACTTAACTATTTTAAACCACTGYATATCATTAACTTATCTACTAATTATTATTTCTCAGGATCACACAGAACCTTAATGATCACMCACACAGGATTGATCAAATGCTCACACAGAATTGGTCAATGTCCACACAGAACATCATTGAAAGGTTAACCACAGAGTCAACCTACCGCGCCCACACAAAGCTTCTACAAAGGTTACCCACACAGGATTTCAAACCCTGTCTATATGAACAGGGAAACCCATAACATTTATCAAAGTCTTACCTAATTAGTTGTCCCGAAACAACTCCCAATAGTAAC
Source organism: Salvelinus sp. IW2-2015 (assembly GCF_002910315.2). Taxonomy (NCBI): domain Eukaryota; kingdom Metazoa; phylum Chordata; class Actinopteri; order Salmoniformes; family Salmonidae; genus Salvelinus; species Salvelinus sp. IW2-2015. The sequence goes on from NC_036858.1 coordinate 19,484,612, forward strand.
CCAAGTCATACCTRTTTACCTCATTTATCAAAACATTACACGTTATAATTTGAAYTTCACTAAGCCAAATGCCCTCGCAAGGTGTTACCTGCACTCTAGTTCCTCGTTCAATAGGTTAACCTCACCAGTCCTACTGTGATCAACCCAGTACCACGGATCTGGACYTTTGGTAGCCTGCAACTGGCTAACAATCATGTCCAAGGATGCCTCACTTCAGAACACTTATCAACTCAGTCCTGCTAGTTACCCCAGCTGTGTCCCTCTTAAGGAAGACCTCGCTCTGAGCATACTCTCAACAGGGGCATTTATGGCTTTTATTATTATAATTTCCCCCCCCCTATCACTTATTGATTGTCCACTCTGACATCAATGTTCAATTAATGTCCAATTAGTACTATCAATTCTGTGCACTTTCAAGTTAAATTATTGAAAGAAACCAGTCTCACCCTTAATCCAATTCTGTTCGAAATGATTTATCCATTCAGCTGAGGCTCTCAGCCAGATGGGGATCCGATCATCTCCGAATAGGGGAGTGTGGCTTTCCCCAGCTGCATCTAATGCAACTCCCCGTGCACTGTTAACCTGAATTTCACTGGGAACAATCAGAAAAATGAAGTTCATTATCCCATCCTCGTTTCCAAAATTGTCGTGGAATTATTGTAATCAAAAGGAGACTTTATAAATATTTCTTAAACAATCAATCTTTATTTAATTACTGCAGTAATGGAGCTGGTCAACGACCCTCCCGTAGGTGATTCGTTGAGAGCCCAACGAGTGGATTTGAGCCACAGAATTTTATAGCAAAGGTGATGTTCATGACAAACGGATGTATGGAATGGGTCACAAGGTTAGGATTCGTATGAAAGATGATTAATAATTAATAATTCACACTAAACAGTATGTTGTGTAAAGACTGTTCTCATTGTGTAGAGACCAGGGTCTGGCCCTCAACTCTATACTGGAGCCATCTCCCCTGGTAMCCCAGTACAGAAACAATAACTCATGCTATGAAATGCGGTCTTGTTAGGCTTATCGCAACAAAGACATCGTAAATCTCCTGTCAGAATGAAGGAACATTTTTATTTTCGTGTCAATTGGCAACCCATCCCTTATGGGATTAATTGACACATAAACAAACAGTATGCGTTCGCTGCATTGCGCATCACATAAAGAGTGGGAAAAAATAAATACAAAATTATACATGATAGTAAATAAGGTTATCTAAACAATAATTACATCCCTKGAGCAGTAAAATAATATGCATATATAAACTCAGCAAAATAATGTCCCCTCGCTGTCAACTGCATTTATTTTCAGCAAACTTAACGTGTAAATATTTGGATGAACATAACGASATTCAACAACTGAGACATAAACTGAGCAAGTTCCACAGACATGTGACTAACAGAAATGGAATAATGTGTCCCTGAACAAAATCAAAAGTAACAGTCAGTATCTGGTGTGGCCACCAGTTGCATTAAGTACTGCAGTGCATCTCCTCCTCATGGACTGCACCAGATTTGCCAGTTCTTGCTGTGAGATGTTACCCCACTCTTCCACCAAGGCACCTGCAAGTTCCCGGACATWTCTGGTGGGAATGGCCTTAGCCCTCACCCTCCGACCCCAGCAGGTCCCAGACGTGCTCAATAGATTTGAGATCCGGGCTCTTCGCTGGCCATGGCAGAACACTGACATTCATGTCTTGCAGGAAATCACGCACAGGACGAGCAGTATGGCTGCTGGCATTGTCATGCTGGAGGGTCATATCAGGATGAGCCTGCAGGAAGGGTACCACATGAGGGAGGAGGATGTCTTCCCTGTAATGCACAGCGTTGAGATTGCCTGCGATGACCAGCTCAGTCCGATGATGCTGTGACACCGCCCCAGACCATGACGGACCCTCCACCTCCAAATCGATCATGCTCCAGAGTACAGGCCTCGGTGTAACGCACATTCCTTTCGACGATAAATGCAAATCCAACCATCACCCCTGGTGAGACAAAACCGCGACTCGTCTGTGAAGAGMACTTTCTTGCCAGTCCTGTCTGGTCCAGTGACGGTGGGTTTGTGCCCATAGGCGAAGTTGTTGCCGCTGATGTCAAACAGTACGGACGTTGCAATTTATTGCCCTGTCCACATCTTCAGTCGTCATGCCTCCTTGTAGCATGCCTAAGGCAGGTTCACAAAGATGAGCAGGGACCCTGGGCACCTTTTGGTGTTTTTCAGTTGAAAGGTCTCTTTAGTGTCCTAAGTTTTCATAACTGTGACCTTAATTGCCTACCGTCTGTAAGCTGTCAGTGTCTTAACGACCGTTCCACAGGTGCATGTTCATTAATTGTTCATGGTTCATTGAACAAGCATGGGAAACAGTGTAAACCCTTTACAATGAAGATCTGTGAAGTTATTTGGATTTTTACGAATTACCTGAAAAAGGGACGTTTCTTTTTTTCTGAGTTTACATACACTGTGTAATATATATATATATATATATATATATATATATATATATATATATATATATTATATACACATACATACAGAAAAAAAAAAATAGTAGTCACTTGAACCCAGTCTGACATTAACCACGTAGAAGCTACAATTGTTTCACTATTATAGGTAGCCCTTTTTCTTTTATTCCAGGCTTTATCTAAATATTCCGCAAACGGAAATAAACAATGGACAAAAACCATTTCAGTTTCTCATCACTCAGCCACATAATGCCAGGGTATATCTGGTGTGGTTTCTGGAATAAGAGCAAGCGTATATCATGGTAGAAAGAGCAATGGAGGATTAAATTAATTTCGTTCTCTATTTCTTCGAAGTCATAATTACATTCCGTTTCACCACAATACCRACYTGTTTCAATACGCAATATCCCTGATCTTACCTGTGCACATAGTGATCTCTTTTTAGGTAGGTTATACTTAATATATCTCACACACGAATTCACCCTTAATCAAACAAAAGGTTCTAAATGTATTTGTGCTAAATCTGAGGCCCACTTTCAGTTCAGAGTGAAGAACCCTCTATTCTGTTGCATAAAACAACCATTTGATGCAATTACAGTATTATAACATAATTTTCTCCATAATTTCTATAACACCCTTTAACATGAAGGAGAAAAAAAAAAGTGAACCACTCATTTAATTTCAATATGCCATTTTGTAGGATAAGGTGGTTCCCAAAGTATCATTTTGAAATGGGGGGGGGGGTTGTGACTGTATATTTGTGGGATATTACCCCCACCCCCCACACTGTCTCCTGTAGTTGTTCATGGTGCTGCTGGAGGTAGAAGAGCAGCAGAGGATGAAGGCACAGGTGCTGGGGGAGGGTGAGGAGAAAGGGCTGATGGAGAAAACTGAGATAAAAGTGGAGTACATCTATTCCCAGCTACAGCATCCCGACCTGTGAGTCCTGCTCTCTGCCGGTTGTATCAAGTCACCTTGAGCTAAAGTTCCTTCAAAGTATTCATACCTCTTGACTTATTCCACATTTTGTTACAGCCTGAATTATGGATTAAATAGAATTCTCACCCATCTACACACAATACCCCATAATGACAAAGTGAAAAAACRTGTATTTAGAAATGTTTTCAGCATTTTGATTTTCAATAAATCTCATTTACAAAAGTATTYAYACCCCTGGTTGAGGACTTTGTAGAATCACCTTTGGAACAGTACAGATTTGAGTCGTCTTGGGTATGTGTCTTTCAGCTTTGCACATCTGGATTTGGGTATTTKATCATACTTCCTTAAAACAGCAATCAAGTCTTCCCGCAGATTTTCAATGGGATTCAAGTCTGGGCTTTGGCTGTGCCACTCAAGGACTATCATGTTCTTGTTCTAAAGCCAATCCAGCATTGATTTGGCTGTATGCTTGGGGTCATTGTGCTGTTGGACTGTAAATCTTCACCCTAGACTGTCATTTGCACTGAAGCAGGTTTTCATCAAGGATTTGGTTCCATTCATTGTTCCTACTATCCTTACCAGGCTCTGTCCCTGCTGCTGAAAAGCATCCCCATAGCATGATGCTGCCGCCACCATGCTTCATGGTAGGGATGGTGTTAGATGGGCGATGAGCTGTGCCTGATTTTCTCCAGACATGGCGCTTTGCAGTCAGGCCAAAGAGTTAATTTTGTCTCATCAGACCAGAGTCGTTTGACTTATGATCTGTCTTTCACGTGCCTTTTGTGAACTCCAGGCGTATTGTCATGTGCCTTTTTCTCAGGAGTGGCTTCAGTCTGGCCACTCTCCCATAAAGCCCAGATTGGTGAAGGGCTGTAGAGACTGCTGCCCTTCTGGCAGGTTTTCCCATCTCAGCCAAAGAACTCTTTCTGTCATTGTTCTGTCATTGTGTTCTTGGTCACCTTCTTGACCAAGGTCCTTGCTCAGTTTGGTCAGACAGCCAGCTCTAGGCAGAGTCTGGGTAGTTCCACATTTGTTTTTCTATTTCCCTTTGCTCGAGACCACTGTGCTCTTGGAAACTTTCAACACAAGAAATTGTTTTATACCCTTCCCCAGATATACACTACAGGTCAAAAGTTTTAGAACACCTACTCATTCAAGGGTTTTTCTTTTCACTATTTTCTACATTGTAGAATAATAGTGAAGACATCAAAACTATGAAATAACACATATGGAATCGTATAGTAAACAAAGTGTTAAACAAATAAAAAATATATTTGAGATTCTTCAAATAGCCACCCTTTGCCTTGATAGCTTTGTACACTCTTGGCATTCTCTCAACCAGCTTCACCAAGAATGCTTTTCCAACAATCTTGAAGGAGTTCCCACATGCTGTGCGCTTGTTGGCTGCTTTTCCTTCACTCTGCGGTCCGACTCATCCCAAACCATCTCAATTTGGTTGAGGTCGGGTGATTGTGGARGCCAATTCATCTGATGCAGCACTCCACTTCTTGGTCAAATACCCCTTACACAGCCTGGAGGTGTGTTGGGTCATTGTCCTGTTGAAAAACGAAGGATAGTCCCACTATATGCAAACCAGATGGGATGGTGTATCGCTGCAGAATGCTGTGATAGCCATGCTGGTTAAGTGTGCCTTATTCTAAATAACAGTGTCACCAGCAAAGTACCCCCACGCCATAACACCTCCATGCTTTACTGTGGGAAATACACATGCGGAGATCATCCGTTCACCCACACCGCGTCTCACAAAGACACGGCGGTTGGATACAAAATCTAATTTGGACTCCAGATCAAAGGACAAATTTCCACAGGTCTAATGTCCATTGCTTGTGTTTCTTGGCCCGGGCAAGTCTTCTTATTGGTGTCCTTTTTAGAAGTGGTTTCTTTGCAGCAATTTGACTATGAAGGCCTGATTTCACGCAGTCTCCTCTGAACAGTTGATTTTGAGATGTCTGTTACTTGAACTCTGAAGCATTTATTTGGAATGCAAATTCTGAGCCTGGTAATTCTAATGAACTCTGCAGCAGAGGTAACTCTGGGTCTTCCATTCCTGTGGTGGTCCTCATGCATGAGAGCCAGTTTCATCATAGCGCTTGATGGTTTTTGCGACTGCACTTAACTTCAAGAACTTTGAAAGTTTCTTTTTCTAGATTGACTGACCTTCATGCATTAAAGTAATGAACTGTTTCTCTTTGCTTATTTGAGCTGTTCTTCCCATAATATGGACTTAGCCCTATTTGGTAAAATACCATCTTCTGTATACCACTCCTACCTTCTCACAACACAAATGATTGGCTCAAACGCTTTAAGAAGGAAAGAAATTCCACAAATGAWCTTAACAAGGCACACCTGTTAATTGAAATGCATTACAGGTGACTACCTCATGAAGCTGGTTGAGAGAATGCCAAGAGTGCACCTGCTGTCAAGGTAAAGGGTGGCTATTTTTGAAGAATCTCAAATATAAAATATATTTTGATTTGTTTAAAGCTTTTTTTGGTTACTACATATGTGTTTCATAGTTTTGATGTCTTTATTTTACAATGTCGAAAATAGTAAAAAATAAAAACCATTGAATGAGTAGGTGTTCAAAAGTTTTAGAACGGTAGTATATGCCTCGTCATAATTATCTCGGAGATCTACGGTGATATAGTTATGGTAATGTTTCTGATCTGACATGATCTGTCAACTGTGACCTTATACACTGATTGTATAAAACATTTAGAACACCTGCTCTCTTTATGACCTAGACTGACCAGGTGAAAGCTACAGTATGATCCCTTATTGATGTCACTTGTTAAATCCACTTCAATCAGTGTAGATGAAGGGGAGGATACAAGTTGAAGGATATTTTAAGCCTTGAGACATGGCCCATTGAGGGTGAATGGGCAAGACAAAAGATTGTCCGTTCAAGTGTCTTTGAACGGGGTATGGTAGTAGGTGCCAGGCGGTTTGTAGCAAGAACTGCAACGCTGCTGGGTTTTTCACGCTCAACAGAGCACCTACTACTAAGCACCTACTACCAAAAAAGCTTTAAACAAATCTAAATATATTTTATATTTGAGATTCTTCAAAATAGCCAGCATTGGAGTCAACATGAGCCAGCATCCTTGTAGACTCCATGCCCTGATGAATTTAGGCTGTTCTAATGGCATGGAGTCCAACTGTGGCCAATTGTTTGGACATGATTTAGAAACACCTGTCTATACACAGTGTACAAAACATTAAGAACACCTTATTAATATTGAGTTGCGCCCCACCTCCCCCTTCTGAAAACTTTTCCATTTTGAGGTGTTTTTTTTCACACCCATCTGTTTTGWCTTCATGCTGGAACACAACAAAATGTGGGATAAGTCCRGGGGTATGAACACTTTCTGAAGGCACTGGTCTACTTTAAACACCAAATTCAACAAGTAATTCCTGCATCCATTTAGAAATTCTTAACTTTCAGGTTCTCACATTATTCTTATATTATACAGTGATTCAGTACTTGTCATATATTTCACCCTAGAGAGGCAGGGGAAGAATTTCTGCCATGTCTCCTGGTGTCCAAAGGAAAGCAGCTACTGGCTCGACTCCTCCCCTTCCTGTCCCATGACGCCGCGTTGAAAGTCTTAAGCATGGTGACTTCTCACCTGCCTGTACTCATGAGCAGAGACGCAGATGAGGTCAGTTAAAAAATAAAATGTAATGTTCTGGTGTATGGCACCGTGTTACTTAGGGTTGTGGAATGTTTAAAGGTATATTGTGTAGAACAAACATGCCTCTGACTTGTAGAGTAAGGAATCAAGTCAGTTATTTTAGTTTTGCCTACTGAACATGGCACTGTTTATTTGTATGAAATACTGCCTGCTTGACTGAAGAATAATCCATACTCTCACTTCCACACAACCGTGGCGTTCCACACATCCCTGCAGTCTCTTCCGGTTTTGTACCCATCTCTTCGAATTGTGATCGGAGGCATGACCTTCAGTCAGCTTATTGGGGTCCTTAAAGACTTTACGGCATCACTTCCCGACTCCAGCGGTGGCAGCATGTGCCTCTCTCTTGTTTGCCAAAGCAAGGTTTGTTACACTTTTCACTTTCTCACATACAAAGAATAGCTACAATATTTGACTGTCCAATGTTTTACTATTGTGTGTTGCGTTGCGCTGCCCTGTTGTCTTGTTCGTCATTCTCCCATTTTACCTTTCAGTTTGGGCTCTCCTTACTCTACGCCCTGCTGTCCCAAGGAGAGAGGCTACTGTCCTCTGATGTTCCTCTGGAGCCCAGCATTGGTGACTTTGAAACCTGGTACAACTGCCTTCATTCCTAGCAATGTCTTTGTCCACATGCAACACTGTCCCTAAGTTGTAAATAGACATACTCGTAGGCTACAGTTAAGCGTGTCTGTACATGGTCCTTGCCCCTTGTTGTTCGTATTGACCATTTTGTCWTCTTTATCTCCAGGACAGACACAGTCTTCCTGGTGGCATCGCAGCTATCCCAGACTGCTCTGGTGGAGCCCCTTCTCCTACCCTCAAACCTTCTCACACTCTTCTGCCGCTACCTGGACAAGCGTACCATCCACCAGCTGAAGAGCAATATGGAGTGAGTGTCAGAATTGACAGCACATACTTTATTTTAAAGATGTTCTATGCATGCATTGCAAAAAAAAAAGYTCATCGTAACCAATCCCAAGGTGTATTCATTCAAAAACATTATCTCTTATCTAGATCTGCGACTGGATACCTGGCTCTTCCGTCGTAGTAGGCAAGGACATCTGAAGCAGAGACTGTGTTTTGGCTAATGTACAGAATGTAATGAGCACCAAAATGAAAACGAGTGGGCATGCATACCCTGAGGTATTCCCTCGGCATAGACGTACCACATTATGGCTGCATTTACACAGACAGCCCAATTCTGACATTTTTTTTCAATAATTGGTCTTTTGACTAATCAGATCAGCGCTGAAAAATATTTGATGTGAAAAGATCTGTGATTTGTCAGAAGACCAATTAGTGGAAAAAATATCAGTTGGCCTGCCTGAGTAAATGCAGCCTATGCTACCCATGCATTGTTCTCCTTGTATGCAAAATGTGTTGTCTTAGAACACATGAATGCCATTCTTCTTATTCCTTCCTTTTTTTCTTCCCTCATTCCCTCACTTTTTTTTGCACCATTCCGTTGTCTCGATCTGTTTCCTTTATCTGCTCCTTTTTATTTCCTACTTTCCTCCTCTTAGTCTCCAGTCCAGCGACTCAGATTTCCTCTCTAGTCACCAAAATTCTCTTAATTTTTAACCTCTATAATCCAGTCCCATAGTTTTAACTGCTACAGTACCATAGTACCACAATGTGGTGTAATGGACATAAGTTAGTCCTATGATGTAACACAACCAGTAGATGGGGCTGAGCGATTATGTCAGCTCTCACTCTCCAGCTAACCTGCCTAATATTCAAGTCAAAATGAAAATATCAATCGATGTGTAATATCATTTCGGGAAGAGTAAGCTGTCATTTATCATTTTCATGATTTAAACGGTCTTCTCCAAAGAAATTGGTGTCTGAATCATGGAGGATTGTGCAGTTGCACTTTGTTAGTACGTGTGTCATGGAAAAATCTGTTTTCGTAAAATCTAATTGACTTCAAAAAAATTATTTGGAAGTTTGGTTTCTTTCTAAAAGATAAATGTATATGGTTTTCCAAAATGTACCCTCTATGCATATGTGCCATATGCTTTCTTCAATATTTATTTGAATATTTAAGTTGTAACTTGATCAAATTTAATCAGTTTAGTTGGAAACAGAATAATCACTCTTGTATAGCACTTGCAACATAAGAAATAAAAATCTTAAAAAAATAATTTGTCTTTAGTTTGAACAGTGTACACACCCCAAAACCTGCTCTGCGAGAGTAGACATGGGTTGATGACCCTTGTGTTGTCTGTTAGATATGGATCTCTTTGTGTAGTATACTGGACAATTATCTGTAAATATATTTTCAACATTGTGTGTATACCCCTTCAAATGAGTGGCTTTGGCTATTTCAGCCACACCTATTGCTGACAGGTGTGTAAAATTGAGCACACAGCCATGCAATCTCCATAGACAGACACTGGCAGTAGAATGGCTGTACTGAAGAGCTCTTTCCACGTGGCACTGTCATAAGATGCCAYCTTTCCAACAAGTCAGTGTCAAATTTCTGCCCTGCTAGAGCTGCCTCTGTCAACTAAGTGCTGTTAGTGTGAAGGGAAACCTCTAGGAGCAACAACTGCTCAGCCGTGAAGGGGTAGGCCATACAAGCTCATAGAGCGGGACCACAGAATGCTGTTGCGTGTAAAAGAAATTGTCTGTCCTCAGTTGCAACACTCACGACAGTTCCAAACCATATCTGGAAGCAACATCGGCTCAAACTGTTCGTCGGGAGCTTCATGAAATTAGTTTCCGTGGTCGAGCAGCCTAAGATCACCATGTGCAATGCCAAGCGTCAGCTGGAGTGGTGTAAAGCTCGCCCCCATTAGACTTTGGAGCAGTGGAAATGCATTTTCTAGCGTGATGAATCACACATCACCGTTTGGCAGATGCCAGGAGAACGCTACCTGCACAGTTTGGTGAAGGAATAATTGTCTGGAGCTGTTATCATGGTTCTGGCTAGTCCCCTTAGCTCCAGTGAAGGGAAATATTAATGCTAAAGTCTAAAATGACATTCTAGACTGTTCCAACTGCGGCAACAGTTTGGGGAAGGCCCGCCCTTGTTTCAGTGTGACAATGCCCCCATGCACAAAGCGAGGTCCATACAGAAAGGATTTGTTGAGATCGGTGTGGAAGAACTTGACTGGCCTGCACAGAGCCCTGACTTTAACTCCATTGAACACCAAATCAAACTGCCAGGTCCTCTGGTTGCTTTTGACGAGCACAACCTTTTACTGTTTTCTCACGCCCTCAGGTGAACATCATGGACACATACTCTTAGGTACTTTCACTGATGCCGTATTGGTGTTGAACCAGTGCAATGAGGAGTTGACAAGTATCACAAAGCTACTTTCAGAATGTCTGATAGATGTTGAAGGACACATTGGCAAGTTATGACAATATTCAAGACTAGATATACAGTGAAAGCGAAGACTTTACATGAGGACATTTTCAATCTGTTAAGCCATTCAAACTATTCATTTGAGAAATAACCCATTGCATACTACCATTCTGTGTAGGTCTTGGTAAAGTCCTTGAAGATTTTTTTTATATATAAACTCAGCAAAAAAAGCAATGTCCCTTTTTCAGGACCCTGTCTTTCAAAGATAAGTTATTTGGATTTTTACAAATTAACAGTTCTTCATTGTAAAGGGTTTATACACCGTTTCCCATGCTTGTTTAATGAACCATAAACAATTAATGAACATGCACCTATGGAATGGTTAAGACACTAACAGCTTACAGACGGTAGGCAATTAAGGTCACAGTTCTGAAAACTTAGGACACTAAAGAGGCCTTCCTACTGACTCTGAAAAACACCAAAAGATGCTCAGGGTCCCTGCTCATCTGCGTGAACATGCCTTAGGTATGCTGCAAGGAGGCATGAGGACTGCAGATGTGGCCAGGGCAATAAATTGCAATGTCCGTACTGTGAGACGCATAAGACAGGGAGACATATATATATGTACACACACACTGAACAAAATAATAATGCAACTTTTATAGTGTTGGTCCATTATCATGATCTGAATCCCAGAAATGTTCCATTCGCACAAAAAGCTAATGGCACAAATTTGTTTACATCTGTTAGTGAGCATTCCTCCTTTGGCAAGATATACATCCACCTGACAGTGTGGCATATCAAGAAGCAGATTAAACAGCATGATCATTAAACAGGTGGACCTTGTGCTGGGGACAATAAAAGGCACTAAAATGTTGATGAAACTGTTGGTTTGCACAACCAAAGAATTTAAGCACAAACTGTCAGAAACTGCCTCAGGGAAGCTCAAACTGTGTGTTTGACCCAAGTTAAACAATTTAAAGGCAATGCTACCAAATACTCATTTAGTGTATGTAAACGTCTGTCCAATGTGATGAAAGAAATAAAAGCTGAAATAAATAATTTTCTCAACTATTATTCTGACATTTCACAATCTTAAAATAAAGTGGTGATCTAACTGACCTAAGAAAGGGAATTTTTACTGGGATTAAATGTCAGGAATTGTGAAACACCTTAGCCAAATACATTTAAACTCAGTTTCTCACAATTCCTGACATTTAATCCTAGTAAAAATTTACAGTTTTCAGAAGTTTACATACACTCATTTAGTATTTGGTAGCATTGCCTTTCAATTGTTTAACTTGGGTCAAACGTTTCAGGTAGCCTTCCACAAGCTTCCACAATAAGTTGGGTGAATTTTGGCCATTCCTCCTGGCAGAGCTGGTGTAACTGAGTCAGGTTTGTAGGCCTCCTTGCTCGCACATGCTTTTTCAGTTCGCCC